>NC_138299.1:42740000-43212500 GCF_965601325.2 Salmo salar
CCTATTCTATTGGTCAGCTTGTGGAGAAAGAAATAACCCCAACAGACTCTGGGACAGTTGTGGGACGATAGAGCCCATATTCATACAACCAGTAGACATAAGATACATAAAAACATGTCAAAAAGCTATGAATCTGATGCAACTCATCAAAAAAGTTGATAAACTATTATTTCTTCACATTATTAATGCAGCGATGCGGACAAGGCAGTGGCTACGAGTGAATGTTCATGTTGGCTACCCGACAATGACAGAAAGTTGATAGCCAATAGAACAGAGGCTACTGGTTTCAATGACAAAGCCTTCATAAAATAATTGCCTACACAGATATGGTGTGATTTTGTCTATGCTACTTTGAAGCAAGGTAAAACATGCCTCATAATATGTAGTAAAACATTCAGGTTTCAAACAATTAAGTAGCTATATGTTTTCAAAATGAATACTGCCTCTAGCTCATTGAAAAGTGGTGTTGACGCGATTATGAAGCCTGCCTTCTGTTACCGATGATGAAGCCTGCCTTGCGTTGCCTGCCTTGTGTTGCCTGCCTTGCGTTGCCTGCCTTGCGTTGCCTGCCTTGCGTTGCCTGCCTTGCGTTGCCCTTGCATTTGAATGGTGAAGTGGTCAGATGACGGGGCGGCTACGCTACAGGATTGTTTTGCTAGCACAGACTGAAATATGTTCCATGATTGATCCAATGGCATTGAGGAGTTTACCACCTCAGTCACTGGCTTCATTAATAAGTGCATTGACGACGTCGTCCCCACAGTGACTGTATGTACATATCCCAATCAGAAGCCATGGATTACAGGCAACATCTGCACCAAGCTAAAGGCTAGAGCTGCCGCTTTCAAGGAGTGGGACACTAATCCGGACACTTATAAGAAATCCGGCTATGCTCTTAAATGAACCATCAAACAGGCAAAGTATCAATACAGGACTAAGCTTGAATCCTACTACACTGGCTCTGACGGTCGTCAGATGTGGCAGTGCTTGCAAACTATTACGGACTACAAAGGGAAACCGAGGCACGGGTAGTTCAGTGATGCGACAAGCTAAATGCTTTTTATGCTTGCATCGAGGTAAGCAACACTGAAGCATGCATGAGAGCACCAGCTGTTCCGGACGACTGTGTGATCACGCATTTTGTAGCCGATGTGAGCAAGACCTTTAAACAGGTCAATATTCACAAGGCCGCGGGGCCAGATGGATTACCAGGGCGTATACTCAAAGCAAATAATTATTATTTTATATTTTTTTCACCTTTATTTAACCTGTTGGGGCTAGGGGGCAGTATTTTCACGGCTGGATAAAAAAACGTACCCGATTTAACCTCTTGGGGCTAGGTGGGACGCTAGCGTGCCACCCGTGGTGCACTCCATCAACAGCAGGTGCATTTCAAGAGCGGCAAATTTGAATCCAAATAAATGTCAAAATTCAAATTTTTCAAAAATACAACTATGTTACACCATTTGAAAGATAAACATCTCCTTAATCTAACCACGTTTTACGATTTCAAAAAGGTTTTACGGCGAAAGCATAAATTTAGAGTATGTTAGGACAGTACATTTACAAGAGTTGTGTGTAATGTTTTGTCAAGTCAAAGACAGGGTCACCAAAACCATAAAACCAGCTAAAATGATACACTAACCTTTTACAATCTCCATCAGATGACACTCCTAGGACATTATGTTAGACAATGCATGCATTTTTAGTTCTATCAAGTTCATATTTATATACAAAAACAGCGTTTTACTATGGCATTGATGTTGAGGAAATCGTTTCCCTCCAATAACCGGCAGTCAAGTCAGCGTCACAAATTAAATAATTAAAATTAGAAAACATTGGTAAAATATTATATTGTCATTTAAAGAATTATAGATTTACATCTTTTGAACGCAATCAACTTGCCAGATTTAAAAATAACCTTACTGGGAAATCACACTTTGCAATAATCTGAGCACTGTGCCCAGAAAAATACGCGTTGCGATACAGACTAGACGTCATGTTGGGGAGATCTAAAATCGAAAATACTATGTAAATAATCCATTACCTTTGATTCTCTTCATCAGATGTCACTTCCAGGTATCACAGGTCCATAACGAATGTAGTTTTGTTCAAAAAAGCTCATCATTTATGTCCAAAAATCTCCGTCTCGTTAGCACATGATGTAAGCCAGCCGGACTTCTCGTCATGAACGAGGGGAAAAAATATATTTCCGTTCGTTCAAACATGTCAAACGTTGTATAGCATAAATCATTAGGGCCTTTTTTAACCAGAACATGAATAATATTCAAGGTGGACGAATGCATAGCCTTTTATAACGTATTGGAACGAGGGTACCCAACATGAAGTAGCGCGCCAGGTGTCTAATGGGACATCACCGTTCCATGGCTCTTGTTCGGTCAGATCTCCCTCCAGAAGACTCAAAACACTTTGTAAAGGCTGGTGACATCTAGTGGAAGCAATAGGAAGTGCCAAAATATTCCTAAACCCCTGTGTTTTTCAATGGGATAGGTTTGAAGTCAATACAACACATCAGGTATCCACTTCCTGTCAGAAAATGTCTCAGGGTTTTGCCTGCCAAATGAGTTCTGTTATACTCACAGACACCATTCAAACAGTTTTGGAAACTTTAGAGTGTTTTCTATCCATATATAATAAGTATATGCATATTCTAGTTACTGGGTAGGATTAGTAACCAGATTAAATCGGGTACATTTTTTTTATCCAGACGTGCAAATGCTGCCCCCTAGACCCAACAGGTTAATCTGGTTACTAATCCTACCCAGTAACTAGAATATGCATATACTTATTATATATGGATAGAAAACACCCTAAAGTTTCTAAAACTGTTTGAATGGTGTCTGTGAGTATAACAGAACTCATTTGGCAGGCAAAACCCTGAGATATTTTCTGACAGGAAGTGGATACCTGATGTGTTGAATTACCTTTAAGCCTATGCCATTGAAACACACAGGGGTTGATTAATGTTTTGGCACTTCCTATTGCTTCCACTAGATGTCACCAGCCTTTACAAAGTGTTTTGAGTCTTTTACTGTGAGATCTGACCGAACAAGAGCCATGGAACGGTGATGGCCGATTAGACTCTGGCGCGCGAGTTCATGTTGGGTACCCTCGTTCCAATACGTTATAAAAGAGAATGCATTCGTCCACCTTGAATATTATTCATGTTCTGGTTAAAAAAGGCACTAATGATTTATGCTATACAACGTTTGACATGTTTGAACGAACGTAAATATATTTTTTCCCCTCGTTCATGACGAGAAGTCCGGCTGGCTTAGATCATGTGCTAACAACACGGAGCTTTTTGGATATAAATGATTAGCTTTTTTGAACAAAACTACATTCGTTATGGACCTGGGATTCCTGGAAGTGACATCTGATGAAGAGAATCAAAGGTAATGGATTATTTACATAGTATTTTCGATTTTAGATCTCTCCAACATGGCCGTTTGTCTGTATAGCAAAGCATATTTTTCTGGGCGCAGTGCTCAGATTATTGCAAAGTGTGATTTCCCAGTAAGGTTATTTTTAAATCTGGCAAGTTGATTGCGTTCAAGAGATGTAAATCTATAATTCTTTAAATGACAATATAATATTTTACCAATGTTTTCTAATTTTAATTATTTAATTTGTGGTGCTGACTTGACTGCCGGTTATTGGAGGGAAACGATTTCCTCAACATCAATGCCATAGTAAAACGCTGTTTTTGGATATAAATATGAACTTGATAGAACTAAAAATGCATGCATTGTCTAACATAATGTCCTAGGAGTGTCATCTGATGGAGATTGCAAAAGGTTAGTGCATCATTTTAGCTGGTTTTATGGTTTTGGTGACGCCCGTCTTTGAATTGACAAAACATTACACACAGCTATTGTCAATGTACTCTCCTAACATAATCTAACTTTATGCTTTCGCCGTAAAACCTTTTTGAAATCGGACAACGTGGTTAGATTAAGGAGATGTTTATCTTTCAAAGGGTGTAAGATAGTTGTATGTTTGAAAAATTTGAATTTTGACATTTATTTGGTTTCAAATTTGCCGCTCTTGAAATGCACCTGCTGTTGATAGGGTGCACCACGGGTGGCACGCTAACGTCCCACATAGCCCCAAGAAGTTAACCAGGTAGGCCAGTTGAGAACAAGTTCTCATTTACAACTGTGACCTGGCCAAGATAAAGCAAAGCAATGTGACAAAAACAACAACACAGAGTTACACATAAACAAACGTGCAGTCAATAACAAAACAGAAAAAAAATGCAATGCACCGACCAACACAACAAAGATAATTACCTTCAGGTTGTTCTCCCACTATTCCTGATACCCATCAAGGGACTTGCCCCATCACAGTCTTGAGGGTCTGGTTGGTCCATTCAACCAAACCTGGAGGAGGGGATAGGAAAGCGATATCTATTGACAATGTAAGATATTGAAATATGTCTGATTATGTTGTCAAAAATAAATAAAACAAACCATTGGTGGCAGAATATAACCTATAACATCTGTACCTTGTTCCAGCGTTCATGACCTCTGTCACTCAAAGTGACCTCAGGAGATCCGTGGGTGTTGAAGATGTCCATCATCGCCTTGGAGTTGGCCTCGCCAGTCTCATCCTTGATGGCTATCATACAAAACAAATATCTATTTTTGGTTCCAAGCACCCTTTTTAATGGCTTACAGAAGGGAATTTAGAGTTAAGCACATACTCTTCCTTTACTGACCTTAATGGGTATTGTCTCCATCCACTTGGTAAAGTGACGGGTCGTCGTCAGACACCAGCTGTTGCCATTCCTGGATTTAGTGAAGGGTCCGATGAGGTCCACCACTAGCATTTAAAGTGTTAGAGAGAATATTACTTTATTCCAATCCGTATATTTGTAAGGATACTGACACACACACACACACACACACACACACACACACACACACACACACACACACACACACACACACACACACACACACACACACACACACACACACACACACACACACACTCTCTCTCTCTCTATAGTATTGAACTATGCTGTAGTCAAATAAAGCAACCATTACAAAACAACTTCTCAGGGCAACATTTTTATTGGGACACTTACCGATCACTTGCCATGGTGAAACAACTTTGATGGGCTTCAACTCCGGGCTTCACCCTCTCCGGGCTTCACCCTCTCAAACATCTGGCAGGCTAGACAGGGTACTGACTTTCAGGCAAAAAGTGACAAATTTAAACTTTGTGTGCGCTCTGATATGACATTAAATGAAATCATAATAATTGTTCTTTCTCTCTCTCTCTCTCTCACTTTCTCTCTCTCTTTCTCTCTCTCTCTTTCATTCTTTCTCTCTTTCTCTCACTATCTCTTTCATTCTTTCTCTCTATCTCTTTCTCTCTCTCTCTCTCGATTACTTTTTGGTAGGGGGACATTATTTGGCATGACAGGCCCATATAGCTGACCAGTGCCCAATACAGCAATAGACTGGGGACGGGTCTAGCAATGAACTAACCAAGCTACAACTGAACTGGGTAGACGTTGCCCTCAGGCACAGATCTCCACTGTAGGATTCAGATCAGCCAATTCAAACCAAAGAAAAGTGATCGTACTGTAGATCAGTGGGTTAATCATTGAGGCACTAGATATGGAACTGTGCAATAACAACTATATCTTATTTAGTTTCTTCTAAGGAGCTAAAACTTGTCTTGGCAGGTGGTGTCTTCCATTGAAATGTATGTGTGCATGCTTACTTGTGTGTGTCCCAGGGACTATGTTATCCTCCACCAGTTTAAAAGCTGAAGGTGTTAATCCTCCCTTTCATGTGAGTGATAGACAGTGAGTGGTTTACCAGAGACTTAAATCATGTTAAAGTAAAGAGGGTTTCTCTCTCTCTCTCTCTCTCTCTCTCTCTCTCTCTCTCTCTCTCTCTCTCTCTCTCTCTCTCTCTCTCTCTCTCTTTATTCTTTCTCTCTTCCTCTCTCTCTCTTTTATTCTTTCTCTCTTCCTCTCTCTCATACTCGTTCTCTCTCTCCCTCTCTCATACTCGTTCTCTCTCTCCCTCTATTTTTCTCTCTCTCTCGCTCTTTTTCTCTCCCTCTCTTTTGCTCAATCTCTTTCTCTATGATGTGTATCCCACCTTCCTGGACCGCCATACCCTTCCTTCCTTCCTTCCTTCCTTCCTTCCTTCCTTCCTTCCTTCCTTCCTTCCTTCCTTCCTTCCTTCCTTCCTTCCTTCCTTCCTTCCTTCCTTCCTTCCTTCCTTCCTTCCTTCCTTCCTTCCTTCCTTCCTTCCTTCCTTCCTTCCTTCCTTCCTTCCTTCCTTCCTTCCTTCCTTCCTTCCTTCCTTCCTTCCTTCCTTTCCTTCCTTCCTTCCTTCCTTCCTTCCTTCCCTCTTTCCTTATTTAACCCTGTTGCACAGCAACCCTTACTTATCCTCTGTCTATTCCACTTCCTAACTTCCAAAAGATAACCGTGCAATAAAGCTGAATTTAGGGGGATGCATTGGCGGGAATGCAATATGAAAAACGTGTCAATCAATACATGGCATAGTGAAACATTTGCATGACTCTAGCGCCATCTATCATGAGAACTACACTCAATATTGCTGTTAATAGAGTCCTTCATTTCAATCCCAACAGGTGACGCTAGATATCTATTTAATTTGCCAGTAGACCCACTAGTTTATAATAAACACACCTAACAGCCTTATTGCAATGTAAACTGTGGCTAGGCTACATACGGAACACATTGTGAGAGAAAAAAAAAGGACGTTTATTTTTTTTAATGCAGAGCAAACTACATGAGGTGTGGTAATTTAACCAAAATATATAGGCAACATTTTAACCAGTAACTCACTCATTGTTATACAAAGACACCACAAAGACCGTATAACATTATGATAATATAATCAGGACTCCCTCTTTACATCAATAGAAAACACTATTTCTCAAGGCAATTCTGCAGGTTTTGACTAGCAGAAGTGACTTTTCGTAGCAGGTTAGGATACATTACCAAGCAGGTTAGGATACATTACCAAGCATGTTAGGATACATTACCAAGCAGGTTAGGATACATTACCAAGCAGGTTAGGATACATTACCAAGTGTAACCGATGTGAAATGGCTAGTTAGTTAGCGGTGGTGCGCGCTAATAGCGTTTCAATCGGTGACGTCACTCGCTCTGAGACTTGAAGTAGGGTTGCCCCTTGCGTTGCAAGGGCCGCGGCTTTTGTGGCGCGATGGGTAACGATGCTTCGTGGGGTGTCAGTTGTTGATGTGTGCAAGGGTCCCTGGTTCGAGCCCGGGTTGAGGCGAAGAGAGGGACGGAACCGACACTGTTACATTGATGCTGTTGACCCGGATCATTGGTTGCTGCGGAAAAGGAGGAGGTCAAAGGGGGGGTGAGTGTAACCGATGTGAAATGGCTAGTTAGTTAGCGGTGGTGCGCGCTAATAGCGTTTCAATCGGTGACGTCACTCGCTCTGAGACTTGAAGTAGGGTTGCCCCTTGCGTTGCAAGGGCCGCGGCTTTTGTGGCGCGATGGGTAACGATGCTTCGTGGGGTGTCAGTTGTTGATGTGTGCAAGGGTCCCTGGTTCGAGCCCAGGTTGGGGCGAAGAGAGGGACGGAACCTACACTGTTACACAAGCAGGTTAGGATACATTACCAAGCAGGTTAGGATACATTACCAAGCAGGTTAGGATACATTACCAAGCAGGTTAGGATACATTACCGAGCAGGTTAGGATACATTACCAAGCAGGTTAGGATACATTACCAAGCAGTCTAGGATACATTACCAAGCAGGTTAGGATACATTACCAAGCAGATTAGAATACATTACCAAGCAGGTTAGGATACATTACCAAGCAGGTTAGGAGAACTAGGTTAAGGTGAGGAAAAGGGGTTAGGGTTAGGTAAAACGCTTAAATTGTCCCGTCGACGTGTTAGAATGAGTTTGATATAATGTTGCGACATAGTGACTCAGGTCGGCCAGCTGATCAGCAGGTTTCTGCAAAGAAAGAGCCAACTGTAATGAGTGCCGATCGATCATTTGTCCCTAACCTTGGTAGGAACAGTGCAAACTGCCGATAAATATATATATTTTTTAGATGCATGCCATTAAAGCCACAACACAATACTAAACAAAACATTACTTGCACTATAACGGTGACAAACGGTGCTCACAAACTGTTAGGGCCTACATAAAGCTGTACCAACAGCAGTCCCAAAACCTTACAACTGTGCGCCTTTCCAAATCATGTCCATTCAATTGAATTTACCACAGGAGGACTCAAATCAAGTTGTAGAAACATCTTAAGGATGATAAATGGAAACAGGATGCACCTGAGCTCAATGTCGAGTCTCATAGCAAAGGGTCTGAATACTTATGTAAATAAGATATTTCTGTTTTTTATTTTTAATACATTTGCAACATTTTCTAAACCTATTTTCGCTTGTGTGTAGATTGCTGAGGAAAAACATTTTTGAATCAATTTTAGAATAAGGCTGTAACGTAACAAAGTGGAAAAAGTCAAGGGGTCTGAATATTTTCCCAAGACACTGTATGTAAAACTATTATACTTGACTCTTGAGCAATGTCTGCAGGATTATGTCAATAGTAGCAGAGTAGTTGCCTAAATGTGTTGTGGTATCGGCTTATGACACAACCCACACTCACTAGTCTACATAGTCTATGGAATACACTGGACTACTACAATTCAAACGGTGGAATACTAGGCTGATGTGGTAAATTGTGATTACTTTCCTTCTAGATTTATCTGTCCTATATGCAGGGCCGGCGGCAGAACGAATAAGTTAGATTGGCCTTTGATTTCCAAAGGCGGGAACATGTGCGTTCACCATAAAAAATGAAAAATACATTTTTATGTGCGTTATTGTAAAGACCATAGGCAGCTCGTGAATAACATTTGGGAAGCTAAAAATGTATCCTACATTTATACCACATCAGGCACACTGAGAACACTGAGCACATCAGGCACACTGAGAACACTGCTCACATTAGGCACACTGAGAACATCAGGCACACTGAGAACACTGAGAACATCAGTCACACTGAGAACATCAAGCACACTGAGAACATCAGGTACACTGAGAACACCTAGAACATCAGGCACACTGAGAACACTGAGCACATCAGGAACACTGAGAACACTGAGAACATCAGGCAGACTGAGAACACTGAGCACATAAGGCACACTGAGAACATTGAGAACATCAGGCACACTGAGAACACTGAGAACATCAAGCACACTGAGAACACTGAGAACATCAGGCACAGTGAGAACACAAAGAACATCAGGCAGACTGAGAACGCTGAGCACATCAGGCACATTGAGAACATCAGGCACACTGAGAACATCAGGCACACTGAGAACATCAGGCACACTGAGAACACTGAGCACATCAGGCACAATGAGAACACTGAGAACATCAGGCACACTGAGAAGACTGAGAACTTCAGGCACACTGAGAACACTGAGAAGATCAGGTAGACTGAGAACACTGAGCACATCAGGCACACTGAGAACACTGAGAATGTCAGGCACACTGAGAACACTGCACACATCAGGCACACTGAGAAGACTGAGAAGATCAGGTAGACTGAGAACACTGAGCACATCAGGCACACTGAGAAGACTGAGAATATCAGGCACACTGAGAAGACTGAACTTCAGGCACACAGAGAACATCAGGCACATGGAGAACATCAGGCACACTGAGAACACTGAGCACATCAGGCACACTGAGAACACTGAGAACAGCAGGCACACTGAGAACACAGAGCACATCAGGCACACTGAGAACACTGAGCACATCAGGCACACTAAGAACACTGAGCACATCAGGCACACAGAGAACACTGAGAACATCAGGCAGACTGAGAACACTAAGCACATCAGGCACACTGAGAACACCAGGCACACTGAGAACATCAGGCACACTGAGAACACTGCGCACATCAGGCACACTGAGAACACCAGGCACACTGAGAACACTGCGCACATCAGGCACACTGAGAACATCAGCCACACTGAGAACATCAGGCAGACTGAGAACACTGAGAACATCAGGCAGACTGAGAACACTGAGCACATCAGGCACATTGAGAACATCAGGCACACTGAGAACATCAGGCAGACTGAGAACACTGAGCACATCAGGCACAATGAGAACACAGCGAACATGAGGCACACTGAGAAGACTGAGAACATCAGGCACACTGAGAAGACTGAGAACATCAGGCACACTGAGAAGACTGAGAACTTCAGGCACACTGAGAACACTGAGAAGATCAGGTAGACTGAGAACACTGAGCACATCAGGCACACTGAGAACACTGAGAATGTCAGGCACACTGAGAACACTGCACACATCAGGCACACTGAGAAGACTGAGAATATCAGGCACACTGAGAAGACTGAACTTCAGGCACACTGAGAACATCAGGCTCACTGAGAACATCAGACACACTGAGAACACTGAGCACATCAGGCACACTGAGAAAACTGAGAACAGCAGGCACTCTGAGAACACTGAGCACATCAGGCACACTGAGAACACTGAGAACATCAGCACACTGAGAACATCAGGCACATTGAGAACACTGAGCACATCAGGCACACAGAGAACACTGAGCACATCAGGCACACTGAGAACACTGAGCACATCAGAACACTGAGAACACTGAGAACATCTGGCAGACTGAGAACACTAAGCACATCAGGCACACTGAGAAGACTGAGAAGATCAGGTAGACTGAGAACACTGAGCACATCAGGCACACTGAGAAGACTGAGAATATCAGGCACACTGAGAAGACTGAACTTCAGGCACACAGAGAACATCAGGCACACAGAGAACATCAGGCACACTGAGAACACTGAGCACATCAGGCACACTGAGAACACTGAGAACAGCAGGCACTGTGAGAACACTGAGCACATCAGGCACACTGAGAACACTGAGAACATCAGGCACACTGAGAACACAGAGCACATCAGGCACACTGAGAACACTGAGCACATCAGGCACACTAAGAACACTGAGCACATCAGGCACACAGAGAACACTGAGAACATCAGGCAGACTGAGAACACTAAGCACATCAGGCACACTGAGAACACCAGGCACACTGAGAACACTGCGCACATCAGGCACACTGAGAACATCAGGCACACTGAGAACACTGCGCACATCAGGCACACTGAGAACACCAGGCACACTGAGAACACTGCGCACATCAGGCACACTGAGAACATCAGCCACACTGAGAACATCAGGCAGACTGAGAACACTGAGAACATCAGGCAGACTGAGAACACTGAGCACATCAGGCACATTGAGAACATCAGTCACACTGAGAACATCAGGCAGACTGAGAACACTGAGCACATCAGGCACAATGAGAACACAGCGAACATGAGGCACACTGAGAAGACTGAGAACATCAGGCACACTGAGAAGACTGAGAACATCAGGCACACTGAGAAGACTGAGAACTTCAGGCACACTGAGAACACTGAGAAGATCAGGTAGACTGAGAACACTGAGCACATCAGGCACACTGAGAACACTGAGAATGTCAGGCACACTGAGAACACTGCACACATCAGGCACACTGAGAAGACTGAGAATATCAGGCACACTGAGAAGACTGAACTTCAGGCACACTGAGAACATCAGGCTCACTGAGAACACCAGGCACACTGAGAACACTGCACACATCAGGCACACTGAGAACATCAGGCACACTGAGAACATCAGGCAGACTGAGAACACTGAGAACATCAGGCAGACTGAGAACACTGAGCACATCAGGCACATTGAGAACATCAGGCACACTGAGAAGACTGATCTTCAGGCACACTGAGAACATCAGGCACACGGAGAACATCAGGCACACTGAGAACACTGAGCACATCAGGCACACTGAGAACACTGAGAACAGCAGGCACTCTGAGAAAACTGAGCACATCAGGCACACTGAGAACACTGAGAACATCAGGCACACTGAGAACACTAAGCACATCAGGCACACTGAGAACACTGAGCACATCAGGCACACTGAGAACACTGAGCACATCAGGCACACAGAGAACACTGAGAACATCAGGCAGACTGAGAACACTAAGCACATCAGGCACACTGAGAACATCAGGCACACTGAGAACACTGCGCACATCAGGCACACTGAGAACATCAGGCACACTGAGAACATCAGGCAGACTGAGAACACTGAGAACATCAGGCAGACTGAGAACACTGAGCACATCAGGCACATTGAGAACATCAGGCACACTGAGAACATCAGGCACACTGAGAACATCAGGCAGACTGAGAACACTGAGCACATCAGGCACAATGAGAACACTGCGAACATCAGGCACACTGAGAAGACTGAGAACATCAGGCACACTGAGAAGACTGAGAACATCAGGCACAATGAGAACACTGCAAACATCAGGCACACTGAGAAGACTGAGAACTTCAGGCACACTGAGAACACTGAGAAGATCAGGCAGACTGAGAACACTGAGCACATCAGGCACACTGAGAACACTGAGAATGTCAGGCACACTGAGAACACTGCACACATCAGGCACACTGAGAAGACTGAGAATATCAGGCACACTGAGAAGACTGAACTTCAGGCACACTGAGAACATCAGGCACATGGAGAACATCAGGCACACTGAGAATACTGAGCACAGGCACACTAAGAATACTGAGAACAGCAGGCACTGTGAGAACACTGAGCACATCAGGCACACTGAGAACACTGAGAACATCAGGCACACTGAGAACATCAGGCACACTGAGAACACTGAGCACATCAGGGACACTGAGAACACTGAGAACATCAGGCAGACTGAGAACACTGAGCACATCAGGCACACTGAGAACATTGAGAACATCAGGCACAGTGAGAACACAAAGAACATCAGGCAGACTGAGAACGCTGAGCACATCAGGCACATTGAGAACATCAGGCACACTGAGAACATCAGGCACACTGAGAACATCAGGCACACTGAGAACACTGAGCACATCAGGCACAATGAGAACACTGAGAACATCAGTGCACACTGAGAAGACTGAGAACTTCAGGCACACTGAGAACATTGAGAACATCAGGCACAGTGAGAACACAAAGAACATCAGGCAGACTGAGAACGCTGAGCACATCAGGCACATTGAGAACATCAGGCACACTGAGAACATCAGGCACACTGAGAACATCAGGCACACTGAGAACATCAGGCACACTGAGAACATCAGGCACACTGAGAACACTGAGCACATCAGGCACACTGAGAACACTGAGAACAGCAGGCACTGTGAGAACACTGAGCACATCAGGCACACTGAGAACACTGAGAACATCAGGCACACTGAGAACATTAGGCACACTGAGAACACAGAGCACATCAGGCACACTGAGAACACTGAGCACATCAGGCACACTGAGAACACTGAGCACATCAGGCACACAGAGAACACTGAGAACATCAGGCAGACTTAGAACACTAAGCACATCAGGCACACTGAGAACACCAGGCACACTGAGAACACTGCGCACATCAGGCACACTGAGAACACCAGGCACACTGAGAACACTGCGCACATCAGGCACACTGAGAACATCAGGCACACTGAGAACATCAGGCAGACTGAGAACACTGAGAATATCAGGCAGACTGAGAACACTGAGCACATCAGGCACATTGAGAACATCAGGCACACTGAGAACATCAGGCAGACTGAGAACACTGAGCACATCAGGCACATTGAGAACATCAGCCACACTGAGAACATCAGGCACACTGAGAACATCAGGCAGACTGAGAACACTGAGCACATCAGGCACAATGAGAACACAGCGAACATGAGGCACACTGAGAAGACTGAGAACATCAGGCACACTGAGAAGACTGAGAACATCAGGCACACTGAGAAGACTGAGAACTTCAGGCACACTGAGAACACTGAGAAGATCAGGTAGACTGAGATCACTGAGCACATCAGGCACAATGAGAACACTGAGAACATCAGGCACACTGAGAAGACTGAGAACATCAGGCACACTGAGAAGACTGAGAACATCATGCACACTGAGAAGACTGAGAACTTCAGGCACACTGAGAACACTGAGAAGATCAGGTAGACTGAGAACACTGAGCACATCAGGCACACTGAGAACACTGAGAATGTCAGGCACACTGAGAACACTGCACACATCAGGCACACTGAGAAGACTGAGAATATCAGGCACACTGAGAAGACTGAACTTCAGGCACACTGAGAACATCAGGCACACGGAGAACAGCAGGCACACTGAGAACACTGAGCACATCAGGCACACTGAGAACACTGAGAACATCAGGCACACTGAGAACATTAGGCACACTGAGAACACAGAGCATATCAGGCACACTGAGAACACTGAGCACATCAGGCACACTGAGAACACTGAGCACATGAGGCACACAGAGAACACTGAGAACATCAGGCAGACTTAGAACACTAAGCACATCAGGCACACTGAGAACACCAGGCACACTGAGAACACTGCGCACATCAGGCACACTGAGAACACCAGGCACACTGAGAACACTGCGCACATCAGGCACACTGAGAACATCAGGCACACTGAGAACATCAGGCAGACTGAGAACACTGAGAACATCAGGCAGACTGAGAACACTGAGCACATCAGGCACATTGAGAACATCAGGCACACTGAGAACATCAGGCAGACTGAGAACACTGAGCACATCAGGCACATTGAGAACATCAGCCACACTGAGAACATCAGGCACACTGAGAACATCAGGCAGACTGAGAACACTGAGCACATCAGGCACAATGAGATCACAGCGAACATGAGGCACACTGAGAAGACTGAGAACATCAGGCACACTGAGAAGACTGAGAACTTCAGGCACACTGAGAACACTGAGAAGATCCGGTAGACTGAGAACACTGAGCACATCAGGCACACTGAGAACACTGAGAATGTCAGGCACACTGAGAACACTGCACACATCAGGCACACTGAGAAGACTGAGAATATCAGGCACACTGAGAAGACTGAACTTCAGGCACACTGAGAACATGAGGCACACGGAGAACATCAGGCACACTGAGAACACTGAGCACATCAGGCACACTGAGAACACTGAGCACATCAGGCACACTGAGAACACTGAGCACATCAGGCACCCTGAGAACACTGAGCACATCAGGCACACAGAGAACACTGAGAAAATCAGGCAGACTTAGAACACTAATGACATCAGGCACACTGAGAACACCAGGCACACTGAGAACACTACGCACATCAGGCACACTGAGAACATCAGGGACACTGAGAACATCAGGCAGACTGAGAACACTGAGAACATCAGGCAGACTGAGAACACTGAGCACATCAGGCACATTGAGAACATCGGGCACACTGAGAACATCAGGCAGACTGAGAACACTGAGCACATCAGGCACATTGAGAACATCAGCCACACTGAGAACATCAGGCACACTGAGAACATCAGGCAGACTGAGAACACTGAGCACATCAGGCACAATGAGAACACAGCGAACATGAGGCACACTGAGAAGACTGAGAACATCAGGCACACTGAGAAGACTGAGAACATCAGGCACACTGAGAAGACTGAGAACTTCAGGCACACTGAGAACACTGAGAAGATCAGGTAGACTGAGAACACTGAGCACATCAGGCACACTGAGAACACTGAGAATGTCAGGCACACTGAGAACACTGCACACATCAGGCACACTGAGAAGACTGAGAATATCAAGCACACTGAGAAGACTGAACTTCAGGCACACTGAGAACATCAGGCACACAGAGAACATCAGGCACACTGAGAACACTGAGCACATCAGGCACACTGAGAACACTGAGAACAGCAGGCACTGTTGAGAACACTGAGCACATCAGGCACACTGAGAACACTGAGAACATCAGGCACACTGAGAACATTAGGCACACTGAGAACACGGAGCACATCAGGCACACTGAGAACACTGAGCACATCAGGCACACAGAGAACACTGAGAACATCAGGCAGACTGAGAACACTAAGCACATCAGGCACACTGAGAACACCAGGCACACTGAGAACACTGCGCACATCAGGCACACTGAGAACACCAGGCACACTGAGAACACTGCGCACATCAGGCACACTGAGAACATCAGGCACACTGAGAACATCAGGCAGACTGAGAACACTGAGCACATCAGGCACATTGAGAACATCAGGCACACTGAGAACATCAGGCAGACTGAGAACACTGAGCACATCAGGCACAATGAGAACACTGAGAACATCAGGCACACTGAGAACATCAGGCACACGGAGAACATCAGGCACACTGAGAACACTGAGCACATCAGGCACACTGAGAACACTGAGAACAGCAGGCACTCTGAGAACACTGAGCACATCAGGCACACTGAGAACACTGAGAACATCAGGCACACTAAGAACACTGAGCACATCAGGCACACAGAGAACACTGAGAACATCAGGCAGACTGAGAACACTAAGCACATCAGGCACACTGAGAACACCAGGCACACTGAGAACATCAGGCACACTGAGAACACTGCGCACATCAGGCACACTGAGAACACCAGGCACACTGAGAACACTGCGCACATCAGGCACACTGAGAACATCAGCCACACTGAGAACATCAGGCAGACTGAGAACACTGAGAACATCAGGCAGACTGAGAACACTGAGCACATCAGGCACATTGAGAACATCAGGCACACTGAGAACATCAGGCAGACTGAGAACACTGAGCACATCAGGCACAATGAGAACACAGCGAACATGAGGCACACTGAGAAGACTGAGAACATCAGGCACACTGAGAAGACTGAGAACATCAGGCACACTGAGAAGACTGAGAACTTCAGGCACACTGAGAACACTGAGAAGATCAGGTAGACTGAGAACACTGAGCACATCAGGCACACTGAGAACACTGAGAATGTCAGGCACACTGAGAACACTGCACACATCAGGCACACTGAGAAGACTGAGAATATCAGGCACACTGAGAAGACTGAACTTCAGGCACACTGAGAACATCAGGCTCACTGAGAACATCAGACACACTGAGAACACTGAGCACATCAGGCACACTGAGAAAACTGAGAACAGCAGGCACTCTGAGAACACTGAGCACATCAGGCACACTGAGAACACTGAGAACATCAGGCACACTGAGAACATCAGGCACACTGAGAACACTGAGCACATCAGGCACACAGAGAACACTGAGCACATCAGGCACACTGAGAACACTGAGCACATCAGAACACTGAGAACACTGAGAACATCTGGCAGACTGAGAACACTAAGCACATCAGGCACACTGAGAAGACTGAGAAGATCAGGTAGACTGAGAACACTGAGCACATCAGGCACACTGAGAAGACTGAGAATATCAGGCACTGTGAGAACACTGAGCACATCAGGCACACTGAGAACACTGAGAACATCAGGCACACTGAGAACACAGAGCACATCAGGCACACTGAGAACACTGAGCACATCAGGCACACTAAGAACACTGAGCACATCAGGCACACAGAGAACACTGAGAACATCAGGCAGACTGAGAACACTAAGCACATCGGGCACACTGAGAACACCAGGCACACTGAGAACACTGCGCACATCAGGCACACTGAGAACATCAGGCACACTGAGAACACTGCGCACATCAGGCACACTGAGAACACCAGGCACACTGATAACACTGCGCACATCAGGCACACTGAGAACATCAGCCACACTGAGTACACCATGCAGACTGAGAACACTGAGAACATCAGGCAGACTGAGAACACTGAGCACATCAGGCACATTGAGAACATCAGTCACACTGAGAACATCAGACAGACTGAGAACACTGAGCACATCAGGCACAATGAGAACACAGCGAACATGAGGCACACTGAGAAGACTGAGAACATCAGGCACACTTAGAAGACTGAGAACATCAGGCACACTGAGAAGACTGAGAACTTCAGGCACACTGAGAACACTGAGAAGATCAGGTAGACTGAGAACACTGAGCACATCAGGCACACTGAGAACACTGAGAATGTCAGGCACACTGAGAACACTGCACACATCAGGCACACTGAGAAGACTGAGAATATCAGGCACACTGAGAAGACTGAACTTCAGGCACACTGAGAACATCAGGCTCACTGAGAACACCAGGCACACTGAGAACACTGCACACATCAGGCACACTGAGAACATCAGGCAGACTGAGAACACTGAGCACATCAGGCACACTGAGAACACTGAGAACAGCAGGCACTGTGAGAACACTGAGCACATCAGGCACACTGAGAACACTGAGAACATCAGGCACACTGAGAACACAGAGCACATCAGGCACAATGAGAACACTGAGCACATCAGGCACACTAAGAACACTGAGCACATCAGGCACACAGAGAACACTGAGAACATCAGGCAGACTGAGAACACTAAGCACATCAGGCACACTGAGAACACCAGGCACACTGAGAACACTGCGCACATCAGGCACACTGAGAACATCAGGCACACTGAGAACACTGCGCACATCAGGCACACTGAGAACACCAGGCACACTGAGAACACTGCGCACATCAGGCACACTGAGAACATCAGCCACACTGAGTACATCATGCAGACTGAGAACACTGAGAACATCAGGCAGACTGAGAACACTGAGCACATCAGGCACATTGAGAACATCAGTTACACTGAGAACATCAGGCAGACTGAGAACACTGAGCACATCAGGCACAATGAGAACACAGCGAACATGAGGCACACTGAGAAGACTGAGAACATCAGGCACACTGAGAAGACTGAGAACATCAGGCACACTGAGAAGACTGAGAACTTCAGGCACACTGAGAACACTGAGAAGATCAGGTAGACTGAGAACACTGAGCACATCAGGCACAATGAGAACACTGAGAACATCAGGCACACTGAGAAGACTGAGAACATCAGGCACACTGAGAAGACTGAGAACATCATGCACACTGAGAAGACTGAGAACTTCAGGCACACTGAGAACACTGAGAAGATCAGGTAGACTGAGAACACTGAGCACATCAGGCACACTGAGAACACTGAGAATGTCAGGCACACTGAGAACACTGCACACATCAGGCACACTGAGAAGACTGAGAATATCAGGCACACTGAGAAGACTGAACTTCAGGCACACTGAGAACATCAGGCACACGGAGAACAGCAGGCACACTGAGAACACTGAGCACATCAGGCACACTGAGAACACTGAGAACATCAGGCACACTGAGAACATTAGGCAAACTGAGAACACAGAGCACATCAGGCACACTGAGAACACTGAGCACATCAGGCACACTGAGAACACTGAGCACATCAGGCACACAGAGAACACTGAGAACATCAGGCAGACTTAGAACACTAAGCACATCAGGCACACTGAGAACACCAGGCACACTGAGAACACTGCGCACATCAGGCACACTGAGAACACCAGGCACACTGAGAACACTGCGCACATCAGGCACACTGAGAACATCAGCCACACTGAGAACATCAGGCAGACTGAGAACACTGAGAACATCAGGCAGACTGAGAACACTGAGCACATCAGGCACATTGAGAACATCAGGCACACTGAGAACATCAGGCAGACTGAGAACACTGAGCACATCAGGCACATTGAGAACATCAGCCACACTGAGAACATCAGGCACACTGAGAACATCAGGCAGACTGAGAACACTGAGCACATCAGGCACAATGAGATCACAGCGAACATGAGGCACACTGAGAAGACTGAGAACATCAGGCACACTGAGAAGACTGAGAACATCAGGCACACTGAGAAGACTGAGAACTTCAGGCACACTGAGAACACTGAGAAGATCCGGTAGACTGAGAACACTGAGCACATCAGGCACACTGAGAACACTGAGAATGTCAGGCACACTGAGAACACTGCACACATCAGGCACACTGAGAAGACTGAGAATATCAGGCACACTGAGAAGACTGAACTTCAGGCACACTGAGAACATCAGGCACACGGAGAACATCAGGCACACTGAGAACACTGAGCACATCAGGCACACTGAGAACACTGAGCACATCAGGCACACTGAGAACACTGAGCACATCAGGCACCCTGAGAACACTGAGCACATCAGGCACACAGAGAACACTGAGAAAATCAGGCAGACTTAGAACACTAATGACATCAGGCACACTGAGAACACCAGGCACACTGAGAACACTGCGCACATCAGGCACACTGACAACACCAGACACACAGAGAACACTGCGCACATCAGGCACACTGAGAACATCAGGCACACTGAGAACATCAGGCAGACTGAGAACACTGAGAACATCAGGCAGACTGAGAACACTGAGCACATCAGGCACATTGAGAACATCAGGCACACTGAGAACATCAGGCAGACTGAGAACACTGAGCACATCAGGCACATTGAGAACATCAGCCACACTGAGAACAGCAGGCACACTGAGAACATCAGGCAGACTGAGAACACTGAGCACATCAGGCACAATGAGAACACAGCGAACATGAGGCACACTGAGAAGACTGAGAACATCAGGCACACTGAGAAGACTGAGAACATCAGGCACACTGAGAAGACTGAGAACTTCAGGCACACTGAGAACACTGAGAAGATCAGGTAGACTGAGAACACTGAGCACATCAGGCACACTGAGAACACTGAGAATGTCAGGCACACTGAGAACACTGCACACATCAGGCACACTGAGAAGACTGAGAATATCAGGCACACTGAGAAGACTGAACTTCAGGCACACTGAGAACATCAGGCACACGGAGAACATCAGGCACACTGAGAACACTGAGCACATCAGGCACACTGAGAACACTGAGAACAGCAGGCACTGTGAGAACACTGAGCACATCAGGCACACTGAGAACACTGAGAACATCAGGCACACTGAGAACATTAGGCACACTGAGAACACAGAGCACATCAGGCACACTGAGAACACTGAGCACATCAGGCACACTGAGAACACCAGGCACACTGAGAACACTACGCACATCAGGCACACTGAGAACATCAGGCACACTGAGAACATCAGGCAGACTGAGAACACTGAGAACATCAGGCAGACTGAGAACACTGAGCACATCAGGCACATTGAGAACATCAGGCACACTGAGAACATCAGGCAGACTGAGAACACTGAGCACATCAGGCACATTGAGAACATCAGCCACACTGAGAACATCAGGCACACTGAGAACATCAGGCAGACTGAGAACACTGAGCACATCAGGCACACTGAGAACACTGAGAATGTCAGGCACACTGAGAACACTGCACACATCAGGCACACTGAGAAGACTGAGAATATCAAGCACACTGAGAAGACTGAACTTCAGGCACACTGAGAACATCAGGCACACAGAGAACATCAGGCACACTGAGAACACTGAGCACATCAGGCACACTGAGAACACTGAGAACAGCAGGCACTGTTGAGAACACTGAGCACATCAGGCACACTGAGAACACTGAGAACATCAGGCACACTGAGAACACCAGGCACACTGAGAACACTGCGCACATCAGGCACACTGAGAACATCAGGCACACTGAGAACATCAGGCAGACTGAGAACACTGAGCACATCAGGCACATTGAGAACATCAGGCACACTGAGAACATCAGGCAGACTGAGAACGCTGAGCACATCAGGCACAATGACAACACTGAGAACATCAGGCACACTGAGAACATCAGGCACACGGAGAACATCAGGCACACTGAGAACACTGAGCACATCAGGCAGACTGAGAACACTGAGCACATCAGGCACAATGAGAACACTGAGAACATCAGGCACACTGAGAACATCAGGCACACTGAGAACACTAAGCACATCAGGCACACTGAGAACACTGAGCACATCAGGCACACAGAGAACACTGAGAACATCAGGCAGACTGAGAAAACTAAGCACATCAGGCACACTGAGAACATCAGGCACACTGAGAACACTGCGCACATCAGGCACACTGAGAACATCAGGCACACTGAGAACACCAGGCACACTGAGAACACTGCACACATCAGGCACACTGAGAACATCAGGCACACTGAGAACATCAGGCAGACTGAGAACACTGAGAACATCAAGCAGACTGAGAACACTGAGCACATCAGGCACATTGAGAACATCAGGCACACTGAGAACATCAGGCACACTGAGAACATCAGGCAGATTGAGAACACTGAGCACATCAGGAACAATGAGAACACTGCGAACATCAGGCACACTGAGAAGACTGAGAACATCAGGCACACTGAGAAGACTGAGAACATCAGGCACAATGAGAACACTGCAAACATCAGGCACACTGAGAAGACTGAGAACTTCAGGCACACTGAGAACACTGCACACATCAGGCACACTGAGAAGACTGAGAATATCAGGCACACTGAGAAGACTGAACTTCAGGCACACTGAGAACATCAGGCACACGGAGAACATCAGGCACTCTGAGAACACTGAGAACAGCAGGCACTGTGAGAACACTGAGCACATCAGGCACACTGAGAACACTGAGAACATCAGGCACACTGAGAACATCAGGCACACTGAGAACACTGAGCACATCAGGGACACTGAGAACACTGAGAACATCAGGCAGACTGAGAACACTGAGCACATCAGGCACACTGAGAACATTGAGAACATCAGGCACAGTGAGAACACAAAGAACATCAGGCAGACTGAGAACGCTGAGCACATCAGGCACATTGAGAACATCAGGCACACTGAGAACATCAGGCACACTGAGAACATCAGGCACACTGAGAACACTGAGCACATCAGGCACAATGAGAACACTGAGAACATCAGGCACACTGAGAAGACTGAGAAGATCAGGTAGACTGAGAACACTGAGCACATCAGGCACAATGAGAACACTGAGAACATCAGGCACACTGAGAAGACTGAGAACATCAGGCACACTGAGAAGACTGAGAACATCATGCACACTGAGAAGACTGAGAACTTCAGGCACACTGAGAACACTGAGAAGATCAGGTAGACTGAGAACACTGAGCACATCAGGCACACTGAGAACACTGAGAATGTCAGGCACACTGAGAACACTGCACACATCAGGCACACTGAGAAGACTGAGAATATCAGGCACACTGAGAAGACTGAACTTCAGGCACACTGAGAACATCAGGCACACGGAGAACAGCAGGCACACTGAGAACACTGAGCACATCAGGCACACTGAGAACACTGAGAACATCAGGCACACTGAGAACATTAGGCACACTGAGAACACAGAGCACATCAGGCACACTGAGAACACTGAGCACATCAGGCACACTGAGAACACTGAGCACATCAGGCACACAGAGAACACTGAGAACATCAGGCAGACTTAGAACACTAAGCACATCAGGCACACTGAGAACACCAGGCACACTGAGAACACTGCGCACATCAGGCACACTGAGAACACCAGGCACACTGAGAACACTGCGCACATCAGGCACACTGAGAACATCAGGCAGACTGAGAACACTGAGAACATCAGGCAGACTGAGAACACTGAGCACATCAGGCACATTGAGAACATCAGGCACACTGAGAACATCAGGCAGACTGAGAACACTGAGCACATCAGGCACATTGAGAACATCAGCCACACTGAGAACATCAGGCACACTGAGAACATCAGGCAGACTGAGAACACTGAGCACATCAGGCACAATGAGATCACAGCGAACATGAGGCACACTGAGAAGACTGAGAACATCAGGCACACTGAGAAGACTGAGAACATCAGGCACACTGAGAAGACTGAGAACTTCAGGCACACTGAGAACACTGAGAAGATCCGGTAGACTGAGAACACTGAGCACATCAGGCACACTGAGAACACTGAGAATGTCAGGCACACTGAGAACACTGCACACATCAGGCACACTGAGAAGACTGAGAATATCAGGCACACTGAGAAGACTGAACTTCAGGCACACTGAGAACATCAGGCACACGGAGAACATCAGGCACACTGAGAACACTGAGCACATCAGGCACACTGAGAACACTGAGCACATCAGGCACACTGAGAACACTGAGCACATCAGGCACCCTGAGAACACTGAGCACATCAGGCACACAGAGAACACTGAGAAAATCAGGCAGACTTAGAACACTAATGACATCAGGCACACTGAGAACACCAGGCACACTGAGAACACTGCGCACATCAGGCACACTGACAACATTAGGCACACTGAGAACACAGAGCACATCAGGTACACTGAGAACACTGAGCACATCAGGCACACTGAGAACACCAGGCACACTGAGAACACTACGCACATCAGGCACACTGAGAACATCAGGCACACTGAGAACATCAGGCAGACTGAGAACACTGAGAACATCAGGCAGACTGAGAACACTGAGCACATCAGGCACATTGAGAACATCAGGCACACTGAGAACATCAGGCAGACTGAGAACACTGAGCACATCAGGCACAATGAGAACACAGCGAACATGAGGCACACTGAGAAGACTGAGAACATCAGGCACACTGAGAAGACTGAGAACATCAGGCACACTGAGAAGACTGAGAACTTCAGGCACACTGAGAACACTGAGAAGATCAGGTAGACTGAGAACACTGAGCACATCAGGCACACTGAGAACACTGAGAATGTCAGGCACACTGAGAACACTGCACACATCAGGCACACTGAGAAGACTGAGAATATCAAGCACACTGAGAAGACTGAACTTCAGGCACACTGAGAACATCAGGCACACAGAGAACATCAGGCACACTGAGAACACTGATCACATCAGGCACACTGAGAACACTGAGAACAGCAGGCACTTTTGAGAACACTGAGCACATCAGGCACACTGAGAACACTGAGAACATCAGGCACACTGAGAACATTAGGCACACTGAGAACACGGAGCACATTAGGCACACTGAGAACACTGAGCACATCAGGCACACTGAGAACACTGAGCACATCAGGCACACAGAGAACACTGAGAACATCAGGCAGACTGAGAACACTAAGCACATCAGGCACACTGAGAACACCAGGCACACTGAGAACACTGCGCACATCAGGCACACTGAGAACACCAGGCACACTGAGAACACTGCGCACATCAGGCACACTGAGAACATCAGGCACACTGAGAACATCAGGCAGACTGAGAACACTGAGCACATCAGGCACATTGAGAACATCAGGCACACTGAGAACATCAGGCAGACTGAGAACACTGAGCACATCAGGCACAATGAGAACACTGAGAACATCAGGCACACTGAGAACATCAGGCACACGGAGAACATCAGGCACACTGAGAACACTGAGCACATCAGGCAGACTGAGAACACTGAGCACATCAGGCACAATGAGAACACTGAGAACATCAGGCACACTGAGAACATCAGGCACACTGAGAACACTAAGCACATCAGGCACACTGAGAACACTGAGCACATCAGGCACACAGAGAACACTGAGAACATCAGGCAGACTGAGAAAACTAAGCACATCAGGCACACTGAGAACATCAGGCACACTGAGAACACTGCGCACATCAGGCACACTGAGAACATCAGGCACACTGAGAACACCAGGCACACTGAGAACACTGCACACATCAGGCACACTGAGAACATCAGGCACACTGAGAACATCAGGCAGACTGAGAACACTGAGAACATCAAGCAGACTGAGAACACTGAGCACATCAGGCACATTGAGAACATCAGGCACACTGAGAACATCAGGCACACTGAGAACACTGAGCACATCAGGAACAATGAGAACACTGCGAACATCAGGCACACTGAGAAGACTGAGAACATCAGGCACACTGAGAAGACTGAGAACATCAGGCACAATGAGAACACTGCAAACATCAGGCACACTGAGAAGACTGAGAACTTCAGGCACACTGAGAACACTGAGAAGATCAGGCAGACTGAGAACACTGAGCACATCAGGCACACTGAGAACACTGCACACATCAGGCACACTGAGAAGACTGAGAATATCAGGCACACTGAGAAGACTGAACTTCAGGCACACTGAGAACATCAGGCACACGGAGAACATCAGGCACACTGAGAACACTGAGCACATCAGGCACACTGAGAACACTGAGAACAGCAGGCACTGTGAGAACACTGAGCACATCAGGCACACTGAGAACACTGAGAACATCAGGCACACTGAGAACATCAGGCACACTGAGAACACTGAGCACATCAGGGACACTGAGAACACTGAGAACATCAGGCAGACTGAGAACACTGAGCACATCAGGCACACTGAGAACATTGAGAACATCAGGCACAGTGAGAACACAAAGAACATCAGGCAGACTGAGAACGCTGAGCACATCAGGCACATTGAGAACACTGAGAACATCAGGCACACGGAGAAGACTGAGAACATCAGGCACACTGAGAAGACTGAGAACATCAGGCACACTGAGAAGACTGAGAACTTCAGGCACACTGAGAACACTGAGAAGATCAGGTAGACTGAGAACACTGAGCACATCAGGCACACTGAGAACACTGAGAATGTCAGGCACACTGAGAACACTGCACACATCAGGCACACTGAGAAGACTGAGAATATCAGGCACACTGAGAAGACTGAACTTCAGGCACACTGAGAACATCAGGCACACGGAGAACATCAGGCACACTGAGAACACTGAGCACATCAGGCACACTGAGAACACTGAGAACAGCAGGCACTGTGAGAACACTGAGCACATCAGGCACACTGAGAACACTGAGAACATCAGGCACACTGAGAACATTAGGCACACTGAGAACACAGAGCACATCAGGCACACTGAGAACACTGAGCACATCAGGCACACTGAGAACACTGAGCATATCAGGCACACTGAGAACACTGAGCACATCAGGCACACAGAGAACACTGAGAACATCAGGCAGACTTAGAACACTAAGCACATCAGGCACACTGAGAACACCAGGCACACTGTGAACACTGTGCACATCAGGCACACTGAGAACACCAGGCACATTGAGAACACTGCGCACATCAGGCACATTGAGAACATCAGGCAGACTGAGAACACTGAGCACATCAGGCACATTGAGAACATCAGGCACACTGAGAACATCAGGCAGACTGAGAACACTGAGCACATCAGGCACATTGAGAACTTCAGCCACACTGAGAACATCAGGCACACTGAGAACATCAGGCAGACTGAGAACACTGAGCACATCAGGCACAATGAGAACACAGCGAACATGAGGCACACTGAGAAGACTGAGAACATCAGGCACACTGAGAAGACTGAGAACATCAGGCACACTGAGAAGACTGAGAACTTTAGGCACACTGAGAACACTGAGAAGATCAGGTAGACTGAGAACACTGAGCACATCAGGCACACTGAGAACACTGAGAATGTCAGGCACACTGAGAACACTGCACACATCAGGCACACTGAGAAGACTGAGAATATCAGGCACACTGAGAAGACTGAACGTCAGGCACACTGAGAACATCAGGCACACGGAGAACATCAGGCACACTGAGAACACTGAGCACATCAGGCACACTGAGAACACTGAGAACAGCAGGCACTGTGAGAACACTGAGCACATCAGGCACACTGAGAACACTGAGAACATCAGGCACACTGAGAACATTAGGCACACTGAGAACACAGAGCACATCATGCACTCTGAGAACACTGAGCACATCAGGCACACTGAGAACACCAGGCACACTGAGAACACTGCGCACATCAGGCACACTGAGAACATCAGGCACACTGAGAACATCAGGCAGACTGAGAACACTGAGAACATCAGGCAGACTGAGAACACTGAGCACATCAGGCACATTGAGAACATCAGGCACACTGAGAACATCAGGCAGACTGAGAACACTGAGCACATCAGGCACATTGAGAACATCAGCCACACTGAGAACATCAGGCACACTGAGAACATCAGGCAGACTGAGAACACTGAGCACATCAGGCACAATGAGAACACAGCGAACATGAGGCACACTGAGAAGACTGAGAACATCAGGCACACTGAGAAGACTGAGAACATCAGGCACACTGAGAAGACTGAGAACTTCAGGCACACTGAGAACACTGAGAAGATCAGGTAGACTGAGAACACTGAGCACATCAGGCACACTGAGAACACTGAGAATGTCAGGCACACTGAGAACACTGCACACATCAGGCACACTGAGAAGACTGAGAATATCAGGCACACTGAGAAGACTGAACGTCAGGCACACTGAGAACATCAGGCACACGGAGAACATCAGGCACACTGAGAACACTGAGCACATCAGGCACACTGAGAACACTGAGAACAGCAGGCACTGTGAGAACACTGAGCACATCAGGCACACTGAGAACACTGAGAACATCAGGCACACTGAGAACATTAGGCACACTGAGAACACAGAGCACATCATGCACTCTGAGAACACTGAGCACATCAGGCACACTGAGAACACCAGGCACACTGAGAACACTGCGCACATCAGGCACACTGAGAACATCAGGCACACTGAGAACATCAGGCAGACTGAGAACACTGAGAACATCAGGCAGACTGAGAACACTGAGCACATCAGGCACATTGAGAACATCAGGCACACTGAGAACATCAGGCAGACTGAGAACACTGAGCACATCAGGCACATTGAGAACATCAGCCGCACTGAGAACATCAGGAACACTGAGAACATCAGGCAGACTGAGAACACTGAGCACATCAGGCACAATGAGAACACAGCGAACATGAGGCACACTGAGAAGACTGAGAACATCAGGCACACTGAGAAGACTGAGAACATCAGGCACACTGAGAAGACTGAGAACTTCTGGCACACTGAGAACACTGAGAAGATCAGGTAGACTGAGAACACTGAGCACATCAGGCACACTGAGAACACTGAGAATGTCAGGCACACTGAGAACACTGCACACATCAGGCACACTGAGAAGACTGAGAATATCAAGCACACTGAGAAGACTGAACTTCAGGCACACTGAGAACATCAGGCACACAGAGAACATCAGGCACACTGAGAACATTGAGCACATCAGGCACACTGAGAACACTGAGAACAGCAGGCACTGTTGAGAACACTGAGCACATCAGGCACACTGAGAAGACTGAGAATATCAGGCACACTGAGAAGACTGAACTTCAGGCACACTGAGAACATCAGGCACACAGAGAACAGCAGGCACACTGAGAACACTGAGCACATCAGGCACACTGAGAACACTGAGCACATCAGGCACACTGAGAACACTGAGCACATCAGGCACACAGAGAACACTGAGAACATCAGGCAGACTTAGAACACTAAGCACATCAGGCACACTGAGAACACCAGGCACACTGAGAACACTGCGCACATCAGGCACACTGAGAACACCAGGCACACTGAGAACACTGCGCACATCAGGCACACTGAGAACATCAGGCACACTGAGAACATCAGGCAGACTGAGAACACTGAGAACATCAGGCAGACTGAGAACACTGAGCACATCAGGCACATTGAGAACATCAGGCACACTGAGAACATCAGGCAGACTGAGAACACTGAGCACATCAGGCACATTGAGAACATCAGCCACACTGAGAACATCAGGCACACTGAGAACATCAGGCAGACTGAGAACACTGAGCACATCAGGCACAATGAGATCACAGCGAACATGAGGCACACTGAGAAGACTGAGAACATCAGGCACACTGAGAAGACTGAGAACATCAGGCACACTGAGAAGACTGAGAACTTCAGGCACACTGAGAACACTGAGAAGATCCGGTAGACTGAGAACACTGAGCACATCAGGCACACTGAGAACACTGAGAATGTCAGGCACACTGAGAACACTGCACACATCAGGCACACTGAGAAGACTGAGAATATCAGGCACACTGAGAAGACTGAACTTCAGGCACACTGAGAACATCAGGCACACGGAGAACATCAGGCACACTGAGAACACTGAGCACATCAGGCACACTGAGAACACTGAGCACATCAGGCACACTGAGAACACTGAGCACATCAGGCACCCTGAGAACACTGAGCACATCAGGCACACAGAGAACACTGAGAAAATCAGGCAGACTTAGAACACTAATGACATCAGGCACACTGAGAACACCAGGCACACTGAGAACACTGCGCACATCAGGCACACTGACAACACCAGACACACAGAGAACACTGCGCACATCAGGCACACTGAGAACATCAGGCACACTGAGAACATCAGGCAGACTGAGAACACTGAGAACATCAGGCAGACTGAGAACTCTGAGCACATCAGGCACAATGAGAACATCAGGCACACTGAGAACATCAGGCAGACTGAGAACACTGAGCACATCAGGCACATTGAGAACATCAGCCACACTGAGAACATCAGGCACACTGAGAAGACTGAGAACTTCAGGCACACTGAGAACACTGAGAAGATCAGGTAGACTGAGAACACTGAGCACATCAGGCACACTGAGAACACTGAGAATGTCAGGCACACTGAGAACACTGCACACATCAGGCACACTGAGAAGACTGAGAATATCAGGCACACAGAGAAGACTGAACTTCAGGCACACTGAGAACATCAGGCACACGGAGAACATCAGGCACACTGAGAACACTGAGCACATCAGGCACACTGAGAACACTGAGAATATCAGGCACACTGAGAAGACTGAACTTCAGGCACACTGAGAACATCAGGCACACAGAGAACAGCAGGCACACTGAGAACACTGAGCACATCAGGCACACAGAGAACACTGAGCACATCAGGCACACTGAGAACACTGAGCACATCAGGCACACAGAGAACACTGAGAACATCAGGCAGACTTAGAACACTAAGCACATCAGGCACACTGAGAACACCAGGCACACTGAGAACACTGCGCACATCAGGCACACTGAGAACACCAGGCACACTGAGAACACTGCGCACATCAGGCACACTGAGAACATCAGGCACACTGAGAACATCAGGCAGACTGAGAACACTGAGAACATCAGGCAGACTGAGAACACTGAGCACATCAGGCACATTGAGAACATCAGGCACACTGAGAACATCAGGCAGACTGAGAACACTGAGCACATCAGGCACATTGAGAACATCAGCCACACTGAGAACATCAGGCACACTGAGAACATCAGGCAGACTGAGAACACTGAGCACATCAGGCACAATGAGATCACAGCGAACATGAGGCACACTGAGAAGACTGAGAACATCAGGCACACTGAGAAGACTGAGAACATCAGGCACACTGAGAAGACTGAGAACTTCAGGCACACTGAGAACACTGAGAAGATCCGGTAGACTGAGAACACTGAGCACATCAGGCACACTGAGAACACTGAGAATGTCAGGCACACTGAGAACACTGCACACATCAGGCACACTGAGAAGACTGAGAATATCAGGCACACTGAGAAGACTGAACTTCAGGCACACTGAGAACATCAGGCACACGGAGAACATCAGGCACACTGAGAACACTGAGCACATCAGGCACACTGAGAACACTGAGCACATCAGGCACACTGAGAACACTGAGCACATCAGGCACCCTGAGAACACTGAGCACATCAGGCACACAGAGAACACTGAGAAAATCAGGCAGACTTAGAACACTAATGACATCAGGCACACTGAGAACACCAGGCACACTGAGAACACTGCGCACATCAGGCACACTGACAACACCAGACACACAGAGAACACTGCGCACATCAGGCACACTGAGAACATCAGGCACACTGAGAACATCAGGCAGACTGAGAACACTGAGAGCATCAGGCAGACTGAGAACACTGAGCACATCAGGCACAATGAGAACATCAGGCACACTGAGAACATCAGGCAGACTGAGAACACTGAGCACATCAGGCACATTGAGAACATCAGCCACACTGAGAACATCAGGCACACTGAGAAGACTGAGAACTTCAGGCACACTGAGAACACTGAGAAGATCAGGTAGACTGAGAACACTGAGCACATCAGGCACACTGAGAACACTGAGAATGTCAGGCACACTGAGAACACTGCACACATCAGGCACACTGAGAAGACTGAGAATATCAGGCACACTGAGAAGACTGAACTTCAGGCACACTGAGAACATCAGGCACACGGAGAACATCAGGCACACTGAGAACACTGAGCACATCAGGCACACTGAGAACACTGAGAACAGCAGGCACTGTGAGAACACTGAGCACATCAGGCACACTGAGAACACTGAGAACATCAGGCACACTGAGAACATTAGGCACACTGAGAACACAGAGCACATCAGGCACACTGAGAACACTGAGCACATCAGGCACACTGAGAACACTGAGCACATCAGGCACACAGAGAACACTGAGAACATCAGGCACACTGAGAACACTGAGAACATCAGGCACACTGAGAACATTAGGCACACTGAGAACACAGAGCCATCATGCACTCTGAGAACACTGAGCACATCAGGCACACTGAGAACACCAGGCACACTGAGAACACTGCGCACATCAGGCACACTGAGAACATCAGGCACACTGAGAACATCAGGCAGACTGAGAACACTGAGAACATCAGGCAGACTGAGAACACTGAGCACATCAGGCACATTGAGAACATCAGGCACACTGAGAACATCAGGCAGACTGAGAACACTGAGCACATCAGGCACATTGAGAACATCAGCCACACTGAGAACATCAGGCACACTGAGAACATCAGGCAGACTGAGAACACTGAGCACATCAGGCACAATGAGAACACAGCGAACATGAGGCACACTGAGAAGACTGAGAACATCAGGCACACTGAGAAGACTGAGAACATCAGGCACACTGAGAAGACTGAGAACTTCAGGCACACTGAGAACACTGAGAAGATCAGGTAGACTGAGAACACTGAGCACATCAGGCACACTGAGAACACTGAGAATGTCAGGCACACTGAGAACACTGCACACATCAGGCACACTGAGAAGACTGAGAATATCAGGCACACTGAGAAGACTGAACGTCAGGCACACTGAGAACATCAGGCACACGGAGAACATCAGGCACACTGAGAACACTGAGCACATCAGGCACACTGAGAACACTGAGAACAGCAGGCACTGTGAGAACACTGAGCACATCAGGCACACTGAGAACACTGAGAACATCAGGCACACTGAGAACATTAGGCACACTGAGAACACAGAGCACATCAGGCACACTGAGAACACTGAGCACATCAGGCACACTGAGAACACCAGGCACACTGAGAACACTACGCACATCAGGCACACTGAGAACATCAGGCACACTGAGAACATCAGGCAGACTGAGAACACTGAGAACATCAGGCAGACTGAGAACACTGAGCACATCAGGCACATTGAGAACATCAGGCACACTGAGAACATCAGGCAGACTGAGAACACTGAGCACATCAGGCACATTGAGAACATCAGCCACACTGAGAACATCAGGCACACTGAGAACATCAGGCAGACTGAGAACACTGAGCACATCAGGCACAATGAGAACACAGCGAACATGAGGCACACTGAGAAGACTGAGAACATCAGGCACACTGAGAAGACTGAGAACATCAGGCACACTGAGAAGACTGAGAACTTCAGGCACACTGAGAACACTGAGAAGATCAGGTAGACTGAGAACACTGAGCACATCAGGCACACTGAGAACACTGAGAATGTCAGGCACACTGAGAACACTGCACACATCAGGCACACTGAGAAGACTGAGAATATCAAGCACACTGAGAAGACTGAACTTCAGGCACACTGAGAACATCAGGCACACAGAGAACATCAGGCACACTGAGAACACTGAGCACATCAGGCACACTGAGAACACTGAGAACAGCAGGCACTGTTGAGAACACTGAGCACATCAGGCACACTGAGAACACTGAGAACATCAGGCACACTGAGAACATTAGGCACACTGAGAACACGGAGCACATCAGGCACACTGAGAACACTGAGCACATCAGGCACACTGAGAACACTGAGCACATCAGGCACACAGAGAACACTGAGAACATCAGGCAGACTGAGAACACTAAGCACATCAGGCACACTGAGAACACCAGGCACACTGAGAACACTGCGCACATCAGGCACACTGAGAACACCAGGCACACTGAGAACACTGCGCACATCAGGCACACTGAGAACATCAGGCACACTGAGAACATCAGGCAGACTGAGAACACTGAGAACATCAGGCAGACTGAGAACACTGAGCACATCAGGCACTGTGAGCATCAGGCACACTGAGAACATCAGGCACACTGAGAACACTGAGCACATCAGGCACTGAAACACTGAGAACACAGGCACACTGAGAACACGGCACATCAGGCACACTGAGAACACTGAGCACATCAGGCACACTGAGAACACTGAGCACATCAGGCACACTGAGAACACTGAGCACATCAGGCACACTGAGAACACTGAGCACATCAGGCACACAGAGAACACTGAGAACATCAGGCAGACTGAGAACATCAGGCACACTGAGAACACTGCGCACATCAGGCACACTGAGAACATCAGGCACACTGAGAACATCAGGCAGACTGAGAACACTGAGAACATCAGGCAGACTGAGAACACTGAGCACATCAGGCACTGTGAGAACACTGAGCACATCAGGCACACTGAGAACACTGAGCACATCAGGCACACTGAGAACACTGAGAACAGCAGGCACACTGAGAACACTGAGCACATCAGGCACACTGAGAACACTGAGAACATCAGGCACACTGAGAACACTGAGCACATCAGGCACACTGAGAACACTGAGCACATCAGGCACACTGAGAACACTGAGCACATCAGGCACACTGAGAACACTGAGCACATCAGGCACACAGAGAACACTGAGAACATCAGGCAGACTTAGAACACTAAGCACATCAGGCACACTGAGAACACCAGGCACACTGAGAACACTGCGCACATCAGGCACACTGAGAACACCAGGCACACTGAGAACACTGCGCACATCAGGCACACTGAGAACATCAGGCACACTGAGAACATCAGGCAGACTGAGAACACTGAGAACATCAGGCAGACTGAGAACACTGAGCACATCAGGCACATTGAGAACATCAGGCACACTGAGAACATCAGGCAGACTGAGAACACTGAGCACATCAGGCACATTGAGAACATCAGCCACACTGAGAACATCAGGCACACTGAGAACATCAGGCAGACTGAGAACACTGAGCACATCAGGCACAATGAGAACACAGCGAACATGAGGCACACTGAGAAGACTGAGAACATCAGGCACACTGAGAAGACTGAGAACATCAGGCACACTGAGAAGACTGAGAACTTCAGGCACACTGAGAACACTGAGAAGATCAGGTAGACTGAGAACACTGAGCACATCAGGCACACTGAGAACACTGAGAATGTCAGGCACACTGAGAACACTGCACACATCAGGCACACTGAGAAGACTGAGAATATCAGGCACACTGAGAAGACTGAACTTCAGGCACACTGAGAACATCAGGCACACGGAGAACATCAGGCACACTGAGAACACTGAGCACATCAGGCACACTGAGAACACTGAGAACAGCAGGCACTGTGAGAACACTGAGCACATCAGGCACACTGAGAACACTGAGAACATCAGGCACACTGAGAACATTAGGCACACTGAGAACACAGAGCACATCAGGCACACTGAGAACACTGAGCACATCAGGCACACTGAGAACACCAGGCACACTGAGAAAACTACGCACATCAGGCACACTGAGAACATCAGGCACACTGAGAACATCAGGCAGACTGAGAACACTGAGAACATCAGGCAGACTGAGAACACTGAGCACATCAGGCACATTGAGAACATCAGGCACACTGAGAACATCAGGCAGACTGAGAACACTGAGCACATCAGGCACATTGAGAACATCAGCCACACTGAGAACATCAGGCACACTGAGAACATCAGGCAGACTGAGAACACTGAGCACATCAGGCACAATGAGAACACAGCGAACATGAGGCACACTGAGAAGACTGAGAACATCAGGCACACTGAGAAGACTGAGAACATCAGGCACACTGAGAAGACTGAGAACTTCAGGCACACTGAGAACACTGAGAAGATCAGGTAGACTGAGAACACTGAGCACATCAGGCACACTGAGAACACTGAGAATGTCAGGCACACTGAGAACACTGCACACATCAGGCACACTGAGAAGACTGAGAATATCAAGCACACTGAGAAGACTGAACTTCAGGCACACTGAGAACATCAGGCACACAGAGAACATCAGGCACACTGAGAACACTGAGCACATCAGGCACACTGAGAACACTGAGCACATCAGGCACACTGAGAACACTGAGCACATCAGGCACCCTGAGAACACTGAGCACATCAGGCACACAGAGAACACTGAGAAAATCAGGCACACTGAGAACACTGCCAGGCACACTGGCCCAGGCACACTGAGAACACTGCGCCCAGGCACACTGCCAGGCACACTGGCCGGCCACAGGCACACTGAGAACACTGAGCACATCAGGCACACTGAGAACACCAGGCACACTGAGAACACTGCGCACATCAGGCACACTGAGAACATCAGGCACACTGAGAACATCAGGCAGACTGAGAACACTGAGAACATCAGGCAGACTGAGAACACTGAGCACATCAGGCACATTGAGAACATCAGGCACACTGAGAACATCAGGCAGACTGAGAACACTGAGCACATCAGGCACATTGAGAACATCAGCCACACTGAGAACATCAGGCACACTGAGAACATCAGGCAGACTGAGAACACTGAGCACATCAGGCACAATGAGAACACAGCGAACATGAGGCACACTGAGAAGACTGAGAACATCAGGCACACTGAGAAGACTGAGAACATCAGGCACACTGAGAAGACTGAGAACTTCAGGCACACTGAGAACACTGAGAAGATCAGGTAGACTGAGAACACTGAGCACATCAGGCACACTGAGAACACTGAGAATGTCAGGCACACTGAGAACACTGCACACATCAGGCACACTGAGAAGACTGAGAATATCAGGCACACTGAGAAGACTGAACTTCAGGCACACTGAGAACATCAGGCACACAGAGAACATCAGGCACACTGAGAACACTGAGCACATCAGGCACACTGAGAACACTGAGAACAGCAGGCACTGTGAGAACACTGAGCACATCAGGCACACTGAGAACACTGAGAACAGCAGGCACACTGAGAACACTGAGCACATCAGGCACACTGAGAACACTGAGCACATCAGGCACACTGAGAACACTGAGCACATCAGGCACACAGAGAACACTGAGAACATCAGGCAGACTGAGAACATCAGGCACACTGAGAACACTGCGCACATCAGGCACACTGAGAACATCAGGCACACTGAGAACATCAGGCAGACTGAGAACACTGAGAACATCAGGCAGACTGAGAACACTGAGCACATCAGGCACTGTGAGAACACTGAGCACATCAGGCACACTGAGAACACTGAGAACAGCAGGCACTGTGAGAACACTGAGCACATCAGGCACACTGAGAACACTGAGAACATCAGGCAGACTGAGAACACTGAGCACATCAGGCACACTGAGAACACTGAGCACATCAGGCACACTGAGAACACTGAGCACATCAGGCACACAGAGAACACTGAGAACATCAGGCAGACTGAGAACATCAGGCACACTGAGAACACTGCGCACATCAGGCACACTGAGAACATCAGGCACACTGAGAACATCAGGCAGACTGAGAACACTGAGAACATCAGGCAGACTGAGAACACTGAGCACATCAGGCACTGTGAGAACACTGAGCACATCAGGCACACTGAGAACACTGAGAACAGCAGGCCGGGACACTGAGCACATCAGGCACACTGAGAACACTGAGAACAGCAGGCACACTGAGAACACTGAGCACATCAGGCACACTGAGAACACTGAGAACATCAGGCACACTGAGAACACTGAGCACATCAGGCACACTGAGAACACTGAGCACATCAGGCACACTGAGAACACTGAGCACATCAGGCACACAGAGAACACTGAGAACATCAGGCAGACTGAGAACATCAGGCACACTGAGAACACTGCGCACATCAGGCACACTGAGAACATCAGGCACACTGAGAACATCAGGCAGACTGAGAACACTGAGAACATCAGGCAGACTGAGAACACTGAGCACATCAGGCACTGTGAGAACACTGAGCACATCAGGCACACTGAGAACACTGAGAACAGCAGGCACTGTGAGAACACTGAGCACATCAGGCACACTGAGAACACTGAGAACAGCAGGCACACTGAGAACACTGAGCACATCAGGCACACTGAGAACACTGAGAACATCAGGCACACTGAGAACACTGAGCACATCAGGCACACTGAGAACACTGAGCACATCAGGCACACTGAGAACACTGAGCACATCAGGCACCCTGAGAACACTGAGCACATCAGGCACACAGAGAACACTGAGAAAATCATGCAGACTTAGAACACTAATGACATCAGGCACACTGAGAACACCAGGCACACTGAGAACACTGCGCACATCAGGCACACTGACAACACCAGACACACAGAGAACACTGCGCACATCAGGCACACTGAGAACATCAGGCACACTGAGAACATCAGGCAGACTGAGAACACTGAGAACATCAGGCAGACTGAGAACACTGAGCACATCAGGCACATTGAGAACATCAGGCACACTGAGAACATCAGGCAGACTGAGAACACTGAGCACATCAGGCACATTGAGAACATCAGCCACACTGAGAACAGCAGGCACACTGAGAACATCAGGCAGACTGAGAACACTGAGCACATCAGGCACAATGAGAACACAGCGAACATGAGGCACACTGAGAAGACTGAGAACATCAGGCACACTGAGAAGACTGAGAACATCAGGCACACTGAGAAGACTGAGAACTTCAGGCACACTGAGAACACTGAGAAGATCAGGTAGACTGAGAACACTGAGCACATCAGGCACACTGAGAACACTGAGAATGTCAGGCACACTGAGAACATCAGGCACACGGAGAACATCAGGCACACTGAGAACACTGAGCACATCAGGCACACAGAGAACACTGAGAACATCAGGCAGACTGAGAACATCAGGCACACTGAGAACACTGCGCACATCAGGCACACTGAGAACATCAGGCACACTGAGAACATCAGGCAGACTGAGAACACTGAGAACATCAGGCAGACTGAGAACACTGAGCACATCAGGCACTGTGAGAACACTGAGCACATCAGGCACACTGAGAACACTGAGAACAGCAGGCACTGTGAGAACACTGAGCACATCAGGCACACTGAGAACACTGAGAACAGCAGGCACACTGAGAACACTGAGCACATCAGGCACACTGAGAACACTGAGCACATCAGGCACACTGAGAACACTGAGCACATCAGGCACACAGAGAACACTGAGAACATCAGGCAGACTGAGAACATCAGGCACACTGAGAACACTGCGCACATCAGGCACACTGAGAACATCAGGCACACTGAGAACATCAGGCAGACTGAGAACACTGAGAACATCAGGCAGACTGAGAACACTGAGCACATCAGGCACTGTGAGAACACTGAGCACATCAGGCACACTGAGAACACTGAGCACATCAGGCACACTGAGAACACTGAGCACATCAGGCACACAGAGAACACTGAGAACATCAGGCAGACTGAGAACATCAGGCACACTGAGAACACTGCGCACATCAGGCACACTGAGAACATCAGGCACACTGAGAACATCAGGCAGACTGAGAACACTGAGAACATCAGGCAGACTGAGAACACTGAGCACATCAGGCACTGTGAGAACACTGAGCACATCAGGCACACTGAGAACACTGAGAACAGCAGGCACTGTGAGAACACTGAGCACATCAGGCACACTGAGAACACTGAGAACAGCAGGCACACTGAGAACACTGAGCACATCAGGCACACTGAGAACACTGAGAACATCAGGCACACTGAGAACACTGAGCACATCAGGCACACTGAGAACACTGAGCACATCAGGCACACTGAGAACACTGAGCACATCAGGCACCCTGAGAACACTGAGCACATCAGGCACACAGAGAACACTGAGAAAATCATGCAGACTTAGAACACTAATGACATCAGGCACACTGAGAACACCAGGCACACTGAGAACACTGCGCACATCAGGCACACTGACAACACCAGACACACAGAGAACACTGCGCACATCAGGCACACTGAGAACATCAGGCACACTGAGAACATCAGGCAGACTGAGAACACTGAGAACATCAGGCAGACTGAGAACACTGAGCACATCAGGCACATTGAGAACATCAGGCACACTGAGAACATCAGGCAGACTGAGAACACTGAGCACATCAGGCACATTGAGAACATCAGCCACACTGAGAACATCAGGCACACTGAGAACATCAGGCAGACTGAGAACACTGAGCACATCAGGCACAATGAGAACACAGCGAACATGAGGCACACTGAGAAGACTGAGAACATCAGGCACACTGAGAAGACTGAGAACATCAGGCACACTGAGAAGACTGAGAACTTCAGGCACACTGAGAACACTGAGAAGATCAGGTAGACTGAGAACACTGAGCACATCAGGCACACTGAGAACACTGAGAATGTCAGGCACACTGAGAACATCAGGCACACGGAGAACATCAGGCACACTGAGAACACTGAGCACATCAGGCACACTGAGAACACTGAGAACAGCAGGCACTGTGAGAACACTGAGCACATCAGGCACACTGAGAACACTGAGAACATCAGGCACACTGAGAACATTAGGCACACTGAGAACACAGAGCACATCAGGCACACTGAGAACACTGAGCACATCAGGCACACTGAGAATACCAGGCACACTGAGAACACTACGCACATCAGGCACACTGAGAACATCAGGCACACTGAGAACATCAGGCAGACTGAGAACACTGAGAACATCAGGCAGACTGAGAACACTGAGCACATCAGGCACATTGAGAACATCAGGCACACTGAGAACATCAGGCAGACTGAGAACACTGAGCACATCAGGCACAATGAGAACACAGCGAACATGAGGCACACTGAGAAGACTGAGAACATCAGGCACACTGAGAAGACTGAGAACATCAGGTACACTGAGAAGACTGAGAACTTCAGGCACACTGAGAACACTGAGCACATCAGGCACACTGAGAACACTGAGAACAGCAGGCACTGTTGAGAACACTGAGCACATCAGGCACACTGAGAACACTGAGAACATCAGGCACACTGAGAACATTAGGCACACTGAGAACACGGAGCACATCAGGCACACTGAGAACACTGAGCACATCAGGCACACAGAGAACACTGAGAACATCAGGCAGACTGAGAACACTAAGCACATCAGGCACACTGAGAACACCAGGCACACTGAGAACACTGCGCACATCAGGCACACTGAGAACACCAGGCACACTGAGAACACTGCGCACATCAGGCACACTGAGAACATCAGGCACACTGAGAACATCAGGCAGACTGAGAACATCAGGCACACTGAGAACACTGCGCACATCAGGCACACTGAGAACATCAGGCACACTGAGAACACTGAGAACATCAGGCAGACTGAGAACACTGAGCACATCAGGCACTGTGAGAACACTGAGCACATCAGGCACACTGAGAACACTGAGAACAGCAGGCACTGTGAGAACACTGAGCACATCAGGCACACTGAGAACACTGAGAACAGCAGGCACACTGAGAACACTGAGCACATCAGGCACACTGAGAACACTGAGAACATCAGGCACACTGAGAACACTGAGCACATCAGGCACACTGAGAACACTGAGCACATCAGGCACACTGAGAACACTGAGCACATCAGGCACCCTGAGAACACTGAGCACATCAGGCACACAGAGAACACTGAGAAAATCATGCAGACTTAGAACACTAATGCACATCAGGCACACTGAGAACACCAGGCACACTGAGAACACTGCGCACATCAGGCACACTGACAACACCAGACACACAGAGAACACTGCGCACATCAGGCACACTGAGAACATCAGGCACACTGAGAACATCAGGCAGACTGAGAACACTGAGAACATCAGGCAGACTGAGAACACTGAGCACATCAGGCACATTGAGAACATCAGGCACACTGAGAACATCAGGCAGACTGAGAACACTGAGCACATCAGGCACATTGAGAACATCAGCCACACTGAGAACAGCAGGCACATTGAGAACATCAGGCAGACTGAGAACACTGAGCACATCAGGCACAATGAGAACACAGCGAACATGAGGCACACTGAGAAGACTGAGAACATCAGGCACACTGAGAAGACTGAGAACATCAGGCACACTGAGAAGACTGAGAACTTCAGGCACACTGAGAACACTGAGAAGATCAGGTAGACTGAGAACACTGAGCACATCAGGCACACTGAGAACACTGAGAATGTCAGGCACACTGAGAACATCAGGCACACGGAGAACATCAGGCACACTGAGAACACTGAGCACATCAGGCACACTGAGAACACTGAGAACAGCAGGCACTGTGAGAACACTGAGCACATCAGGCACACTGAGAACACTGAGAACATCAGGCACACTGAGAACATTAGGCACACTGAGAACACAGAGCACATCAGGCACACTGAGAACACTGAGCACATCAGGCACACTGAGAATACCAGGCACACTGAGAACACTACGCACATCAGGCACACTGAGAACATCAGGCACACTGAGAACATCAGGCAGACTGAGAACACTGAGAACATCAGGCAGACTGAGAACACTGAGCACATCAGGCACATTGAGAACATCAGGCACACTGAGAACATCAGGCAGACTGAGAACACTGAGCACATCAGGCACATTGAGAACATCAGCCACACTGAGAACATCGGGCACACTGAGAACATCAGGCAGACTGAGAACACTGAGCACATCAGGCACAATGAGAACACAGCGAACATGAGGCACACTGAGAAGACTGAGAACATCAGGCACACTGAGAAGACTGAGAACATCAGGTACACTGAGAAGACTGAGAACTTCAGGCACACTGAGAACACTGAGCACATCAGGCACACTGAGAACACTGAGAACAGCAGGCACTGTTGAGAACACTGAGCACATCAGGCACACTGAGAACACTGAGAACATCAGGCACACTGAGAACATTAGGCACACTGAGAACACGGAGCACATCAGGCACACTGAGAACACTGAGCACATCAGGCACACAGAGAACACTGAGAACATCAGGCAGACTGAGAACACTAAGCACATCAGGCACACTGAGAACACCAGGCACACTGAGAACACTGCGCACATCAGGCACACTGAGAACACCAGGCACACTGAGAACACTGCGCACATCAGGCACACTGAGAACATCAGGCACACTGAGAACATCAGGCAGACTGAGAACATCAGGCACACTGAGAACACTGCGCACATCAGGCACACTGAGAACATCAGGCACACTGAGAACATCAGGCAGACTGAGAACACTGAGAACATCAGGCAGACTGAGAACACTGAGCACATCAGGCACTGTGAGAACACTGAGCACATCAGGCACACTGAGAACACTGAGAACAGCAGGCACTGTGAGAACACTGAGCACATCAGGCACACTGAGAACACTGAGAACAGCAGGCACACTGAGAACACTGAGCACATCAGGCACACTGAGAACACTGAGCACATCAGGCACACTGAGAACACTGAGCACATCAGGCACACAGAGAACACTGAGAACATCAGGCAGACTGAGAACATCAGGCACACTGAGAACACTGCGCACATCAGGCACACTGAGAACATCAGGCACACTGAGAACATCAGGCAGACTGAGAACACTGAGAACATCAGGCAGACTGAGAACACTGAGCACATCAGGCACTGTGAGAACACTGAGCACATCAGGCACACTGAGAACACTGAGAACAGCAGGCACTGTGAGAACACTGAGCACATCAGGCACACTGAGAACACTGAGAACAGCAGGCACACTGAGAACACTGAGCACATCAGGCACACTGAGAACACTGAGAACATCAGGCACACTGAGAACACTGAGCACATCAGGCACACTGAGAACACTGAGCACATCAGGCACACTGAGAACACTGAGCACATCAGGCACACAGAGAACACTGAGAACATCAGGCAGACGGAGAACATCAGGCACACTGAGAACACTGAGCACATCAGGCACACTGAGAACACTGAGAACAGCAGGCACTGTGAGAACACTGAGCACATCAGGCACACTGAGAACACTGAGAACATCAGGCACACTGAGAACATTATGCACACTGAGAACACAGAGCACATCAGGCACACTGAGAACACTGAGCACATCAGGCACACTGAGAATACCAGGCACACTGAGAACACTACGCACATCAGGCACACTGAGAACATCAGGCACACTGAGAACATCAGGCAGACTGAGAACACTGAGAACATCAGGCAGACTGAGAACACTGAGCACATCAGGCACATTGAGAACATCAGGCACACTGAGAACATCAGGCAGACTGAGAACACTGAGCACATCAGGCACATTGAGAACATCAGCCACACTGAGAACATCAGGCACACTGAGAACATCAGGCAGACTGAGAACACTGAGCACATCAGGCACAATGAGAACACAGCGAACATGAGGCACACTGAGAAGACTGAGAACATCAGGCACACTGAGAAGACTGAGAACATCAGGCACACTGAGAAGACTGAGAACTTCAGGCACACTGAGAACACTGAGCACATCAGGCACACTGAGAACACTGAGAACAGCAGGCACTGTTGAGAACACTGAGCACATCAGGCACACTGAGAACACTGAGAACATCAGGCACACTGAGAACATTAGGCACACTGAGAACACGGAGCACATCAGGCACACTGAGAACACTGAGCACATCAGGCACACAGAGAACACTGAGAACATCAGGCAGACTGAGAACACTAAGCACATCAGGCACACTGAGAACACCAGGCACACTGAGAACACTGCGCACATCAGGCACACTGAGAACACCAGGCACACTGAGAACACTGCGCACATCAGGCACACTGAGAACATCAGGCACACTGAGAACATCAGGCAGACTGAGAACACTGAGCACATCAGGCACATTGAGAACATCAGGCACACTGAGAACATCAGGCAGACTGAGAACATCAGGCACACTGAGAACACTGCGCACATCAGGCACACTGAGAACATCAGGCACACTGAGAACATCAGGCAGACTGAGAACACTGAGAACATCAGGCAGACTGAGAACACTGAGCACATCAGGCACTGTGAGAACACTGAGCACATCAGGCACACTGAGAACACTGAGAACAGCAGGCACTGTGAGAACACTGAGCACATCAGGCACACTGAGAACACTGAGAACAGCAGGCACACTGAGAACACTGAGCACATCAGGCACACTGAGAACACTGAGCACATCAGGCACACTGAGAACACTGAGGACATCAGGCACACAGAGAACACTGAGAACATCAGGCAGACTGAGAACATCAGGCACACTGAGAACACTGCGCACATCAGGCACACTGAGAACATCAGGCACACTGAGAACATCAGGCAGACTGAGAACACTGAGAACATCAGGCAGACTGAGAACACTGAGCACATCAGGCACTGTGAGAACACTGAGCACATCAGGCACACTGAGAACACTGAGAACAGCAGGCACTGTGAGAACACTGAGCACATCAGGCACACTGAGAACACTGAGAACAGCAGGCACACTGAGAACACTGAGCACATCAGGCACACTGAGAACACTGAGAACATCAGGCACACTGAGAACACTGAGCACATCAGGCACACTGAGAACACTGAGCACATCAGGCACACTGAGAACACTGAGCACATCAGGCACACAGAGAACACTGAGAACATCAGGCAGACTGAGAACATCAGGCACACTGAGAACACTGCGCACATCAGGCACACTGAGAACATCAGGCACACTGAGAACATCAGGCAGACTGAGAACACTGAGAACATCAGGCAGACTGAGAACACTGAGCACATCAGGCACTGTGAGAACACTGAGCACATCAGGCACACTGAGAACACTGCGCACATCAGGCACACTGAGAACATCAGGCACACTGAGAACATCAGGCAGACTGAGAACACTGAGCACATCAGGCACATTGAGAACATCAGCCACACTGAGAACATCAGGCACACTGAGAACATCAGGCAGACTGAGAACACTGAGCACATCAGGCACAATGAGAACACAGCGAACATGAGGCACACTGAGAAGACTGAGAACATCAGGCACACTGAGAAGACTGAGAACATCAGGCACACTGAGAAGACTGAGAACTTCAGGCACACTGAGAACACTGAGCACATCAGGCACACTGAGAACACTGAGAACAGCAGGCACTGTTGAGAACACTGAGCACATCAGGCACACTGAGAACACTGAGAACATCAGGCACACTGAGAACATTAGGCACACTGAGAACACGGAGCACATCAGGCACACTGAGAACACTGAGCACATCAGGCACACAGAGAACACTGAGAACATCAGGCAGACTGAGAACACTAAGCACATCAGGCACACTGAGAACACCAGGCACACTGAGAACACTGCGCACATCAGGCACACTGAGAACACCAGGCACACTGAGAACACTGCGCACATCAGGCACACTGAGAACATCAGGCACACTGAGAACATCAGGCAGACTGAGAACACTGAGCACATCAGGCACATTGAGAACATCAGGCACACTGAGAACATCAGGCAGACTGAGAACATCAGGCACACTGAGAACACTGCGCACATCAGGCACACTGAGAACATCAGGCACACTGAGAACATCAGGCAGACTGAGAACACTGAGAACATCAGGCAGACTGAGAACACTGAGCACATCAGGCACTGTGAGAACACTGAGCACATCAGGCACACTGAGAACACTGAGAACAGCAGGCACTGTGAGAACACTGAGCACATCAGGCACACTGAGAACACTGAGAACAGCAGGCACACTGAGAACACTGAGCACATCAGGCACACTGAGAACACTGAGCACATCAGGCACACTGAGAACACTGAGGACATCAGGCACACAGAGAACACTGAGAACATCAGGCAGACTGAGAACATCAGGCACACTGAGAACACTGCGCACATCAGGCACACTGAGAACATCAGGCACACTGAGAACATCAGGCAGACTGAGAACACTGAGAACATCAGGCAGACTGAGAACACTGAGCACATCAGGCACTGTGAGAACACTGAGCACATCAGGCACACTGAGAACACTGAGAACAGCAGGCACTGTGAGAACACTGAGCACATCAGGCACACTGAGAACACTGAGAACAGCAGGCACACTGAGAACACTGAGCACATCAGGCACACTGAGAACACTGAGAACATCAGGCACACTGAGAACACTGAGCACATCAGGCACACTGAGAACACTGAGCACATCAGGCACACTGAGAACACTGAGCACATCAGGCACACAGAGAACACTGAGAACATCAGGCAGACTGAGAACATCAGGCACACTGAGAACACTGCGCACATCAGGCACACTGAGAACATCAGGCACACTGAGAACATCAGGCAGACTGAGAACACTGAGAACATCAGGCAGACTGAGAACACTGAGCACATCAGGCACTGTGAGAACACTGAGCACATCAGGCACACTGAGAACACTGCGCACATCAGGCACACTGAGAACATCAGGCACACTGAGAACATCAGGCAGACTGAGAACACTGAGCACATCAGGCACATTGAGAACATCAGCCACACTGAGAACATCAGGCACACTGAGAACATCAGGCAGACTGAGAACACTGAGCACATCAGGCACAATGAGAACACAGCGAACATGAGGCACACTGAGAAGACTGAGAACATCAGGCACACTGAGAAGACTGAGAACATCAGGCACACTGAGAAGACTGAGAACTTCAGGCACACTGAGAACACTGAGCACATCAGGCACACTGAGAACACTGAGAACAGCAGGCACTGTTGAGAACACTGAGCACATCAGGCACACTGAGAACACTGAGAACATCAGGCACACTGAGAACATTAGGCACACTGAGAACACGGAGCACATCAGGCACACTGAGAACACTGAGCACATCAGGCACACAGAGAACACTGAGAACATCAGGCAGACTGAGAACACTAAGCACATCAGGCACACTGAGAACACCAGGCACACTGAGAACACTGCGCACATCAGGCACACTGAGAACACCAGGCACACTGAGAACACTGCGCACATCAGGCACACTGAGAACATCAGGCACACTGAGAACATCAGGCAGACTGAGAACACTGAGCACATCAGGCACATTGAGAACATCAGGCACACTGAGAACATCAGGCAGACTGAGAACATCAGGCACACTGAGAACACTGCGCACATCAGGCACACTGAGAACATCAGGCACACTGAGAACATCAGGCAGACTGAGAACACTGAGAACATCAGGCAGACTGAGAACACTGAGCACATCAGGCACTGTGAGAACACTGAGCACATCAGGCACACTGAGAACACTGAGAACAGCAGGCACTGTGAGAACACTGAGCACATCAGGCACACTGAGAACACTGAGAACAGCAGGCACACTGAGAACACTGAGCACATCAGGCACACTGAGAACACTGAGCACATCAGGCACACTGAGAACACTGAGCACATCAGGCACACAGAGAACACTGAGAACATCAGGCAGACTGAGAACATCAGGCACACTGAGAACACTGCGCACATCAGGCACACTGAGAACATCAGGCACACTGAGAACATCAGGCAGACTGAGAACACTGAGAACATCAGGCAGACTGAGAACACTGAGCACATCAGGCACTGTGAGAACACTGAGCACATCAGGCACACTGAGAACACTGAGAACAGCAGGCACTGTGAGAACACTGAGCACATCAGGCACACTGAGAACACTGAGAACAGCAGGCACACTGAGAACACTGAGCACATCAGGCACACTGAGAACACTGAGAACATCAGGCACACTGAGAACACTGAGCACATCAGGCACACTGAGAACACTGAGCACATCAGGCACACTGAGAACACTGAGCACATCAGGCACACTGAGAACACTGAGCACATCAGGCACACTGAGAACACTGAGCACATCAGGCACACAGAGAACACTGAGAACATCAGGCAGACTGAGAACATCAGGCACACTGAGAACACTGCGCACATCAGGCACACTGAGAACATCAGGCACACTGAGAACATCAGGCAGACTGAGAACACTGAGAACATCAGGCAGACTGAGAACACTGAGCACATCAGGCACTGTGAGAACACTGAGCACATCAGGCACACTGAGAACACTGAGAACAGCAGGCACTGTGAGAACACTGAGCACATCAGGCACACTGAGAACACTGAGAACAGCAGGCACACTGAGAACACTGAGCACATCAGGCACACTGAGAACACTGAGAACATCAGGCACACTGAGAACACTGAGCACATCAGGCACACTGAGAACACTGAGCACATCAGGCACACTGAGAACACTGAGCACATCAGGCACACAGAGAACACTGAGAACATCAGGCAGACTGAGAACATCAGGCACACTGAGAACACTGCGCACATCAGGCACACTGAGAACATCAGGCACACTGAGAACATCAGGCAGACTGAGAACACTGAGAACATCAGGCAGACTGAGAACACTGAGCACATCAGGCACTGTGAGAACACTGAGCACATCAGGCACACTGAGAACACTGCGCACATCAGGCACACTGAGAACATCAGGCACACTGAGAACATCAGGCAGACTGAGAACACTGAGAACATCAGGCAGACTGAGAACACTGAGCACATCAGGCACTGTGAGAACACTGAGCACATCAGGCACACTGAGAACACTGAGAACAGCAGGCACTGTGAGAACACTGAGCACATCAGGCACACTGAGAACACTGAGAACAGCAGGCACACTGAGAACACTGAGCACATCAGGCACACTGAGAACACTGAGAACATCAGGCACACTGAGAACACTGAGCACATCAGGCACCCTGAGAACACTGAGCACATCAGGCACACAGAGAACACTGAGAAAATCATGCAGACTTAGAACACTAATGACATCAGGCACACTGAGAACACCAGGCACACTGAGAACACTGCGCACATCAGGCACACTGACAACACCAGACACACAGAGAACACTGCGCACATCAGGCACACTGAGAACATCAGGCACACTGAGAACATCAGGCAGACTGAGAACACTGAGAACATCAGGCAGACTGAGAACACTGAGCACATCAGGCACATTGAGAACATCAGGCACACTGAGAACATCAGGCAGACTGAGAACACTGAGCACATCAGGCACATTGAGAACATCAGCCACACTGAGAACAGCAGGCACACTGAGAACATCAGGCAGACTGAGAACACTGAGCACATCAGGCACAATGAGAACACAGCGAACATGAGGCACACTGAGAAGACTGAGAACATCAGGCACACTGAGAAGACTGAGAACATCAGGCACACTGAGAAGACTGAGAACTTCAGGCACACTGAGAACACTGAGAAGATCAGGTAGACTGAGAACACTGAGCACATCAGGCACACTGAGAACACTGAGAATGTCAGGCACACTGAGAACATCAGGCACACGGAGAACATCAGGCACACTGAGAACACTGAGCACATCAGGCACACTGAGAACACTGAGCACATCAGGCACACAGAGAACACTGAGAACATCAGGCAGACTGAGAACATCAGGCACACTGAGAACACTGAGCACATCAGGCACACTGAGAACACTGAGCACATCAGGCACACTGAGAACACTGAGCACATCAGGCACACAGAGAACACTGAGAACATCAGGCAGACTGAGAACATCAGGCACACTGAGAACACTGCGCACATCAGGCACACTGAGAACATCAGGCACACTGAGAACATCAGGCAGACTGAGAACACTGAGAACATCAGGCAGACTGAGAACACTGAGCACATCAGGCACTGTGAGAACACTGAGCACATCAGGCACACTGAGAACACTGCGCACATCAGGCACACTGAGAACATCAGGCACACTGAGAACATCAGGCAGACTGAGAACACTGAGAACATCAGGCAGACTGAGAACACTGAGCACATCAGGCACTGTGAGAACACTGAGCACATCAGGCACACTGAGAACACTGAGAACAGCAGGCACTGTGAGAACACTGAGCACATCAGGCACACTGAGAACACTGAGAACAGCAGGCACACTGAGAACACTGAGCACATCAGGCACACTGAGAACACTGAGAACATCAGGCACACTGAGAACACTGAGCACATCAGGCACCCTGAGAACACTGAGCACATCAGGCACACAGAGAACACTGAGAAAATCATGCAGACTTAGAACACTAATGACATCAGGCACACTGAGAACACCAGGCACACTGAGAACACTGCGCACATCAGGCACACTGACAACACCAGACACACAGAGAACACTGCGCACATCAGGCACACTGAGAACATCAGGCACACTGAGAACATCAGGCAGACTGAGAACACTGAGAACATCAGGCAGACTGAGAACACTGAGCACATCAGGCACATTGAGAACATCAGGCACACTGAGAACATCAGGCAGACTGAGAACACTGAGCACATCAGGCACATTGAGAACATCAGCCACACTGAGAACAGCAGGCACACTGAGAACATCAGGCAGACTGAGAACACTGAGCACATCAGGCACAATGAGAACACAGCGAACATGAGGCACACTGAGAAGACTGAGAACATCAGGCACACTGAGAAGACTGAGAACATCAGGCACACTGAGAAGACTGAGAACTTCAGGCACACTGAGAACACTGAGAAGATCAGGTAGACTGAGAACACTGAGCACATCAGGCACACTGAGAACACTGAGAATGTCAGGCACACTGAGAACATCAGGCACACGGAGAACATCAGGCACACTGAGAACACTGAGCACATCAGGCACACTGAGAACACTGAGCACATCAGGCACACTGAGAACACTGAGAACAGCAGGCACTGTGAGAACACTGAGCACATCAGGCACACTGAGAACACTGAGAACATCAGGCACACTGAGAACATTAGGCACACTGAGAACACAGAGCACATCAGGCACACTGAGAACACTGAGCACATCAGGCACACTGAGAACACCAGGCACACTGAGAACACTACGCACATCAGGCACACTGAGAACATCAGGCACACTGAGAACATCAGGCAGACTGAGAACACTGAGAACATCAGGCAGACTGAGAACACTGAGCACATCAGGCACATTGAGAACATCAGGCACACTGAGAACATCAGGCAGACTGAGAACACTGAGCACATCAGGCACATTGAGAACATCAGCCACACTAAGAACATCAGGCAGACTGAGAACACTGAGCACATCAGGCACAATGAGAACACAGCGAACATGAGGCACACTGAGAAGACTGAGAACATCAGGCACACTGAGAAGACTGAGAACATCAGGCACACTGAGAAGACTGAGAACTTCAGGCACACTGAGAACACTGAGCACATCAGGCACACTGAGAACACTGAGAACAGCAGGCACTGTTGAGAACACTGAGCACATCAGGCACACTGAGAACACTGAGAACATCAGGCACACTGAGAACATTAGGCACACTGAGAACACGGAGCACATCAGGCACACTGAGAACACTGAGCACATCAGGCACACAGAGAACACTGAGAACATCAGGCAGACTGAGAACACTAAGCACATCAGGCACACTGAGAACACCAGGCACACTGAGAACACTGCGCACATCAGGCACACTGAGAACACCAGGCACACTGAGAACACTGCGCACATCAGGCACACTGAGAACATCAGGCACACTGAGAACATCAGGCAGACTGAGAACACTGAGCACATCAGGCACATTGAGAACATCAGGCACACTGAGAACATCAGGCAGACTGAGAACACTGAGCACATCAGGCACACTGAGAACACTGAGAACAGCAGGCACTCTGAGAACACTGAGCACATCAGGCACACTGAGAACACTGAGAACATCAGGCACACTGAGAACATCAGGCAGACTGAGAACACTGAGAACATCAGGCAGACTGAGAACACTGAGCACATCAGGCACATTGAGAACATCAGGCACACTGAGAACATCAGGCAGACTGAGAACACTGAGCACATCAGGCACATTGAGAACATCAGCCACACTGAGAACATCAGGCACACTGAGAACATCAGGCAGACTGAGAACACTGAGCACATCAGGCACAATGAGAACACAGCGAACATGAGGCACACTGAGAAGACTGAGAACATCAGGCACACTGAGAAGACTGAGAACATCAGGCACACTGAGAAGACTGAGAACTTCAGGCACACTGAGAACACTGAGCACATCAGGCACACTGAGAACACTGAGAACAGCAGGCACTGTTGAGAACACTGAGCACATCAGGCACACTGAGAACACTGAGAACATCAGGCACACTGAGAACATTAGGCACACTGAGAACACGGAGCACATCAGGCACACTGAGAACACTGAGCACATCAGGCACACAGAGAACACTGAGAACATCAGGCAGACTGAGAACACTAAGCACATCAGGCACACTGAGAACACCAGGCACACTGAGAACACTGCGCACATCAGGCACACTGAGAACACCAGGCACACTGAGAACACTGCGCACATCAGGCACACTGAGAACATCAGGCACACTGAGAACATCAGGCAGACTGAGAACACTGAGCACATCAGGCACATTGAGAACATCAGGCACACTGAGAACATCAGGCAGACTGAGAACACTGAGCACATCAGGCACAATGAGAACACTGAGAACATCAGGCACACTGAGAACATCAGGCACACGGAGAACATCAGGCACACTGAGAACACTGAGCACATCAGGCACACTGAGAACACTGAGAACAGCAGGCACTCTGAGAACACTGAGCACATCAGGCACACTGAGAACACTGAGCACATCAGGCACATTGAGAACATCAGGCACACTGAGAACATCAGGCAGACTGAGAACACTGAGCACATCAGGCACATTGAGAACATCAGCCACACTGAGAACATCAGGCACACTGAGAACATCAGGCAGACTGAGAACACTGAGCACATCAGGCACAATGAGAACACAGCGAACATGAGGCACACTGAGAAGACTGAGAACATCAGGCACACTGAGAAGACTGAGAACATCAGGCACACTGAGAACACTGAGAACAGCAGGCACTGTTGAGAACACTGAGCACATCAGGCACACTGAGAACACTGAGAACATCAGGCACACTGAGAACATTAGGCACACTGAGAACACGGAGCACATCAGGCACACTGAGAACACTGAGCACATCAGGCACACAGAGAACACTGAGAACATCAGGCAGACTGAGAACACTAAGCACATCAGGCACACTGAGAACACCAGGCACACTGAGAACACTGCGCACATCAGGCACACTGAGAACACCAGGCACACTGAGAACACTGCGCACATCAGGCACACTGAGAACATCAGGCACACTGAGAACATCAGGCAGACTGAGAACATCAGGCACACTGAGAACACTGCGCACATCAGGCACACTGAGAACATCAGGCACACTGAGAACATCAGGCAGACTGAGAACACTGAGAACATCAGGCAGACTGAGAACACTGAGCACATCAGGCACTGTGAGAACACTGAGCACATCAGGCACACTGAGAACACTGAGAACAGCAGGCACTGTGAGAACACTGAGCACATCAGGCACACTGAGAACACTGAGAACAGCAGGCACACTGAGAACACTGAGCACATCAGGCACACTGAGAACACTGAGCACATCAGGCACACTGAGAACACTGAGCACATCAGGCACACAGAGAACACTGAGAACATCAGGCAGACTGAGAACATCAGGCACACTGAGAACACTGCGCACATCAGGCACACTGAGAACATCAGGCACACTGAGAACATCAGGCAGACTGAGAACACTGAGAACATCAGGCAGACTGAGAACACTGAGCACATCAGGCACTGTGAGAACACTGAGCACATCAGGCACACTGAGAACACTGAGAACAGCAGGCACTGTGAGAACACTGAGCACATCAGGCACACTGAGAACACTGAGAACAGCAGGCACACTGAGAACACTGAGCACATCAGGCACACTGAGAACACTGAGAACATCAGGCACACTGAGAACACTGAGCACATCAGGCACACTGAGAACACTGAGAACAGCAGGCACTGTGAGAACACTGAGCACATCAGGCACACTGAGAACACTGAGAACATCAGGCACACTGAGAACATTAGGCACACTGAGAACACAGAGCACATCAGGCACACTGAGAACACTGAGCACATCAGGCACACTGAGAATACCAGGCACACTGAGAACACTACGCACATCAGGCACACTGAGAACATCAGGCACACTGAGAACATCAGGCAGACTGAGAACACTGAGAACATCAGGCAGACTGAGAACACTGAGCACATCAGGCACATTGAGAACATCAGGCACACTGAGAACATCAGGCAGACTGAGAACACTGAGCACATCAGGCACATTGAGAACATCAGCCACACTGAGAACATCAGGCACACTGAGAACATCAGGCAGACTGAGAACACTGAGCACATCAGGCACAATGAGAACACAGCGAACATGAGGCACACTGAGAAGACTGAGAACATCAGGCACACTGAGAAGACTGAGAACATCAGGCACACTGAGAAGACTGAGAACTTCAGGCACACTGAGAACACTGAGCACATCAGGCACACTGAGAACACTGAGAACAGCAGGCACTGTTGAGAACACTGAGCACATCAGGCACACTGAGAACACTGAGAACATCAGGCACACTGAGAACATTAGGCACACTGAGAACACGGAGCACATCAGGCACACTGAGAACACTGAGCACATCAGGCACACAGAGAACACTGAGAACATCAGGCAGACTGAGAACACTAAGCACATCAGGCACACTGAGAACACCAGGCACACTGAGAACACTGCGCACATCAGGCACACTGAGAACACCAGGCACACTGAGAACACTGCGCACATCAGGCACACTGAGAACATCAGGCACACTGAGAACATCAGGCAGACTGAGAACACTGAGCACATCAGGCACATTGAGAACATCAGGCACACTGAGAACATCAGGCAGACTGAGAACATCAGGCACACTGAGAACACTGCGCACATCAGGCACACTGAGAACATCAGGCAGACTGAGAACACTGAGAACATCAGGCAGACTGAGAACACTGAGCACATCAGGCACTGTGAGAACACTGAGCACATCAGGCACACTGAGAACACTGAGAACAGCAGGCACTGTGAGAACACTGAGCACATCAGGCACACTGAGAACACTGAGAACAGCAGGCACACTGAGAACACTGAGCACATCAGGCACACTGAGAACACTGAGCACATCAGGCACACTGAGAACACTGAGCACATCAGGCACACAGAGAACACTGAGAACATCAGGCAGACTGAGAACATCAGGCACACTGAGAACACTGCGCACATCAGGCACACTGAGAACATCAGGCACACTGAGAACATCAGGCAGACTGAGAACACTGAGAACATCAGGCAGACTGAGAACACTGAGCACATCAGGCACTGTGAGAACACTGAGCACATCAGGCACACTGAGAACACTGAGAACAGCAGGCACTGTGAGAACACTGAGCACATCAGGCACACTGAGAACACTGAGAACAGCAGGCACACTGAGAACACTGAGCACATCAGGCACACTGAGAACACTGAGAACATCAGGCACACTGAGAACACTGAGCACATCAGGCACACTGAGAACACTGAGCACATCAGGCACACTGAGAACACTGAGCACATCAGGCACACAGAGAACACTGAGAACATCAGGCAGACTGAGAACATCAGGCACACTGAGAACACTGCGCACATCAGGCACACTGAGAACATCAGGCACACTGAGAACATCAGGCAGACTGAGAACACTGAGAACATCAGGCAGACTGAGAACACTGAGCACATCAGGCACTGTGAGAACACTGAGCACATCAGGCACACTGAGAACACTGCGCACATCAGGCACACTGAGAACATCAGGCACACTGAGAACATCAGGCAGACTGAGAACACTGAGAACATCAGGCAGACTGAGAACACTGAGCACATCAGGCACTGTGAGAACACTGAGCACATCAGGCACACTGAGAACACTGAGAACAGCAGGCACTGTGAGAACACTGAGCACATCAGGCACACTGAGAACACTGAGAACAGCAGGCACACTGAGAACACTGAGCACATCAGGCACACTGAGAACACTGAGAACATCAGGCACACTGAGAACACTGAGCACATCAGGCACCCTGAGAACACTGAGCACATCAGGCACACAGAGAACACTGAGAAAATCATGCAGACTTAGAACACTAATGACATCAGGCACACTGAGAACACCAGGCACACTGAGAACACTGCGCACATCAGGCACACTGACAACACCAGACACACAGAGAACACTGCGCACATCAGGCACACTGAGAACATCAGGCACACTGAGAACATCAGGCAGACTGAGAACACTGAGAACATCAGGCAGACTGAGAACACTGAGCACATCAGGCACATTGAGAACATCAGGCACACTGAGAACATCAGGCAGACTGAGAACACTGAGCACATCAGGCACATTGAGAACATCAGCCACACTGAGAACAGCAGGCACACTGAGAACATCAGGCAGACTGAGAACACTGAGCACATCAGGCACAATGAGAACACAGCGAACATGAGGCACACTGAGAAGACTGAGAACATCAGGCACACTGAGAAGACTGAGAACATCAGGCACACTGAGAAGACTGAGAACTTCAGGCACACTGAGAACACTGAGAAGATCAGGTAGACTGAGAACACTGAGCACATCAGGCACACTGAGAACACTGAGAATGTCAGGCACACTGAGAACATCAGGCACACGGAGAACATCAGGCACACTGAGAACACTGAGCACATCAGGCACACTGAGAACACTGAGCACATCAGGCACACAGAGAACACTGAGAACATCAGGCAGACTGAGAACATCAGGCACACTGAGAACACTGAGCACATCAGGCACACTGAGAACACTGAGCACATCAGGCACACTGAGAACACTGAGCACATCAGGCACACAGAGAACACTGAGAACATCAGGCAGACTGAGAACATCAGGCACACTGAGAACACTGCGCACATCAGGCACACTGAGAACATCAGGCACACTGAGAACATCAGGCAGACTGAGAACACTGAGAACATCAGGCAGACTGAGAACACTGAGCACATCAGGCACTGTGAGAACACTGAGCACATCAGGCACACTGAGAACACTGCGCACATCAGGCACACTGAGAACATCAGGCACACTGAGAACATCAGGCAGACTGAGAACACTGAGAACATCAGGCAGACTGAGAACACTGAGCACATCAGGCACTGTGAGAACACTGAGCACATCAGGCACACTGAGAACACTGAGAACAGCAGGCACTGTGAGAACACTGAGCACATCAGGCACACTGAGAACACTGAGAACAGCAGGCACACTGAGAACACTGAGCACATCAGGCACACTGAGAACACTGAGAACATCAGGCACACTGAGAACACTGAGCACATCAGGCACCCTGAGAACACTGAGCACATCAGGCACACAGAGAACACTGAGAAAATCATGCAGACTTAGAACACTAATGACATCAGGCACACTGAGAACACCAGGCACACTGAGAACACTGCGCACATCAGGCACACTGACAACACCAGACACACAGAGAACACTGCGCACATCAGGCACACTGAGAACATCAGGCACACTGAGAACATCAGGCAGACTGAGAACACTGAGAACATCAGGCAGACTGAGAACACTGAGCACATCAGGCACATTGAGAACATCAGGCACACTGAGAACATCAGGCAGACTGAGAACACTGAGCACATCAGGCACATTGAGAACATCAGCCACACTGAGAACAGCAGGCACACTGAGAACATCAGGCAGACTGAGAACACTGAGCACATCAGGCACAATGAGAACACAGCGAACATGAGGCACACTGAGAAGACTGAGAACATCAGGCACACTGAGAAGACTGAGAACTTCAGGCACACTGAGAACACTGAGAAGATCAGGTAGACTGAGAACACTGAGCACATCAGGCACACTGAGAACACTGAGAATGTCAGGCACACTGAGAACATCAGGCACACGGAGAACATCAGGCACACTGAGAACACTGAGCACATCAGGCACACTGAGAACACTGAGCACATCAGGCACACTGAGAACACTGAGAACAGCAGGCACTGTGAGAACACTGAGCACATCAGGCACACTGAGAACACTGAGAACATCAGGCACACTGAGAACATTAGGCACACTGAGAACACAGAGCACATCAGGCACACTGAGAACACTGAGCACATCAGGCACACTGAGAACACCAGGCACACTGAGAACACTACGCACATCAGGCACACTGAGAACATCAGGCACACTGAGAACATCAGGCAGACTGAGAACACTGAGAACATCAGGCAGACTGAGAACACTGAGCACATCAGGCACATTGAGAACATCAGGCACACTGAGAACATCAGGCAGACTGAGAACACTGAGCACATCAGGCACATTGAGAACATCAGCCACACTGAGAACATCAGGCAGACTGAGAACACTGAGCACATCAGGCACAATGAGAACACAGCGAACATGAGGCACACTGAGAAGACTGAGAACATCAGGCACACTGAGAAGACTGAGAACATCAGGCACACTGAGAAGACTGAGAACTTCAGGCACACTGAGAACACTGAGCACATCAGGCACACTGAGAACACTGAGAACAGCAGGCACTGTTGAGAACACTGAGCACATCAGGCACACTGAGAACACTGAGAACATCAGGCACACTGAGAACATTAGGCACACTGAGAACACGGAGCACATCAGGCACACTGAGAACACTGAGCACATCAGGCACACAGAGAACACTGAGAACATCAGGCAGACTGAGAACACTAAGCACATCAGGCACACTGAGAACACCAGGCACACTGAGAACACTGCACACATCAGGCACACTGAGAACACCAGGCACACTGAGAACACTGCGCACATCAGGCACACTGAGAACATCAGGCACACTGAGAACATCAGGCAGACTGAGAACACTGAGCACATCAGGCACATTGAGAACATCAGGCACACTGAGAACATCAGGCAGACTGAGAACACTGAGCACATCAGGCACAATGAGAACACTGAGAACATCAGGCACACTGAGAACATCAGGCACACGGAGAACATCAGGCACACTGAGAACACTGAGCACATCAGGCACACTGAGAACACTGAGAACAGCAGGCACTCTGAGAACACTGAGCACATCAGGCACACTGAGAACACTGAGAACATCAGGCACACTGAGAACATCAGGCAGACTGAGAACACTGAGAACATCAGGCAGACTGAGAACACTGAGCACATCAGGCACATTGAGAACATCAGGCACACTGAGAACATCAGGCAGACTGAGAACACTGAGCACATCAGGCACATTGAGAACATCAGCCACACTGAGAACATCAGGCACACTGAGAACATCAGGCAGACTGAGAACACTGAGCACATCAGGCACAATGAGAACACAGCGAACATGAGGCACACTGAGAAGACTGAGAACATCAGGCACACTGAGAAGACTGAGAACATCAGGCACACTGAGAAGACTGAGAACTTCAGGCACACTGAGAACACTGAGAAGATCAGGTAGACTGAGAACACTGAGCACATCAGGCACACTGAGAACACTGAGAATGTCAGGCACACTGAGAACACTGCACACATCAGGCACACTGAGAAGACTGAGAATATCAAGCACACTGAGAAGACTGAACTTCAGGCACACTGAGAACATCAGGCACACAGAGAACATCAGGCACACTGAGAACACTGAGCACATCAGGCACACAGAGAACACTGAGAACATCAGGCAGACTGAGAACATCAGGCACACTGAGAACACTGCGCACATCAGGCACACTGAGAACATCAGGCACACTGAGATCATCAGGCAGACTGAGAACACTGAGAACATCAGGCAGACTGAGAACACTGAGCACATCAGGCACTGTGAGAACACTGAGCACATCAGGCACACTGAGAACACTGAGAACAGCAGGCACTGTGAGAACACTGAGCACATCAGGCACACTGAGAACACTGAGAACAGCAGGCACACTGAGAACACTGAGCACATCAGGCACACTGAGAACACTGAGCACATCAGGCACACTGAGAACACTGAGCACATCAGGCACACTGATAACACTGAGAACATCAGGCAGACTGAGAACTTCAGGCACACTGAGAACACTGCGCACATCAGGCACACTGAGAACATCAGGCACACTGAGATCATCAGGCAGACTGAGAACACTGAGAACATCAGGCAGACTGAGAACACTGAGCACATCAGGCACTGTGAGAACACTGAGCACATCAGGCACACTGAGAACACTGAGAACAGCAGGCACTGTGAGAACACTGAGCACATCAGGCACACTGAGAACACTGAGAACAGCAGGCACACTGAGAACACTGAGCACATCAGGCACACTGAGAACACTGAGCACATCAGGCACACTGAGAACACTGAGCACATCAGGCACACAGAGAACACTGAGAACATCAGGCAGACTGAGAACATCAGGCACACTGAGAACACTGCGCACATCAGGCACACTGAGAACATCAGGCACACTGAGAACATCAGGCAGACTGAGAACACTGAGCACATCAGGCACATTGAGAACATCAGGCACACTGAGAACATCAGGCAGACTGAGAACACTGAGCACATCAGGCACAATGAGAACACTGAGAACATCAGGCACACTGAGAACATCAGGCACACGGAGAACATCAGGCACACTGAGAACACTGAGCACATCAGGCACACTGAGAACACTGAGAACAGCAGGCACTCTGAGAACACTGAGCACATCAGGCACACTGAGAACACTGAGAACATCAGGCACACTGAGAACATCAGGCAGACTGAGAACACTGAGAACATCAGGCAGACTGAGAACACTGAGCACATCAGGCACATTGAGAACATCAGGCACACTGAGAACATCAGGCAGACTGAGAACACTGAGCACATCAGGCACAATGAGAACACAGCGAACATGAGGCACACTGAGAAGACTGAGAACATCAGGCACACTGAGAAGACTGAGAACATCAGGCACACTGAGAAGACTGAGAACTTCAGGCACACTGAGAACACTGAGAAGATCAGGTAGACTGAGAACACTGAGCACATCAGGCACACTGAGAACACTGAGAATGTCAGGCACACTGAGAACACTGCACACATCAGGCACACTGAGAAGACTGAGAATATCAAGCACACTGAGAAGACTGAACTTCAGGCACACTGAGAACATCAGGCACACAGAGAACATCAGGCACACTGAGAACACTGAGCACATCAGGCACACAGAGAACACTGAGAACATCAGGCAGACTGAGAACATCAGGCACACTGAGAACACTGCGCACATCAGGCACACTGAGAACATCAGGCACACTGAGATCATCAGGCAGACTGAGAACACTGAGAACATCAGGCAGACTGAGAACACTGAGCACATCAGGCACTGTGAGAACACTGAGCACATCAGGCACACTGAGAACACTGAGAACAGCAGGCACTGTGAGAACACTGAGCACATCAGGCACACTGAGAACACTGAGAACAGCAGGCACACTGAGAACACTGAGCACATCAGGCACACTGAGAACACTGAGCACATCAGGCACACTGAGAACACTGAGCACATCAGGCACACAGAGAACACTGAGAACATCAGGCAGACTGAGAACATCAGGCACACTGAGAACACTGCGCACATCAGGCACACTGAGAACATCAGGCACACTGAGAACATCAGGCAGACTGAGAACACTGAGAACATCAGGCAGACTGAGAACACTGAGCACATCAGGCACACTGAGAACACTGAGAACAGCAGGCACTGTGAGAACACTGAGCACATCAGGCACACTGAGAACACTGAGAACAGCAGGCACACTGAGAACACTGAGCACATCAGGCACACTGAGAACACTGAGAACATCAGGCACACTGAGAACACTGAGCACATCAGGCACACTGAGAACACTGAGCACATCAGGCACACTGAGAACACTGAGCACATCAGGCACACAGAGAACACTGAGAACATCAGGCACACTGAGAACATCAGGCACACTGAGAACACTGCGCACATCAGGCACACTGAGAACATCAGGCACACTGAGAACATCAGGCAGACTGAGAACACTGAGCACATCAGGCACTGTGAGAACACTGAGCACATCAGGCACACTGAGAACACTGAGAACAGCAGGCACTCTGAGAACACTGAGCACATCAGGCACACTGAGAACACTGAGAACATCAGGCACACTGAGAACATCAGGCAGACTGAGAACACTGAGAACATCAGGCAGACTGAGAACACTGAGCACATCAGGCACATGAGAACATCAGGCACACTGAGAACATCAGGCAGACTGAGAACACTGAGCACATCAGGCACATTGAGAACATCAGCCACACTGAGAACATCAGGCACACTGAGAACATCAGGCAGACTGAGAACACTGAGCACATCAGGCACAATGAGAACACAGCGAACATGAGGCACACTGAGAAGACTGAGAACATCAGGCACACTGAGAAGACTGAGAACATCAGGCACACTGAGAAGACTGAGAACTTCAGGCACACTGAGAACACTGAGAAGATCAGGTAGACTGAGAACACTGAGCACATCAGGCACACTGAGAACACTGAGAATGTCAGGCACACTGAGAACACTGCACACATCAGGCACACTGAGAAGACTGAGAATATCAGGCACACTGAGAAGACTGAACTTCAGGCACACTGAGAACATCAGGCACACAGAGAACATCAGGCACACTGAGAACACTGAGCACATCAGGCACACAGAGAACACTGAGAACATCAGGCAGACTGAGAACATCAGGCACACTGAGAACACTGCGCACATCAGGCACACTGAGAACATCAGGCACACTGAGAACATCAGGCAGACTGAGAACACTGAGAACATCAGGCAGACTGAGAACACTGAGCACATCAGGCACTGTGAGAACACTGAGCACATCAGGCACACTGAGAACACTGAGAACAGCAGGCACTGTGAGAACACTGAGCACATCAGGCACACTGAGAACACTGAGAACAGCAGGCACACTGAGAACACTGAGCACATCAGGCACACTGAGAACACTGAGAACATCAGGCACACTGAGAACACTGAGCACATCAGGCACACTGAGAACACTGAGCACATCAGGCACACTGAGAACACTGAGCACATCAGGCACACAGAGAACACTGAGAACATCAGGCAGACTGAGAACATCAGGCACACTGAGAACACTGCGCACATCAGGCACACTGAGAACATCAGGCACACTGAGAACATCAGGCAGACTGAGAACACTGAGCACATCAGGCACATTGAGAACATCAGGCACACTGAGAACATCAGGCAGACTGAGAACACTGAGCACATCAGGCACAATGAGAACACTGAGAACATCAGGCACACTGAGAACATCAGGCACACTGAGAACATCAGGCACACTGAGAACACTGAGCACATCAGGCACACTGAGAACACTGAGAACAGCAGGCACTCTGAGAACACTGAGCACATCAGGCACACTGAGAACACTGAGAACATCAGGCACACTGAGAACATCAGGCAGACTGAGAACACTGAGAACATCAGGCAGACTGAGAACACTGAGCACATCAGGCACATTGAGAACATCAGGCACACTGAGAACATCAGGCAGACTGAGAACACTGAGCACATCAGGCACATTGAGAACATCAGCCACACTGAGAACATCAGGCACACTGAGAACATCAGGCAGACTGAGAACACTGAGCACATCAGGCACAATGAGAACACAGCGAACATGAGGCACACTGAGAAGACTGAGAACATCAGGCACACTGAGAAGACTGAGAACATCAGGCACACTGAGAAGACTGAGAACTTCAGGCACACTGAGAACACTGAGAAGATCAGGTAGACTGAGAACACTGAGCACATCAGGCACACTGAGAACACTGAGAATGTCAGGCACACTGAGAACACTGCACACATCAGGCACACTGAGAAGACTGAGAATATCAAGCACACTGAGAAGACTGAACTTCAGGCACACTGAGAACATCAGGCACACAGAGAACATCAGGCACACTGAGAACACTGCGCACATCAGGCACACTGAGAACATCAGGCACACTGAGATCATCAGGCAGACTGAGAACACTGAGAACATCAGGCAGACTGAGAACACTGAGCACATCAGGCACTGTGAGAACACTGAGCACATCAGGCACACTGAGAACACTGAGAACAGCAGGCACTGTGAGAACACTGAGCACATCAGGCACACTGAGAACACTGAGAACAGCAGGCACACTGAGAACACTGAGCACATCAGGCACACTGAGAACACTGAGCACATCAGGCACACTGAGAACACTGAGCACATCAGGCACACAGAGAACACTGAGAACATCAGGCAGACTGAGAACATCAGGCACACTGAGAACACTGCGCACATCAGGCACACTGAGAACATCAGGCACACTGAGAACATCAGGCAGACTGAGAACACTGAGAACATCAGGCAGACTGAGAACACTGAGCACATCAGGCACTGTGAGAACACTGAGCACATCAGGCACACTGAGAACACTGAGAACAGCAGGCACTGTGAGAACACTGAGCACATCAGGCACACTGAGAACACTGAGAACAGCAGGCACACTGAGAACACTGAGCACATCAGGCACACTGAGAACACTGAGAACATCAGGCACACTGAGAACACTGAGCACATCAGGCACACTGAGAACACTGAGCACATCAGGCACACTGAGAACACTGAGCACATCAGGCACACAGAGAACACTGAGAACATCAGGCAGACTGAGAACATCAGGCACACTGAGAACACTGCGCACATCAGGCACACTGAGAACATCAGGCACACTGAGAACATCAGGCAGACTGAGAACACTGAGAACATCAGGCAGACTGAGAACACTGAGCACATCAGGCACTGTGAGAACACTGAGCACATCAGGCACACTGAGAACACTGAGAACAGCAGGCACTGTGAGAACACTGAGCACATCAGGCACACTGAGAACACTGAGAACAGCAGGCACACTGAGAACACTGAGCACATCAGGCACACTGAGAACACTGAGAACATCAGGCACACTGAGAACACTGAGCACATCAGGCACACTGAGAACACTGAGCACATCAGGCACACTGAGAACACTGAGCACATCAGGCACCCTGAGAACACTGAGCACATCAGGCACACAGAGAACACTGAGAAAATCAGGCAGACTTAGAACACTAATGACATCAGGCACACTGAGAACACCAGGCACACTGAGAACACTGCGCACATCAGGCACACTGACAACACCAGACACACAGAGAACACTGCGCACATCAGGCACACTGAGAACATCAGGCACACTGAGAACATCAGGCAGACTGAGAACACTGAGAACATCAGGCAGACTGAGAACACTGAGCACATCAGGCACATTGAGAACATCAGGCACACTGAGAACATCAGGCAGACTGAGAACACTGAGCACATCAGGCACATTGAGAACATCAGCCACACTGAGAACAGCAGGCACACTGAGAACATCAGGCAGACTGAGAACACTGAGCACATCAGGCACAATGAGAACACAGCGAACATGAGGCACACTGAGAAGACTGAGAACATCAGGCACACTGAGAAGACTGAGAACATCAGGCACACTGAGAAGACTGAGAACTTCAGGCACACTGAGAACACTGAGAAGATCAGGTAGACTGAGAACACTGAGCACATCAGGCACACTGAGAACACTGAGAATGTCAGGCACACTGAGAACACTGCACACATCAGGCACACTGAGAAGACTGAGAATATCAAGCACACTGAGAAGACTGAACTTCAGGCACACTGAGAACATCAGGCACACAGAGAACATCAGGCACACTGAGAACACTGAGCACATCAGGCACACAGAGAACACTGAGAACATCAGGCAGACTGAGAACATCAGGCACACTGAGAACACTGCGCACATCAGGCACACTGAGAACATCAGGCACACTGAGATCATCAGGCAGACTGAGAACACTGAGAACATCAGGCAGACTGAGAACACTGAGCACATCAGGCACTGTGAGAACACTGAGCACATCAGGCACACTGAGAACACTGAGAACAGCAGGCACTGTGAGAACACTGAGCACATCAGGCACACTGAGAACACTGAGAACAGCAGGCACACTGAGAACACTGAGCACATCAGGCACACTGAGAACACTGAGCACATCAGGCACACTGAGAACACTGAGCACATCAGGCACACAGAGAACACTGAGAACATCAGGCAGACTGAGAACATCAGGCACACTGAGAACACTGCGCACATCAGGCACACTGAGAACATCAGGCACACTGAGAACATCAGGCAGACTGAGAACACTGAGAACATCAGGCAGACTGAGAACACTGAGCACATCAGGCACTGTGAGAACACTGAGCACATCAGGCACACTGAGAACACTGAGAACAGCAGGCACTGTGAGAACACTGAGCACATCAGGCACACTGAGAACACTGAGAACAGGGCACTGAGAACACTGAGCACATCAGGCACACTGAGAACACTGAGCACATCAGGCACACTGAGAACACTGAGCACATCAGGCACACTGAGAACACTGAGCACATCAGGCCCAGCACTGAGCACATCAGGCCACTGAGAACACTGAGCACATCAGGCACACTGAGAACACTGAGCACATCAGGCACACAGAGAACACTGAGAACATCAGGCAGACTGAGAACATCAGGCACACTGAGAACACTGCGCACATCAGGCACACTGAGAACATCAGGCACACTGAGAACATCAGGCAGACTGAGAACACTGAGAACATCAGGCAGACTGAGAACACTGAGCACATCAGGCACTGTGAGAACACTGAGCACATCAGGCACACTGAGAACACTGAGAACAGCAGGCACTGTGAGAACACTGAGCACATCAGGCACACTGAGAACACTGAGAACAGCAGGCACACTGAGAACACTGAGCACATCAGGCACACTGAGAACACTGAGCACATCAGGCACACTGAGAACACTGAGCACATCAGGCACACAGAGAACACTGAGAACATCAGGCAGACTGAGAACATCAGGCACACTGAGAACACTGCGCACATCAGGCACACTGAGAACATCAGGCACACTGAGAACATCAGGCAGACTGAGAACACTGAGAACATCAGGCAGACTGAGAACACTGAGCACATCAGGCACTGTGAGAACACTGAGCACATCAGGCACACTGAGAACACTGAGAACAGCAGGCACTGTGAGAACACTGAGCACATCAGGCACACTGAGAACACTGAGAACAGCAGGCACACTGAGAACACTGAGCACATCAGGCACACTGAGAACACTGAGAACATCAGGCACACTGAGAACACTGAGCACATCAGGCACACTGAGAACACTGAGCACATCAGGCACACTGAGAACACTGAGCACATCAGGCACACAGAGAACACTGAGAACATCAGGCAGACTGAGAACATCAGGCACACTGAGAACACTGCGCACATCAGGCACACTGAGAACATCAGGCACACTGAGAACATCAGGCAGACTGAGAACACTGAGAACATCAGGCAGACTGAGAACACTGAGCACATCAGGCACTGTGAGAACACTGAGCACATCAGGCACACTGAGAACACTGAGAACAGCAGGCACTGTGAGAACACTGAGCACATCAGGCACACTGAGAACACTGAGAACAGCAGGCACACTGAGAACACTGAGCACATCAGGCACACTGAGAACACTGAGAACATCAGGCACACTGAGAACACTGAGCACATCAGGCACACTGAGAACACTGAGCACATCAGGCACACTGAGAACACTGAGCACATCAGGCACCCTGAGAACACTGAGCACATCAGGCACACAGAGAACACTGAGAAAATCAGGCAGACTTAGAACACTAATGACATCAGGCACACTGAGAACACCAGGCACACTGAGAACACTGCGCACATCAGGCACACTGACAACACCAGACACACAGAGAACACTGCGCACATCAGGCACACTGAGAACATCAGGCACACTGAGAACATCAGGCAGACTGAGAACACTGAGAACATCAGGCAGACTGAGAACACTGAGCACATCAGGCACATTGAGAACATCAGGCACACTGAGAACATCAGGCAGACTGAGAACACTGAGCACATCAGGCACATTGAGAACATCAGCCACACTGAGAACAGCAGGCACACTGAGAACATCAGGCAGACTGAGAACACTGAGCACATCAGGCACAATGAGAACACAGCGAACATGAGGCACACTGAGAAGACTGAGAACATCAGGCACACTGAGAAGACTGAGAACATCAGGCACACTGAGAAGACTGAGAACTTCAGGCACACTGAGAACACTGAGAAGATCAGGTAGACTGAGAACACTGAGCACATCAGGCACACTGAGAACACTGAGAATGTCAGGCACACTGAGAACACTGCACACATCAGGCACACTGAGAAGACTGAGAATATCAAGCACACTGAGAAGACTGAACTTCAGGCACACTGAGAACATCAGGCACACAGAGAACATCAGGCACACTGAGAACACTGAGCACATCAGGCACACAGAGAACACTGAGAACATCAGGCAGACTGAGAACATCAGGCACACTGAGAACACTGCGCACATCAGGCACACTGAGAACATCAGGCACACTGAGATCATCAGGCAGACTGAGAACACTGAGAACATCAGGCAGACTGAGAACACTGAGCACATCAGGCACTGTGAGAACACTGAGCACATCAGGCACACTGAGAACACTGAGAACAGCAGGCACTGTGAGAACACTGAGCACATCAGGCACACTGAGAACACTGAGAACAGCAGGCACACTGAGAACACTGAGCACATCAGGCACACTGAGAACACTGAGCACATCAGGCACACTGAGAACACTGAGCACATCAGGCACACAGAGAACACTGAGAACATCAGGCAGACTGAGAACATCAGGCACACTGAGAACACTGCGCACATCAGGCACACTGAGAACATCAGGCACACTGAGAACATCAGGCAGACTGAGAACACTGAGAACATCAGGCAGACTGAGAACACTGAGCACATCAGGCACTGTGAGAACACTGAGCACATCAGGCACACTGAGAACACTGAGAACAGCAGGCACTGTGAGAACACTGAGCACATCAGGCACACTGAGAACACTGAGAACAGCAGGCACACTGAGAACACTGAGCACATCAGGCACACTGAGAACACTGAGAACATCAGGCACACTGAGAACACTGAGCACATCAGGCACACTGAGAACACTGAGCACATCAGGCACACTGAGAACACTGAGCACATCAGGCACACAGAGAACACTGAGAACATCAGGCAGACTGAGAACATCAGGCACACTGAGAACACTGCGCACATCAGGCACACTGAGAACATCAGGCACACTGAGAACATCAGGCAGACTGAGAACACTGAGAACATCAGGCAGACTGAGAACACTGAGCACATCAGGCACTGTGAGAACACTGAGCACATCAGGCACACTGAGAACACTGAGAACAGCAGGCACTGTGAGAACACTGAGCACATCAGGCACACTGAGAACACTGAGAACAGCAGGCACACTGAGAACACTGAGCACATCAGGCACACTGAGAACACTGAGAACATCAGGCACACTGAGAACACTGAGCACATCAGGCACACTGAGAACACTGAGCACATCAGGCACACTGAGAACACTGAGCACATCAGGCACCCTGAGAACACTGAGCACATCAGGCACACAGAGAACACTGAGAAAATCAGGCAGACTTAGAACACTAATGACATCAGGCACACTGAGAACACCAGGCACACTGAGAACACTGCGCACATCAGGCACACTGACAACACCAGACACACAGAGAACACTGCGCACATCAGGCACACTGAGAACATCAGGCACACTGAGAACATCAGGCAGACTGAGAACACTGAGAACATCAGGCAGACTGAGAACACTGAGCACATCAGGCACATTGAGAACATCAGGCACACTGAGAACATCAGGCAGACTGAGAACACTGAGCACATCAGGCACATTGAGAACATCAGCCACACTGAGAACAGCAGGCACACTGAGAACATCAGGCAGACTGAGAACACTGAGCACATCAGGCACAATGAGAACACAGCGAACATGAGGCACACTGAGAAGACTGAGAACATCAGGCACACTGAGAAGACTGAGAACATCAGGCACACTGAGAAGACTGAGAACTTCAGGCACACTGAGAACACTGAGAAGATCAGGCACACTGAGAACACTGAGAACATCAGGCAGGCACTGAGCAACATCAGGCACACTGAGAACACTGGCACATCAGGCACACTGAGAACATCAGGCACACTGAGAACATCAGGCAGACTGAGAACACTGAGAACATCAGGCAGACTGAGAACACTGAGAACATCAGGCACACTGAGAACACTGAGACACAGCAGGCACTGTGAGAACACTGAGCACATCAGGCACACTGAGAACACTGAGAACAGCAGGCACACTGAGAACACTGAGCACATCAGGCACACTGAGAACACTGAGAACAGCAGGCACACTGAGAACACTGAGCACATCAGGCACACTGAGAACACTGAGCACATCAGGCACACTGAGAACACTGAGCACATCAGGCACACAGAGAACACTGAGAACATCAGGCAGACTGAGAACATCAGGCACACTGAGAACACTGCGCACATCAGGCACACTGAGAACATCAGGCACACTGAGAACATCAGGCAGACTGAGAACACTGAGAACATCAGGCAGACTGAGAACACTGAGCACATCAGGCACTGTGAGAACACTGAGCACATCAGGCACACTGAGAACACTGAGAACAGCAGGCACTGTGAGAACACTGAGCACATCAGGCACACTGAGAACACTGAGAACAGCAGGCACACTGAGAACACTGAGCACATCAGGCACACTGAGAACACTGAGAACATCAGGCACACTGAGAACACTGAGCACATCAGGCACACTGAGAACACTGAGCACATCAGGCACACTGAGAACACTGAGCACATCAGGCACACAGAGAACACTGAGAACATCAGGCAGACTGAGAACATCAGGCACACTGAGAACACTGCGCACATCAGGCACACTGAGAACATCAGGCACACTGAGAACATCAGGCAGACTGAGAACACTGAGAACATCAGGCAGACTGAGAACACTGAGCACATCAGGCACTGTGAGAACACTGAGCACATCAGGCACACTGAGAACACTGAGAACAGCAGGCACTGTGAGAACACTGAGCACATCAGGCACACTGAGAACACTGAGAACAGCAGGCACACTGAGAACACTGAGCACATCAGGCACACTGAGAACACTGAGCACATCAGGCACACTGAGAACACTGAGCACATCAGGCACACTGAGAACACTGAGCACATCAGGCACCCTGAGAACACTGAGCACATCAGGCACACAGAGAACACTGAGAAAATCAGGCAGACTTAGAACACTAATGACATCAGGCACACTGAGAACACCAGGCACACTGAGAACACTGCGCACATCAGGCACACTGACAACACCAGACACACAGAGAACACTGCGCACATCAGGCACACTGAGAACATCAGGCACACTGAGAACATCAGGCAGACTGAGAACACTGAGAACATCAGGCAGACTGAGAACACTGAGCACATCAGGCACATTGAGAACATCAGGCACACTGAGAACATCAGGCAGACTGAGAACACTGAGCACATCAGGCACATTGAGAACATCAGCCACACTGAGAACAGCAGGCACACTGAGAACATCAGGCAGACTGAGAACACTGAGCACATCAGGCACAATGAGAACACAGCGAACATGAGGCACACTGAGAAGACTGAGAACATCAGGCACACTGAGAAGACTGAGAACATCAGGCACACTGAGAAGACTGAGAACTTCAGGCACACTGAGAACACTGAGAAGATCAGGTAGACTGAGAACACTGAGCACATCAGGCACACTGAGAACACTGAGAATGTCAGGCACACTGAGAACACTGCACACATCAGGCACACTGAGAAGACTGAGAATATCAAGCACACTGAGAAGACTGAACTTCAGGCACACTGAGAACATCAGGCACACAGAGAACATCAGGCACACTGAGAACACTGAGCACATCAGGCACACAGAGAACACTGAGAACATCAGGCAGACTGAGAACATCAGGCACACTGAGAACACTGCGCACATCAGGCACACTGAGAACATCAGGCACACTGAGATCATCAGGCAGACTGAGAACACTGAGAACATCAGGCAGACTGAGAACACTGAGCACATCAGGCACTGTGAGAACACTGAGCACATCAGGCACACTGAGAACACTGAGAACAGCAGGCACTGTGAGAACACTGAGCACATCAGGCACACTGAGAACACTGAGAACAGCAGGCACACTGAGAACACTGAGCACATCAGGCACACTGAGAACACTGAGCACATCAGGCACACTGAGAACACTGAGCACATCAGGCACACAGAGAACACTGAGAACATCAGGCAGACTGAGAACATCAGGCACACTGAGAACACTGCGCACATCAGGCACACTGAGAACATCAGGCACACTGAGAACATCAGGCAGACTGAGAACACTGAGAACATCAGGCAGACTGAGAACACTGAGCACATCAGGCACTGTGAGAACACTGAGCACATCAGGCACACTGAGAACACTGAGAACAGCAGGCACTGTGAGAACACTGAGCACATCAGGCACACTGAGAACACTGAGAACAGCAGGCACACTGAGAACACTGAGCACATCAGGCACACTGAGAACACTGAGAACATCAGGCACACTGAGAACACTGAGCACATCAGGCACACTGAGAACACTGAGCACATCAGGCACACTGAGAACACTGAGCACATCAGGCACACAGAGAACACTGAGAACATCAGGCAGACTGAGAACATCAGGCACACTGAGAACACTGCGCACATCAGGCACACTGAGAACATCAGGCACACTGAGAACATCAGGCAGACTGAGAACACTGAGAACATCAGGCAGACTGAGAACACTGAGCACATCAGGCACTGTGAGAACACTGAGCACATCAGGCACACTGAGAACACTGAGAACAGCAGGCACTGTGAGAACACTGAGCACATCAGGCACACTGAGAACACTGAGAACAGCAGGCACACTGAGAACACTGAGCACATCAGGCACACTGAGAACACTGAGAACATCAGGCACACTGAGAACACTGAGCACATCAGGCACACTGAGAACACTGAGCACATCAGGCACACTGAGAACACTGAGCACATCAGGCACCCTGAGAACACTGAGCACATCAGGCACACAGAGAACACTGAGAAAATCAGGCAGACTTAGAACACTAATGACATCAGGCACACTGAGAACACCAGGCACACTGAGAACACTGCGCACATCAGGCACACTGACAACACCAGACACACAGAGAACACTGCGCACATCAGGCACACTGAGAACATCAGGCACACTGAGAACATCAGGCAGACTGAGAACACTGAGAACATCAGGCAGACTGAGAACACTGAGCACATCAGGCACATTGAGAACATCAGGCACACTGAGAACATCAGGCAGACTGAGAACACTGAGCACATCAGGCACATTGAGAACATCAGCCACACTGAGAACAGCAGGCACACTGAGAACATCAGGCAGACTGAGAACACTGAGCACATCAGGCACAATGAGAACACAGCGAACATGAGGCACACTGAGAAGACTGAGAACATCAGGCACACTGAGAAGACTGAGAACATCAGGCACACTGAGAAGACTGAGAACTTCAGGCACACTGAGAACACTGAGAAGATCAGGTAGACTGAGAACACTGAGCACATCAGGCACACTGAGAACACTGAGAATGTCAGGCACACTGAGAACACTGCACACATCAGGCACACTGAGAACACTGAGAACAGCAGGCACTCTGAGAACACTGAGCACATCAGGCACACTGAGAACACTGAGAACATCAGGCACACTGAGAACATTAGGCACACTGAGAACACAGAGCACATCAGGCACACTGAGAACACTGAGCACATCAGGCACACTGAGAACACCAGGCACACTGAGAACACTACGCACATCAGGCACACTGAGAACATCAGGCACACTGAGAACATCAGGCAGACTGAGAACACTGAGAACATCAGGCAGACTGAGAACACTGAGCACATCAGGCACATTGAGAACATCAGGCACACTGAGAACATCAGGCAGACTGAGAACACTGAGCACATCAGGCACATTGAGAACATCAGCCACACTGAGAACATCAGGCACACTGAGAACATCAGGCACACTGAGAACATTCAGGCACACTGAGAACACAGAGCACATCAGGCACACTGAGAACACTGAGCACATCAGGCACACTGAGAACACCAGGCACACTGAGAACACTGACGCACATCAGGCACACTGAGAACATCAGGCACACTGAGAACATCAGGCAGACTGAGAACACTGAGAACATCAGGCAGACTGAGAACACTGAGCACATCAGGCACATTGAGAACACTGAGCACATCAGGCACACTGAGAACATCAGGCAGACTGAGAACACTGAGCACATCAGGCACATTGAGAACATCAGCCACACTGAGAACATCAGGCACACTGAGAACATCAGGCAGACTGAGAACACTGAGCACATCAGGCACAATGAGAACACAGCGAACATGAGGCACACTGAGAAGACTGAGAACATCAGGCACACTGAGAAGACTGAGAACATCAGGCACACTGAGAAGACTGAGAACTTCAGGCACACTGAGAACACTGAGAAGATCAGGTAGACTGAGAACACTGAGCACATCAGGCACACTGAGAACACTGAGAATGTCAGGCACACTGAGAACACTGAGCACATCAGGCACACTGAGAACACTGAGAACAGCAGGCACTGTTGAGAACACTGAGCACATCAGGCACACTGAGAACACTGAGAACATCAGGCACACTGAGAACATTAGGCACACTGAGAACACGGAGCACATCAGGCACACTGAGAACACTGAGCACATCAGGCACACAGAGAACACTGAGAACATCAGGCAGACTGAGAACACTAAGCACATCAGGCACACTGAGAACACCAGGCACACTGAGAACATTGCGCACATCAGGCACACTGAGAACACTGAGAACAGCAGGCACTCTGAGAACACTGAGCACATCAGGCACACTGAGAACACTGAGAACATCAGGCACACTGAGAACACTAAGCACATCAGGCACACTGAGAACACTGAGCACATCAGGCACACTGAGAACACTGCACACATCAGGCACACTGAGAACATCAGGCACACTGAGAACATCAGGCAGACTGAGAACACTGAGAACATCAGGCAGACTGAGAACACTGAGCACATCAGGCACATTGAGAACATCAGGCACACTGAGAACATCAGGCACACTGAGAACATCAGGCAGACTGAGAACACTGAGCACATCAGGCACAATGAGAACACTGCGAACATCAGGCACACTGAGAAGACTGAGAACATCAGGCACACTGAGAAGACTGAGAACATCAGGCACAATGAGAACACTGCAAACATCAGGCACACTGAGAAGACTGAGAACTTCAGGCACACTGAGAACACTGAGAAGATCAGGCAGACTGAGAACACTGAGCACATCAGGCACACTGAGAACACTGAGAATGTCAGGCACACTGAGAACACTGCACACATCAGGCACACTGAGAAGACTGAGAATATCAGGCACACTGAGAAGACTGAACTTCAGGCACACTGAGAACATCAGGCACACGGAGAACATCAGGCACACTGAGAACACTGAGCACATCAGGCACATTGAGAACATCAGGCACAATGAGAACATCAGGCAGACTGAGAACACTGAGCACATCAGGCACACTGAGAACACTGAGAACATCAGGCACACTGAGAACACTGAGAACATCAGGCACACTGAGAACACTGAGCACATCAGGCACACTGAGAACACTGAGAACAGCAGGCACACTGAGAACACTGAGCACATCAGGCACACTGAGAACACTGAGAACATCAGGCACACTGAGAACACTAAGCACATCAGGCACACTGAGAACACTGAGCACATCAGGCACACTGAGAACACTGAGAACATCAGGCACACTGAGAAGACTGAGAACTTCAGGCACACTGAGAACATTGAGAACATCAGGCAGACTGAGAACGCTGAGCACATCAGGCACATTGAGAACATCAGGCACACTGAGAACATCAGGCACACTGAGAACATCAGGCACACTGAGAACACTGAGCACATCAGGCACAATGAGAACACTGAGAACATCAGGCACACTGAGAAGACTGAGAACATCAGGCACACTGAGAAGACTGAGAACATCAGGCACACTGAGAAGACTGAGAACTTCAGGCACACTGAGAACACTGAGAAGATCAGGTAGACTGAGAACACTGAGCACATCAGGCACACTGAGAAAACTGAGAATGTCAGGCACACTGAGAACACTGCACACATCAGGCACACTGAGAAGACTGAGAATATCAGGCACACTGAGAAGACTGAACTTCAGGCACACTGAGAACATCAGGCACACGGAGAACATCAGGCACACTGAGAACACTGAGCACATCAGGCACACTGAGAACACTGAGAACAGCAGGCACTGTGAGAACACTGAGCACATCAGGCACACTGAGAACACTGAGAACATCAGGCACACTGAGAACATTAGGCACACTGAGAACACAGAGCACATCAGGCACACTGAGAACACTGAGCACATCAGGCACACTGAGAACACTGAGCACATCAGGCACACTGAGAACACTGAGCACATCAGGCACACAGAGAACACTGAGAACATCAGGCAGACTTAGAACACTAAGCACATCAGGCACACTGAGAACACCAGGCACACTGAGAACACTGTGCACATCAGGCACACTGAGAACACCAGGCACACTGAGAACACTGCGCACATCAGGCACACTGAGAACATCAGGCAGACTGAGAACACTGAGAACATCAGGCAGACTGAGAACACTGAGCACATCAGGCACATTGAGAACATCAGGCACACTGAGAACATCAGGCAGACTGAGAACACTGAGCACATCAGGCACATTGAGAACATCAGCCACACTGAGAACATCAGGCACACTGAGAACATCAGGCAGACTGAGAACACTGAGCACATCAGGCACAATGAGAACACAGCGAACATGAGGCACACTGAGAAGACTGAGAACATCAGGCACACTGAGAAGACTGAGAACATCAGGCACACTGAGAAGACTGAGAACTTCAGGCACACTGAGAACACTGAGAAGATCAGGTAGACTGAGAACACTGAGCACATCAGGCACACTGAGAACACTGAGAATGTCAGGCACACTGAGAACACTGCACACATCAGGCACACTGAGAACACTGAGAATATCAAGCACACTGAGAAGACTGAACTTCAGGCACACTGAGAACATCAGGCACACAGAGAACATCAGGCACACTGAGAACACTGAGCACATCAGGCACACTGAGAACACTGAGAACAGCAGGCACTGTTGAGAACACTGAGCACATCAGGCACACTGAGAACACTGAGAACATCAGGCACACTGAGAACATTAGGCACACTGAGAACACGGAGCACATCAGGCACAGCTGAGAACACTGAGCACATCAGGCACACTGAGAACACTGAGCACATCAGGCACACAGAGAACACTGAGAACATCAGGCAGACTGAGAACACTAAGCACATCAGGCACACTGAGAACACCAGGCACACTGAGAACACTGCGCACATCAGGCACACTGAGAACACCAGGCACACTGAGAACACTGCGCACATCAGGCACACTGAGAACATCAGGCACACTGAGAACATCAGGCAGACTGAGAACACTGAGCACATCAGGCACATTGAGAACATCAGGCACACTGAGAACATCAGGCAGACTGAGAACACTGAGCACATCAGGCACATTCAGAACATCAGCCACACTGAGAACATCAGGCACACTGAGAACATCAGGCAGACTGAGAACACTGAGCACATCAGGCACAATGAGAACACAGCGAACATGAGGCACACTGAGAAGACTGAGAACATCAGGCACACTGAGAAGACTGAGAACATCAGGCACACTGAGAAGACTGAGAACTTCAGGCACACTGAGAACACTGAGAAGATCAGGCACACTGAGAACACTGAGCACATCAGGCACACTGAGAACACTGAGAATGTCAGGCAATCTGAGAACACTGCAGCACATCAGGCACACTGAGAACACTGAGAACATCAGGCACACTGAGAAGACTGAACTACACTGAGAACATCAGGCTCACTGAGAACACTGAGCACATCAGGCACACTGAGAACACTGAGAACAGCAGGCACTCTGAGAACACTGAGAACATCAGGCACACTGAGAACACTGAGAACATCAGGCACACTGAGAACATCAGGCACACTGAGAACACTGAGCACATCAGGCACACTGAGAACACTGAGAACAGCAGGCACACTGAGAACACTGAGAACATCAGGCACACTGAGAACACTGAGCACATCAGGCACACTGAGAACACTCAGCACATCAGGCACACTGAGAACACTGAGCACATCAGGCACACAGAGAACACTGAGAACATCAGGCAGACTGAGAACATCAGGCACACTGAGAACACTGCGCACATCAGGCACACTGAGAACATCAGGCACACTGAGAACATCAGGCAGACTGAGAACACTGAGAACATCAGGCAGACTGAGAACACTGAGCACATCAGGCACTGCAGGCACTGTGAGAACACTGAGCACATCAGGCACACTGAGAACACTGAGAACAGCAGGCACACTGAGAACACTGAGCACATCAGGCACACTGAGAACTGAGAACACTGAGAACAGCAGGCACACTGAGAACACTGAGCACATCAGGCACACTGAGAACACTGAGAACATCAGGCACACTGAGAACACTGAGCACATCAGGCACACTGAGAACACTGAGCACATCAGGCACACTGAGAACACTGAGCACATCAGGCACACAGAGAACACTGAGAACATCAGGCAGACTGAGAACATCAGGCACACTGAGAACACTGCGCACATCAGGCACACTGAGAACATCAGGCACACTGAGAACATCAGGCAGACTGAGAACACTGAGAACATCAGGCAGACTGAGAACACTGAGCACATCAGGCACTGTGAGAACACTGAGCACATCAGGCACACTGAGAACACTGAGAACAGCAGGCACTGTGAGAACACTGAGCACATCAGGCACACTGAGAACACTGAGAACAGCAGGCACACTGAGAACACTGAGCACATCAGGCACACTGAGAACACTGAGAACATCAGGCACACTGAGAACACTGAGCACATCAGGCACACTGAGAACACTGAGCACATCAGGCACACTGAGAACACTGAGCACATCAGGCACACAGAGAACACTGAGAACATCAGGCAGACTGAGAACATCAGGCACACTGAGAACACTGCGCACATCAGGCACACTGAGAACACTGAGACATCAGGCACACTGAGAACACTCAGACAGCAGGCACTGTGAGAACACTGAGCACATCAGGCACACTGAGAACACTGAGAACAGCAGGCACTGTGAGAACACTGAGCACATCAGGCACACTGAGAACACTGAGAACACAGGCACACTGAGAACACTGAGCACATCAGGCACACTGAGAACACTGAGCACATCAGGCACACTGAGAACACTGAGCACATCAGGCACACGAGAACACTGAGACATCAGGCAGACTGAGCACATCAGGCACACTGAGAACACTGGACATCAGGCAACTGAGAACATCAGGCACACTGAGAACATCAGGCAGACTGAGAACACTGAGAACATCAGGCAGACTGAGAACACTGAGCACATCAGGCACTGTGAGAACACTGAGCACATCAGGCACACTGAGAACACTGAGCAGGCACACTGAGAACACTGCGCACATCAGGCACACTGAGAACATCAGGCACACTGAGAACATCAGGCAGACTGAGAACACTGAGAACATCAGGCAGACTGAGAACACTGAGCACATCAGGCACTGTGAGAACACTGAGCACATCAGGCACACTGAGAACACTGAGAACAGCAGGCACTGTGAGAACACTGAGCACATCAGGCACACTGAGAACACTGAGAACAGCAGGCACACTGAGAACACTGAGCACATCAGGCACATCAGGCACACTGAGAACACTGAGCATATCAGGCACACTGAGAACACTGAGAACAGCAGGCACTCTGAGAACACTGAGCACATCAGGCACACTGAGAACACTGAGAACATCAGGCACACTGAGAACACTAAGCACATCAGGCACACTGAGAACACTGAGCACATCAGGCACACTGAGAACACCAGGCACACTGAGAACACTGCGCACATCAGGCACACTGACAACACCAGGCACACAGAGAACACTGCGCACATCAGGCACACTGAGAACATCAGGCACACTGAGAACATCAGGCAGACTGAGAACACTGAGAACATCAGGCAGACTGAGAACACTGAGCACATCAGGCACATTGAGAACATCAGGCACACTGAGAACATCAGGCAGACTGAGAACACTGAGCACATCAGGCACATTGAGAACATCAGCCACACTGAGAACAGCAGGCACACTGAGAACATCAGGCAGACTGAGAACACTGAGCACATCAGGCACAATGAGAACACAGCGAACATGAGGCACACTGAGAAGACTGAGAACATCAGGCACACTGAGAAGACTGAGAACATCAGGCACACTGAGAAGACTGAGAACTTCAGGCACACTGAGAACACTGAGAAGATCAGGTAGACTGAGAACACTGAGCACATCAGGCACACTGAGAACACTGAGAATGTCAGGCACACTGAGAACACTGCACACATCAGGCACACTGAGAAGACTGAGAATATCAGGCACACTGAGAAGACTGAACTTCAGGCACACTGAGAACATCAGGCACACGGAGAACATCAGGCACACTGAGAACACTGAGCACATCAGGCACACTGAGAACACTGAGAACAGCAGGCACTGTGAGAACACTGAGCACATCAGGCACACTGAGAACACTGAGAACATCAGGCACACTGAGAACATTAGGCACACTGAGAACACAGAGCACATCAGGCACACTGAGAACACTGAGCACATCAGGCACACTGAGAACACCAGGCACACTGAGAACACTACGCACAACAGGCACACTGAGAACATCAGGCACATTGAGAACATCAGGCACACTGAGAACATCAGGCAGACTGAGAACACTGAGCACATCAGGCACATTGAGAACATCAGCCACACTGAGAACATCAGGCACACTGAGAACATCAGGCAGACTGAGAACACTGAGCACATCAGGCACAATGAGAACACAGCGAACATGAGGCACACTGAGAAGACTGAGAACATCAGGCACACTGAGAAGACTGAGAACATCAGGCACACTGAGAAGACTGAGAACTTCAGGCACACTGAGAACACTGAGAAGATCAGGTAGACTGAGAACACTGAGCACATCAGGCACACTGAGAACACTGAGAATGTCAGGCACACTGAGAACACTGCACACATCAGGCACACTGAGAAGACTGAGAATATCAAGCACACTGAGAAGACTGAACTTCAGGCACACTGAGAACATCAGGCACACAGAGAACATCAGGCACACTGAGAACACTGAGCACATCAGGCACACTGAGAACACTGAGAACAGCAGGCACTGTTGAGAACACTGAGCACATCAGGCACACTGAGAACACTGAGAACATCAGGCACACTGAGAACATTAGGCACACTGAGAACACGGAGCACATCAGGCACACTGAGAACACTGAGCACATCAGGCACACAGAGAACACTGAGAACATCAGGCAGACTGAGAACACTAAGCACATCAGGCACACTGAGAACACCAGGCACACTGAGAACACTGCGCACATCAGGCACACTGAGAACACCAGGCACACTGAGAACACTGCGCACATCAGGCACACTGAGAAGACTGAGAACATCAGGCACACTGAGAACACTGAGAATGTCAGGCACACTGAGAACACTGCACACATCAGGCACACTGAGAAGACTGAGAATATCAGGCACACTGAGAAGACTGAACTTCAGGCACACTGAGAACATCAGGCACACGGAGAACATCAGGCACACTGAGAACACTGAGCACATCAGGCACACTGAGAACACTGAGAACAGCAGGCACTGTGAGAACACTGAGCACATCAGGCACACTGAGAACACTGAGAACATCAGGCACACTGAGAACATTAGGCACACTGAGAACACAGAGCACATCAGGCACACTGAGAACACTGAGCAACATCAGGCACACTGAGAACACTGAGCACATCAGGCACACAGAGAACACTGAGAACATCAGGCAGACTTAGAACACTAAGCACATCAGGCACACTGAGAACACCAGGCACACTGAGAACACTGTGCACATCAGGCACACTGAGAACACCAGGCACACTGAGAACACTGCGCACATCAGGCACACTGAGAACATCAGGCAGACTGAGAACACTGAGAACATCAGGCAGACTGAGAACACTGAGCACATCAGGCACATTGAGAACATCAGGCACACTGAGAACATCAGGCAGACTGAGAACACTGAGCACATCAGGCACATTGAGAACATCAGCCACACTGAGAACATCAGGCACACTGAGAACATCAGGCAGACTGAGAACACTGAGCACATCAGGCACAATGAGAACACAGCGAACATGAGGCACACTGAGAAGACTGAGAACATCAGGCACACTGAGAAGACTGAGAACATCAGGCACACTGAGAAGACTGAGAACTTCAGGCACACTGAGAACACTGAGAAGATCAGGTAGACTGAGAACACTGAGCACATCAGGCACACTGAGAACACTGAGAATGTCAGGCACACTGAGAACACTGCACACATCAGGCACACTGAGAAGACTGAGAATATCAGGCACACTGAGAAGACTGAACTTCAGGCACACTGAGAACATCAGGCACACGGAGAACATCAGGCACACTGAGAACACTGAGCACATCAGGCACACTGAGAACACTGAGAACAGCAGGCACTGTGAGAACACTGAGCACATCAGGCACACTGAGAACACTGAGAACATCAGGCACACTGAGAACATTAGGCACACTGAGAACACAGAGCACATCATGCACTCTGAGAACACTGAGCACATCAGGCACACTGAGAACACCAGGCACACTGAGAACACTGCGCACATCAGGCACACTGAGAACATCAGGCACACTGAGAACATCAGGCAGACTGAGAACACTGAGAACATCAGGCAGACTGAGAACATCAGGCACACTGAGCACATCAGGCACACTGAGAACACTGAGAACATCAGGCACACTGAGAACACTGAGAACAGCAGGCACACTGAGAACACTGAGCACATCAGGCACACTGAGAACACTGAGAACATCAGGCACACTGAGAACACTGAGAACATCAGGCACACTGAGAACACTGAGCACATCAGGCACACTGAGAACACTGAGCACATCAGGCACACTGAGAACACTGAGCACATCAGGCACACTGAGAACACTGAGAACATCAGGCACACTGAGAACACTGGCACATCAGGCACACTGAGAACACCAGGCACACTGAGAACACTGCGCACATCAGGCACACTGAGAACATCAGGCAGACTGAGAACACTGAGAACATCAGGCAGACTGAGAACACTGAGCACATCAGGCACATTGAGAACACTGAGAACATCAGGCAGACTGAGAACACTGAGCACATCAGGCACATTGAGAACATCAGGCACACTGAGAACATCAGGCACACTGAGAACATCAGGCAGACTGAGAACACTGAGCACATCAGGCACAATGAGAACACAGCGAACATGAGGCACACTGAGAAGACTGAGAACATCAGGCACACTGAGAAGACTGAGAACATCAGGCACACTGAGAAGACTGAGAACTTCAGGCACACTGAGAACACTGAGAAGATCAGGTAGACTGAGAACACTGAGCACATCAGGCACACTGAGAACACTGAGAATGTCAGGCACACTGAGAACACTGCACACATCAGGCACACTGAGAAGACTGAGAATATCAGGCACACTGAGAAGACTGAACGTCAGGCACACTGAGAACATCAGGCACACGGAGAACATCAGGCACACTGAGAACACTGAGCACATCAGGCACACTGAGAACACTGAGAACAGCAGGCACTGTGAGAACACTGAGCACATCAGGCACACTGAGAACACTGAGAACATCAGGCACACTGAGAACATTAGGCACACTGAGAACACAGAGCACATCATGCACTCTGAGAACACTGAGCACATCAGGCACACTGAGAACACCAGGCACACTGAGAACACTGCGCACATCAGGCACACTGAGAACATCAGGCACACTGAGAACATCAGGCAGACTGAGAACACTGAGAACATCAGGCAGACTGAGAACACTGAGCACATCAGGCACATTGAGAACATCAGGCACACTGAGAACATCAGGCAGACTGAGAACACTGAGCACATCAGGCACATTGAGAACATCAGCCACACTGAGAACATCAGGCACACTGAGAACATCAGGCAGACTGAGAACACTGAGCACATCAGGCACAATGAGAACACAGCGAACATGAGGCACACTGAGAAGACTGAGAACATCAGGCACACTGAGAAGACTGAGAACTTCAGGCACACTGAGAACACTGAGAAGATCAGGTAGACTGAGAACACTGAGCACATCAGGCACACTGAGAACACTGAGAATGTCAGGCACACTGAGAACACTGCACACATCAGGCACACTGAGAAGACAGAGAATATCAAGCACACTGAGAAGACTGAACTTCAGGCACACTGAGAACATCAGGCACACAGAGAACATCAGGCACACTGAGAACACTGAGCACATCAGGCACACTGAGAACACTGAGAACAGCAGGCACTGTTGAGAACACTGAGCACATCAGGCACACTGAGAACACTGAGAACATCAGGCACACTGAGAACATTAGGCACACTGAGAACACGGAGCACATCAGGCACACTGAGAACACTGAGCACATCAGGCACACTGAGAACACTGAGCACATCAGGCACACAGAGAACACTGAGAACATCAGGCAGACTGAGAACACTAAGCACATCAGGCACACTGAGAACACCAGGCACACTGAGAACACTGCGCACACCAGGCACACTGAGAACACCAGGCACACTGAGAACACTGCGCACATCAGGCACACTGAGAACATCAGGCACACTGAGATCATCAGGCAGACTGAGAACACTGAGCACATCAGGCACATTGAGAACATCAGGCACACTGAGAACATCAGGCAGACTGAGAACACTGAGCACATCAGGCACATCGCTCAGGCACACTGAGAACACCAGGCACACTGAGAACACTGAGAACATCAGGCACACTGAGAACACTGAGCACATCAGGCACACTGAGAACACTGAGAACAGCAGGCACACTGAGAACACTGAGCACATCAGGCACACTGAGAACACTGAGAACATCCAGGCACACTGAGAACACCAGGCACACTGAGAACACTGCGCACATCAGGCACACTGAGAACATCAGGCACACTGAGCACATCAGGCAGACTGAGAACACTGAGCACATCAGGCACATTGAGAACATCAGGCACACTGAGAACATCAGGCAGACTGAGAACACTGAGCACATCAGGCACATTCAGAACATCAGGCACACTGAGAACACCAGGCACACTGAGAACACTGAGAACATCAGGCAGACTGAGAACACTAAGCACATCAGGCACACTGAGAACACCAGGCACACTGAGAACACTGCGCACATCAGGCACACTGAGAACACCAGGCACACTGAGAACACTGCGCACATCAGGCACACTGAGAACATCAGGCACACTGAGAACATCAGGCAGACTGAGAACACTGAGCACATCAGGCACATTGAGAACACCAGGCACACTGAGAACACCAGGCACACTGAGAACACTGCGCACATCAGGCACACTGAGAACACCAGGCACACTGAGAACACTGCGCACATCAGGCACACTGAGAACATCAGGCAGACTGAGAACACTGAGCACATCAGGCACATTGAGAACACCAGGCACACTGAGAACACCAGGCACACTGAGAACACTGCGCACATCAGGCACACTGAGAACACCAGGCACACTGAGAACACTGCGCACATCAGGCACACTGAGAACATCAGGCACACTGAGAACATCAGGCAGACTGAGAACACTGAGCACATCAGGCACATTGAGAACATCAGGCACACTGAGAACATCAGGCAGACTGAGAACACTGAGCACATCAGGCACATTCAGAACATCAGCCACACTGAGAACATCAGGCACACTGAGAACATCAGGCAGACTGAGAACACTGAGCACATCAGGCACAATGAGAACACAGCGAACATGAGGCACACTGAGAAGACTGAGAACATCAGGCACACTGAGAAGACTGAGAACATCAGGCACACTGAGAAGACTGAGAACTTCAGGCACACTGAGAACACTGAGAAGATCAGGTAGACTGAGAACACTGAGCACATCAGGCACACTGAGAACACTGAGAATGTCAGGCAATCTGAGAACACTGCACACATCAGGCACACTGAGAAGACTGAGAATATCAGGCACACTGAGAAGACTGAACTTCAGGCACACTGAGAACATCAGGCACACAGAGAACATCAGGCACACTGAGAACACTGAGCACATCAGGCACACTGAGAACACTGAGAACAGCAGGCACTGTTGAGAACACTGAGCACATCAGGCACAGTGAGAACACTGAGAACATCAGGCACACTGAGAACATTAGGCACACTGAGAACACGGAGAACATCAGGCAGACTGAGAACACTAAGCACATCAGGCACACTGAGAACACCAGGCACACTGAGAACACTGCGCACATCAGGCACACTGAGAACACCAGGCACACTGAGAACACTGCGCACATCAGGCACACTGAGAACATCAGGCACACTGAGAACATCAGGCAGACTGAGAACACTGAGCACATCAGGCACATTGAGAACATCAGGCACACTGAGAACATCAGGCAGACTGAGAACACTGAGCACATCAGGCACATTCAGAACATCAGCCACACTGAGAACATCAGGCACACTGAGAACATCAGGCAGACTGAGAACACTGAGCACATCAGGCACAATGAGAACACAGCGAACATGAGGCACACTGAGAAGACTGAGAACATCAGGCACACTGAGAAGACTGAGAACATCAGGCACACTGAGAAGACTGAGAACTTCAGGCACACTGAGAACACTGAGAAGATCAGGTAGACTGAGAACACTGAGCACATCAGGCACACTGAGAACACTGAGAATGTCAGGCAATCTGAGAACACTGCACACATCAGGCACACTGAGAAGACTGAGAATATCAGGCACACTGAGAAGACTGAACTTCGGGCACACTGAGAACATCAGGCACACAGAGAACATCAGGCACACTGAGAACACTGAGCACATCAGGCACACTGAGAACACTGAGAACAGCAGGCACTGTTGAGAACACTGAGCACATCAGGCACAGTGAGAACACTGAGAACATCAGGCACACTGAGAACATTAGGCACACTGAGAACACGGAGAACATCAGGCAGACTGAGAACACTAAGCACATCAGGCACACTGAGAACACCAGGCACACTGAGAACACTGCGCACATCAGGCACACTGAGAACACCAGGCACACTGAGAACACTGCGCACATCAGGCACACTGAGAACATCAGGCACACTGAGAACATCAGGCAGACTGAGAACACTGAGCACATCAGGCACATTGAGAACATCAGGCACACTGAGAACATCAGGCAGACTGAGAACACTGAGCACATCAGGCACATTCAGAACATCAGCCACACTGAGAACATCAGGCACACTGAGAACATCAGGCAGACTGAGAACACTGAGCACATCAGGCACAATGAGAACACAGCGAACATGAGGCACACTGAGAAGACTGAGAACATCAGGCACACTGAGAAGACTGAGAACATCAGGCACACTGAGAAGACTGAGAACTTCAGGCACACTGAGAACACTGAGAAGATCAGGTAGACTGAGAACACTGAGCACATCAGGCACACTGAGAACACTGAGAATGTCAGGCAATCTGAGAACACTGCACACATCAGGCACACTGAGAAGACTGAGAATATCAGGCACACTGAGAAGACTGAACTTCAGGCACACTGAGAACATCAGGCACACTGAGAACACTGAGCACATCAGGCACACTGAGAACACTGAGAACATCAGGCACACTGAGAACACTGAGCACATCAGGCACACTGAGAACACTGAGAACATCAGGCACACTGAGAACACTGAGCACATCAGGCACACAGATAACACTGAGAACATCAGGCAGACTGAGAACATCAGGCACACTGAGAACACTGCGCACATCAGGCACACTGAGAACATCAGGCACACTGAGAACATCAGGCAGACTGAGAACACTGAGAACATCAGGCAGACTGAGAACACTGAGCACATCAGGCACTGTGAGAACACTGAGCACATCAGGCACACTGAGAACACTGAGAACAGCAGGCACTGTGAGAACACTGAGCACATCAGGCACACTGAGAACACTGAGAACAGCAGGCACACTGAGAACACTGAGCACATCAGGCACACTGAGAACACTGAGAACATCAGGCACACTGAGAACACTGAGCACATCAGGCACACTGAGAACACTGAGCACATCAGGCACACTGAGAACACTGAGCACATCAGGCACACAGAGAACACTGAGAACATCAGGCAGACTGAGAACATCAGGCACACTGAGAACACTGCGCACATCAGGCACACTGAGAACATCAGGCACACTGAGAACATCAGGCAGACTGAGAACACTGAGAACATCAGGCAGACTGAGAACACTGAGCACATCAGGCACTGTGAGAACACTGAGCACATCAGGCACACTGAGAACACTGAGAACAGCAGGCACTGTGAGAACACTGAGCACATCAGGCACACTGAGAACACTGAGAACAGCAGGCACACTGAGAACACTGAGCACATCAGGCACACTGAGAACACTGAGAACATCAGGCACACTGAGAACACTGAGCACATCAGGCACACTGAGAACACTGAGCACATCAGGCACACTGAGAACACTGAGCACATCAGGCACACAGAGAACACTGAGAACATCAGGCAGACTGAGAACATCAGGCACACTGAGAACACTGCGCACATCAGGCACACTGAGAACATCAGGCACACTGAGAACATCAGGCAGACTGAGAACACTGAGAACATCAGGCAGACTGAGAACACTGAGCACATCAGGCACTGTGAGAACACTGAGCACATCAGGCACACTGAGAACACTGAGAACAGCAGGCACTGTGAGAACACTGAGCACATCAGGCACACTGAGAACACTGAGAACAGCAGGCACACTGAGAACACTGAGCACATCAGGCACACTGAGAACACTGAGAACATCAGGCACACTGAGAACACTGAGCACATCAGGCACACTGAGAACACTGAGCACATCAGGCACACTGAGAACACTGAGCACATCAGGCACACAGAGAACACTGAGAACATCAGGCAGACTGAGAACATCAGGCACACTGAGAACACTGCGCACATCAGGCACACTGAGAACATCAGGCACACTGAGAACATCAGGCAGACTGAGAACACTGAGAACATCAGGCAGACTGAGAAGACTGAACTTCAGGCACACTGAGAACATCAGGCACACGGAGAACATCAGGCACACTGAGAACACTGAGCACATCAGGCACACTGAGAACACTGAGAACAGCAGGCACTGTGAGAACACAGAGCACATCATGCACACTGAGAACACTGAGCACATCAGGCACACTGAGAACACCAGGCACACTGAGAACACTGCGCACATCAGGCACACTGAGAACATCAGGCACACTGAGAACATCAGGCAGACTGAGAACACTGAGAACATCAGGCAGACTGAGAACACTGAGCACATCAGGCACATTGAGAACATCAGGCACACTGAGAACATCAGGCAGACTGAGAACACTGAGCACATCAGGCACATTGAGAACATCAGCCACACTGAGAACATCAGGCACACTGAGAACATCAGGCAGACTGAGAACACTGAGCACATCAGGCACAATGAGAACACAGCGAACATGAGGCACACTGAGAAGACTGAGAACATCAGGCACACTGAGAAGACTGAGAACATCAGGCACACTGAGAAGACTGAGAACTTCAGGCACACTGAGAACACTGAGAAGATCAGGTAGACTGAGAACACTGAGCACATCAGGCACACTGAGAACACTGAGAATGTCAGGCACACTGAGAACACTGCACACATCAGGCACACTGAGAACACTGAGAATATCAAGCACACTGAGAAGACTGAACTTCAGGCACACAGAGAACATCAGGCACACTGAGAACACTGAGCACATCAGGCACACTGAGAACACTGAGAACAGCAGGCACTGTTGAGAACACTGAGCACATCAGGCACACTGAGAACACTGAGAACATCAGGCACACTGAGAACATTAGGCACACTGAGAACACGGAGCACATCAGGCACACTGAGAACACTGAGCACATCAGGCACACTGAGAACACTGAGCACATCAGGCACACAGAGAACACTGAGAACATCAGGCAGACTGAGAACACTAAGCACATCAGGCACACTGAGAACACCAGGCACACTGAGAACACTGCGCACATCAGGCACACTGAGAACACCAGGCACACTGAGAACACTGCGCACATCAGGCACACTGAGAACATCAGGCACACTGAGAACATCAGGCAGACTGAGAACACTGAGCACATCAGGCACATTGAGAACATCAGGCACACTGAGAACATCAGGCAGACTGAGAACACTGAGCACATCAGGCACATTCAGAACATCAGCCACACTGAGAACATCAGGCACACTGAGAACATCAGGCAGACTGAGAACACTGAGCACATCAGGCACAATGAGAACACAGCGAACATGAGGCACACTGAGAAGACTGAGAACATCAGGCACACTGAGAACACTGAGAACATCAGGCACACTGAGAACACTGAGCACATCAGGCACACTGAGAACACTGAGCACATCAGGCACACTGAGAACACTGAGCACATCAGGCACACAGAGAACACTGAGAACATCAGGCAGACTGAGAACATCAGGCACACTGAGAACACTGCGCACATCAGGCACACTGAGAACATCAGGCACACTGAGAACATCAGGCAGACTGAGAACACTGAGAACATCAGGCAGACTGAGAACACTGAGCACATCAGGCACTGTGAGAACACTGAGCACATCAGGCACACTGAGAACACTGAGAACAGCAGGCACTGTGAGAACACTGAGCACATCAGGCACACTGAGAACACTGAGAACAGCAGGCACACTGAGAACACTGAGCACATCAGGCACACTGAGAACACTGAGAACATCAGGCACACTGAGAACACTGAGCACATCAGGCACACTGAGAACACTGAGCACATCAGGCACACTGAGAACACTGAGCACATCAGGCACACAGAGAGCACTGAGAACATCAGGCAGACTGAGAACATCAGGCACACTGAGAACACTGCGCACATCAGGCACACTGAGAACATCAGGCACACTGAGATCATCAGGCAGACTGAGAACACTGAGAACATCAGGCAGACTGAGAACACTGAGCACATCAGGCACTGTGAGAACACTGAGCACATCAGGCACACTGAGAACACTGAGAACAGCAGGCACTGTGAGAACACTGAGCACATCAGGCACACTGAGAACACTGAGAACAGCAGGCACACTGAGAACACTGAGCACATCAGGCACACTGAGAACACTGAGAACATCAGGCACACTGAGAACACTGAGCACATCAGGCACACTGAGAACACTGAGCACATCAGGCACACTGAGAACACTGCGCACATCAGGCACACTGAGAACATCAGGCACACTGAGAACATCAGGCAGACTGAGAACACTGAGAACATCAGGCAGACTGAGAACACTGAGCACATCAGGCAGACTGAGAACACTGAGCACATCAGGCACTGTGAGAACACTGAGCACATCAGGCACACTGAGAACACTGAGAACAGCAGGCACTGTGAGAACACTGAGCACATCAGGCACACAGAGAACACTGAGCACATCAGGCACACTGAGAACACTGAGCACATCAGGCACACAGAGAACACTGAGAACATCAGGCAGACTGAGAACATCAGGCACACTGAGAACACTGAGCACATCAGGCACACTGAGAACACTGAGCACATCAGGCACACTGAGAACACTGAGCACATCAGGCACACAGAGAACACTGAGAACATCAGGCAGACTGAGAACATCAGGCACACTGAGAACACTGCGCACATCAGGCACACTGAGAACATCAGGCACACTGAGAACATCAGGCAGACTGAGAACACTGAGAACATCAGGCAGACTGAGAACACTGAGCACATCAGGCACTGTGAGAACACTGAGCACATCAGGCACACTGAGAACACTGAGAACAGCAGGCACACTGAGAACACTGAGCACATCAGGCACACTGAGAACACTGAGAACATCAGGCACACTGAGAACACTGAGCACATCAGGCACCCTGAGAACACTGAGCACATCAGGCACACAGAGAACACTGAGAAAATCAGGCAGACTTAGAACACTAATGACATCAGGCACACTGAGAACACCAGGCACACTGAGAACATCAGGCAGACTGAGAACACTGAGCACATCAGGCACATTGAGAACATCAGGCACACTGAGAACATCAGGCAGACTGAGAACACTGAGCACATCAGGCACATTCAGAACATCAGCCACACTGAGAACATCAGGCACACTGAGAACATCAGGCAGACTGAGAACACTGAGCACATCAGGCACAATGAGAACACAGCGAACATGAGGCACACTGAGAAGACTGAGAACATCAGGCACACTGAGAAGACTGAGAACATCAGGCACACTGAGAAGACTGAGAACTTCAGGCACACTGAGAACACTGAGAAGATCAGGTAGACTGAGAACACTGCACACATCAGGCACACTGAGAAGACTGAGAATATCAGGCACACTGAGAAGACTGAACTTCAGGCACACTGAGAACTTCAGGCTCACTGAGAACACTGAGCACATCAGGCACACTGAGAACACTGAGAACAGCAGGCACTCTGAGAACACTGAGAACATCAGGCACACTGAGAACATCAGGCACACTGAGAACACTGCGCATATCAGGCACACTGAGAACATCAGGCTCACTGAGAACACTGAGCACATCAGGCACACTGAGAACACTGAGAACATCAGGCACACTGAGAACACTGAGCACATCAGGCACACTGAGAACACTGAGCACATCAGGCACACAGAGAACACTGAGAACATCAGGCAGACTGAGAACATCAGGCACACTGAGAACACTGCGCATATCAGGCACACTGAGAACATCAGGCACACTGAGAACATCAGGCAGACTGAGAACACTGAGAACATCAGGCAGACTGAGAACACTGAGCACATCAGGCACTGTGAGAACACTGAGCACATCAGGCACACTGAGAACACTGAGAACAGCAGGCACTGTGAGAACACTGAGCACATCAGGCACACTGAGAACACTGAGAACAGCAGGCACACTGAGAACACTGAGCACATCAGGCACACTGAGAACACTGAGCACATCAGGCACACAGAGAACACTGAGAACATCAGGCAGACTGAGAACATCAGGCACACTGAGAACACTGCGCACATCAGGCACACTGAGCACATCAGGCACACTGAGAACACTGAGAACAGCAGGCACACTGAGAACACTGAGCACATCAGGCACACTGAGAACACTGAGCACATCAGGCACACAGAGAACACTGAGAACATCAGGCAGACTGAGAACATCAGGCACTGTGAGAACACTGAGCACATCAGGCACACTGAGAACACTGAGCACATCAGGCACACTGAGAACACTGAGAACAGCAGGCACACTGAGAACACTGAGCACATCAGGCACACTGAGAACACTGAGAACATCAGGCACACTGAGAACACTGAGCACATCAGGCACACTGAGAACACTGAGCACATCAGGCACACAGAGAACACTGAGAACATCAGGCAGACTGAGAACATCAGGCACACTGAGAACACTGCGCACATCAGGCACACTGAGCACATCAGGCACACTGAGAACACTGAGAACAGCAGGCACACTGAGAACACTGAGCACATCAGGCACACTGAGAACACTGAGAACATCAGGCACACTGAGAACACTGAGCACATCAGGCACACAGAGAACACTGAGAACATCAGGCAGACTGAGAACATCAGGCACACTGAGAACACTGCGCACATCAGGCACACTGAGAACATCAGGCACACTGAGAACATCAGGCAGACTGAGAACACTGAGAACATCAGGCAGACTGAGAACACTGAGCACATCAGGCACTGTGAGAACACTGAGCACATCAGGCACACTGAGAACACTGAGAACAGCAGGCACTGTGAGAACACTGAGCACATCAGGCACACTGAGAACACTGAGAACAGCAGGCACACTGAGAACACTGAGCACATCAGGCACACTGAGAACACTGAGAACATCAGGCACACTGAGAACACTGAGCACATCAGGCACACTGAGAACACTGAGCACATCAGGCACACTGAGAACACTGAGCACATCAGGCACCCTGAGAACACTGAGCACATCAGGCACACAGAGAACACTGAGAAAATCAGGCAGACTTAGAACACTAATGACATCAGGCACACTGAGAACACCAGGCACACTGAGAACACTGCGCACATCAGGCACACTGACAACACCAGACACACAGAGAACACTGCGCACATCAGGCACACTGAGAACATCAGGCACACTGAGAACATCAGGCAGACTGAGAACACTGAGAACATCAGGCAGACTGAGAACACTGAGCACATCAGGCACATTGAGAACATCAGGCACACTGAGAACATCAGGCAGACTGAGAACACTGAGCACATCAGGCACATTGAGAACATCAGCCACACTGAGAACAGCAGGCACACTGAGAACATCAGGCAGACTGAGAACACTGAGCACATCAGGCACAATGAGAACACAGCGAACATGAGGCACACTGAGAAGACTGAGAACATCAGGCACACTGAGAAGACTGAGAACATCAGGCACACTGAGAAGACTGAGAACTTCAGGCACACTGAGAACACTGAGAAGATCAGGTAGACTGAGAACACTGAGCACATCAGGCACACTGAGAACACTGAGAATGTCAGGCACACTGAGAACACTGCACACATCAGGCACACTGAGAAGACTAAGAATATCAGGCACACTGAGAATACTGAACTTCAGGCACACTGAGAACATCAGGCACACGGAGAACATCAGGCACACTGAGAACACTGAGCACATCAGGCACACTGAGAACACTGAGAACAGCAGGCACTGTGAGAACACTGAGCACATCAGGCACACTGAGAACACTGAGAACATCAGGCACACTGAGAACATTAGGCACACTGAGAACACAGAGCACATCAGGCACACTGAGAACACTGAGCACATCAGGCACACTGAGAACACCAGGCACACTGAGAACACTACGCACATCAGGCACACTGAGAACATCAGGCACACTGAGAACATCAGGCAGACTGAGAACACTGAGAACATCAGGCAGACTGAGAACACTGAGCACATCAGGCACATTGAGAACATCAGGCACACTGAGAACATCAGGCAGACTGAGAACACTGAGCACATCAGGCACATTGAGAACATCAGCCACACTGAGAACATCAGGCACACTGAGAACATCAGGCAGACTGAGAACACTGAGCACATCAGGCACAATGAGAACACAGCGAACATGAGGCACACTGAGAAGACTGAGAACATCAGGCACACTGAGAAGACTGAGAACATCAGGCACACTGAGAAGACTGAGAACTTCAGGCACACTGAGAACACTGAGAAGATCAGGTAGACTGAGAACACTGAGCACATCAGGCACACTGAGAACACTGAGAATGTCAGGCACACTGAGAACACTGAGCACATCAGGCACACTGAGAACACTGAGAACAGCAGGCACTGTTGAGAACACTGAGCACATCAGGCACACTGAGAACACTGAGAACATCAGGCACACTGAGAACATCAGGCACACTGAGAACACTGAGCACATCAGGCACACTGAGAACACTGAGCACATCAGGCACACTGAGAACACTGAGAACATCAGGCAGACTGAGAACACTGAGCACATCAGGCACTGTGAGAACACTGAGCACATCAGGCACACTGAGAACACTGAGAACAGCAGGCACTGTGAGAACACTGAGCACATCAGGCACACTGAGAACACTGAGAACAGCAGGCACACTGAGAACACTGAGCACATCAGGCACACTGAGAACACTGAGCACATCAGGCACACTGAGAACACTGAGCACATCAGGCACACTGAGAACATCAGGCACACTGAGAACATCAGGCACACTGAGAACACTGAGCACATCAGGCACACTGAGAACATCAGGCACACTGAGAACATCAGGCAGACTGAGAACACTGAGAACATCAGGCACACTGAGAACACTGAGCACATCAGGCACACTGAGAACATCAGGCACACGGAGAACATCAGGCACACTGAGAACACTGAGCACATCAGGCACACTGAGAACACTGAGCACATCAGGCACACTGAGAACACTGAGAACATCAGGCACACTGAGAACACTGAGCACATCAGGCACACTGAGAACACTGAGCACATCAGGCACACTGAGAACACTGAGCACATCAGGCACCCTGAGAACACTGAGCACATCAGGCACACAGAGAACACTGAGAAAATCAGGCAGACTTAGAACACTAATGACATCAGGCACACTGAGAACACCAGGCACACTGAGAACACTGCGCACATCAGGCACACTGACAACACCAGACACACAGAGAACACTGCGCACATCAGGCACACTGAGAACATCAGGCACACTGAGAACATCAGGCAGACTGAGAACACTGAGAACATCAGGCAGACTGAGAACACTGAGCACATCAGGCACATTGAGAACATCAGGCACACTGAGAACATCAGGCAGACTGAGAACACTGAGCACATCAGGCACATTGAGAACATCAGCCACACTGAGAACAGCAGGCACACTGAGAACATCAGGCAGACTGAGAACACTGAGCACATCAGGCACAATGAGAACACAGCGAACATGAGGCACACTGAGAAGACTGAGAACATCAGGCACACTGAGAAGACTGAGAACATCAGGCACACTGAGAAGACTGAGAACTTCAGGCACACTGAGAACACTGAGAAGATCAGGTAGACTGAGAACACTGAGCACATCAGGCACACTGAGAACACTGAGAATGTCAGGCACACTGAGAACACTGCACACATCAGGCACACTGAGAAGACTAAGAATATCAGGCACACTGAGAATACTGAACTTCAGGCACACTGAGAACATCAGGCACACGGAGAACATCAGGCACACTGAGAACACTGAGCACATCAGGCACACTGAGAACACTGAGAACAGCAGGCACTGTGAGAACACTGAGCACATCAGGCACACTGAGAACACTGAGAACATCAGGCACACTGAGAACATCAGGCACACTGAGAACACTGAGCACATCAGGCACACTGAGAACACTGAGCACATCAGGCACACTGAGAACACCAGGCACACTGAGAACACTACGCACATCAGGCACACTGAGAACATCAGGCACACTGAGAACATCAGGCAGACTGAGAACACTGAGAACATCAGGCAGACTGAGAACACTGAGCACATCAGGCACACTGAGAACACTGAGCACATCAGGCACACTGAGAACACTGAGCACATCAGGCACACAGAGAACACTGAGAACATCAGGCACACTGAGAACATCAGGCAGACTGAGAACACTGAGCACATCAGGCACACTGAGAACATCAGGCACACTGAGAACACTGAGAAGATCAGGCAGACTGAGAACACTGAGCACATCAGGCACACTGAGAACACTGAGCACAGTCAGGCACACTGAGAACACTGCAGCACATCAGGCACACTGAGAACACTGAGAACAGCAGGCACTGTGAGAACACTGAGCACATCAGGCACACTGAGAACACTGAGAACATCAGGCACACTGAGAACACTGAGCACATCAGGCACACTGAGAACACTGAGCACATCAGGCACACTGAGAACACTGAGCACATCAGGCACACTGAGAACACTGAGCACATCAGGCACACTGAGAACACTGAGCACATCAGGCACACTGAGAACACAGGCACACTGAGAACACTCGCACATCAGGCACACTGAGAACATCAGGCACACTGAGAACATCAGGCAGACTGAGAACACTGAGAACATCAGGCAGACTGAGAACACTGAGCACATCAGGCACATTGAGAACATCAGGCACACTGAGAACATCAGGCAGACTGAGAACACTGAGCACATCAGGCACAATGAGAACACAGCGAACATGAGGCACACTGAGAAGACTGAGAACATCAGGCACACTGAGAAGACTGAGAACATCAGGCACACTGAGAAGACTGAGAACTTCAGGCACACTGAGAACACTGAGAAGATCAGGTAGACTGAGAACACTGAGCACATCAGGCACACTGAGAACACTGAGAATGTCAGGCACACTGAGAACACTGCACACATCAGGCACACTGAGAAGACTAAGAATATCAGGCACACTGAGAATACTGAACTTCAGGCACACTGAGAACATCAGGCACACTGAGAACAGCAGGCACACTGAGAACACTGAGCACATCAGGCACACTGAGAACACTGAGAACAGCAGGCACACTGAGAACACTGAGCACATCAGGCACACTGAGAACACTGAGAACATCAGGCACACTGAGAACATCTAGGCACACTGAGAACACTGAGCACATCAGGCACACTGAGAACACTGAGAACATCAGGCAGACTGAGAACATCAGGCACACTGAGAACACTGCGCACATCAGGCACACTGAGAACATCAGGCACACTGAGAACATCAGGCAGACTGAGAACACTGAGAACATCAGGCAGACTGAGAACACTGAGCACATCAGGCACTGTGAGAACACTGAGCACATCAGGCACACTGAGAACACTGAGAACAGCAGGCACTGTGAGAACACTGAGCACATCAGGCACACTGAGAACACTGAGAACAGCAGGCACACTGAGAACACTGAGCACATCAGGCACACTGAGAACACTGAGAACATCAGGCACACTGAGAACACTGAGCACATCAGGCACACTGAGAACACTGAGCACATCAGGCACACTGAGAACACTGAGCACATCAGGCACACAGAGAACACTGAGAACATCAGGCAGACTGAGAACATCAGGCACACTGAGAACACTGCGCACATCAGGCACACTGAGAACATCAGGCACACTGAGAACATCAGGCAGACTGAGAACACTGAGAACATCAGGCAGACTGAGAACACTGAGCACATCAGGCACTGTGAGAACACTGAGCACATCAGGCACACTGAGAACACTGAGAACAGCAGGCACACTGAGAACACTGAGCACATCAGGCACACTGAGAACACTGAGAACATCAGGCACACTGAGAACACTGAGCACATCAGGCACACTGAGAACACTGAGCACATCAGGCACACAGAGAACACTGAGAACATCAGGCAGACTGAGAACATCAGGCACACTGAGAACACTGCGCACATCAGGCACACTGAGAACATCAGGCACACTGAGAACATCAGGCAGACTGAGAACACTGAGAACATCAGGCAGACTGAGAACACTGAGCACATCAGGCACTGTGAGAACACTGAGCACATCAGGCACACTGAGAACACTGAGAACAGCAGGCACTGTGAGAACACTGAGCACATCAGGCACACTGAGAACACTGAGAACATCAGGCACACTGAGAACATCAGGCACACTGAGAACACTGAGCACATCAGGGACACTGAGAACACTGAGCACATCAGGCACACTGAGAACACTGAGCACATCAGGCACACTGAGAACATCAGGCACACTGAGAACACTGAGAACATCATGCAGACTGAGAACACTGGGAACATCAGGCACATTGAGAACACTGAGAACATCAGGCACACTGAGAACACTGAGATCATCAGGCAGACTGAGAACACTGAGCACATCAGGCACACTGAGAACACTGAGAACATCTGGCACACTGAGAACACTGAGCACAACAGGCACACTGAGAACACTGAGCATATCAGGCACACTTAGAACACTGAGCATATCAGGTACACTGAGAACACTGAGAACATCAGGCACACTGAGAACAATGAGCATATCAGGCACACTGAGAACACTGAGCATATCAGGCACACTGAGAACATCCGGCAGACTGAGAAACTGAGAACATCAGGCACACTGAGAACACTGCACACATCAGGCACACTGAGAAGATCAGGCACACTGAGAACATCAGGCAGACTGAGAACACTGAGAACATCAGGCAGACTGAGAATACTGAGCACATCAGGCACACTGAGAACACTGAGAACATCAGGCACACTGAGAACACTGAGCACATCAGGCACACTGAGAACACTGAGCACATCAGGCACACTGAGAACACTGAGCACATCAGGCACCCTGAGAACACTGAGCACATCAGGCACACAGAGAACACTGAGAAAATCAGGCAGACTTAGAACACTAATGACATCAGGCACACTGAGAACACCAGGCACACTGAGAACACTGCACACATCAGGCACACTGACAACACCAGACACAGAGAGAACACTGCGCACATCAGGCACACTGAGAACATCAGGCACACTGAGAACATCAGGCAGACTGAGAACACTGAGAACATCAGGCAGACTGAGAACACTGAGCACATCAGGCACATTGAGAACATCAGGCACACTGAGAACATCAGGCAGACTGAGAACACTGAGCACATCAGGCACATTGAGAACATCAGCCACACTGAGAACAGCAGGCACACTGAGAACATCAGGCAGACTGAGAACACTGAGCACATCAGGCACAATGAGAACACAGCGAACATGAGGCACACTGAGAAGACTGAGAACATCAGGCACACTGAGAAGACTGAGAACATCAGGCACACTGAGAAGACTGAGAACTTCAGGCACACTGAGAACACTGAGAAGATCAGGTAGACTGAGAACACTGAGCACATCAGGCACACTGAGAACACTGAGAATGTCAGGCACACTGAGAACACTGCACACATCAGGCACACTGAGAAGACTAAGAATATCAGGCACACTGAGAATACTGAACTTCAGGCACACTGAGAACATCAGGCACACGGAGAACATCAGGCACACTGAGAACACTGAGCACATCAGGCACACTGAGAACACTGAGAACAGCAGGCACTGTGAGAACACTGAGCACATCAGGCACACTGAGAACACTGAGAACATCAGGCACACTGAGAACATTAGGCACACTGAGAACACAGAGCACATCAGGCACACTGAGAACACTGAGCACATCAGGCACACTGAGAACACCAGGCACACTGAGAACACTACGCACATCAGGCACACTGAGAACATCAGGCACACTGAGAACATCAGGCAGACTGAGAACACTGAGAACATCAGGCAGACTGAGAACACTGAGCACATCAGGCACATTGAGAACATCAGGCACACTGAGAACATCAGGCAGACTGAGAACACTGAGCACATCAGGCACAATGAGAACACAGCGAACATGAGGCACACTGAGAAGACTGAGAACATCAGGCACACTGAGAAGACTGAGAACATCAGGCACACTGAGAAGACTGAGAACTTCAGGCACACTGAGAACACTGAGAAGATCAGGTAGACTGAGAACACTGAGCACATCAGGCACACTGAGAACACTGAGAATGTCAGGCACACTGAGAACACTGCACACATCAGGCACACTGAGAAGACTAAGAATATCAGGCACACTGAGAATACTGAACTTCAGGCACACTGAGAACATCAGGCACACGGAGAACATCAGGCACACTGAGAACACTGAGCACATCAGGCACACTGAGAACACTGAGAACAGCAGGCACTGTGAGAACACTGAGCACATCAGGCACACTGAGAACACTGAGAACATCAGGCACACTGAGAACATTAGGCACACTGAGAACACAGAGCACATCAGGCACACTGAGAACACTGAGCACATCAGGCACACTGAGAACACCAGGCACACTGAGAACACTACGCACATCAGGCACACTGAGAACATCAGGCACACTGAGAACATCAGGCAGACTGAGAACACTGAGAACATCAGGCAGACTGAGAACACTGAGCACATCAGGCACATTGAGAACATCAGGCACACTGAGAACATCAGGCAGACTGAGAACACTGAGCACATCAGGCACATTGAGAACATCAGCCACACTGAGAACATCAGGCACACTGAGAACATCAGGCAGACTGAGAACACTGAGCACATCAGGCACAATGAGAACACAGCGAACATGAGGCACACTGAGAAGACTGAGAACATCAGGCACACTGAGAAGACTGAGAACATCAGGCACACTGAGAAGACTGAGAACTTCAGGCACACTGAGAACACTGAGAAGATCAGGTAGACTGAGAACACTGAGCACATCAGGCACACTGAGAACACTGAGAACAGCAGGCACACTGAGAACACTGAGCACATCAGGCACACTGAGAACACTGAGAACATCAGGCACACTGAGAACACTGAGCACATCAGGCACACTGAGAACACTGAGCACATCAGGCACACTGAGAACACTGAGCACATCAGGCACACAGAGAACACTGAGAACATCAGGCAGACTGAGAACATCAGGCACACTGAGAACACTGCGCACATCAGGCACACTGAGAACATCAGGCACACTGAGAACATCAGGCAGACTGAGAACACTGAGAACATCAGGCAGACTGAGAACACTGAGCACATCAGGCACTGTGAGAACACTGAGCACATCAGGCACACTGAGAACACTGAGAACAGCAGGCACACTGAGAACACTGAGCACATCAGGCACACTGAGAACACTGAGAACATCAGGCACACTGAGAACACTGAGCACATCAGGCACACTGAGAACACTGAGCACATCAGGCACACAGAGAACACTGAGAACATCAGGCAGACTGAGAACATCAGGCACACTGAGAACACTGCGCACATCAGGCACACTGAGAACATCAGGCACACTGAGAACATCAGGCAGACTGAGAACACTGAGAACATCAGGCAGACTGAGAACACTGAGCACATCAGGCACTGTGAGAACACTGAGCACATCAGGCACACTGAGAACACTGAGAACAGCAGGCACTGTGAGAACACTGAGCACATCAGGCACACTGAGAACACTGAGAACATCAGGCACACTGAGAACATCAGGCACACTGAGAACACTGAGCACATCAGGGACACTGAGAACACTGAGCACATCAGGCACACTGAGAACACTGAGCACATCAGGCACACTGAGAACATCAGGCACACTGAGAACACTGAGAACATCATGCAGACTGAGAACACTGGGAACATCAGGCACATTGAGAACACTGAGAACATCAGGCACACTGAGAACACTGAGATCATCAGGCAGACTGAGAACACTGAGCACATCAGGCACACTGAGAACACTGAGAACATCTGGCACACTGAGAACACTGAGCACAACAGGCACACTGAGAACACTGAGCATATCAGGCACACTTAGAACACTGAGCATATCAGGTACACTGAGAACACTGAGAACATCAGGCACACTGAGAACAATGAGCATATCAGGCACACTGAGAACACTGAGCATATCAGGCACACTGAGAACATCCGGCAGACTGAGAAACTGAGAACATCAGGCACACTGAGAACACTGCACACATCAGGCACACTGAGAAGATCAGGCACACTGAGAACATCAGGCAGACTGAGAACACTGAGAACATCAGGCAGACTGAGAATACTGAGCACATCAGGCACACTGAGAACACTGAGAACATCAGGCACACTGAGAACACTGAGCACATCAGGCACACTGAGAACACTGAGCACATCAGGCACACTGAGAACACTGAGCACATCAGGCACCCTGAGAACACTGAGCACATCAGGCACACAGAGAACACTGAGAAAATCAGGCAGACTTAGAACACTAATGACATCAGGCACACTGAGAACACCAGGCACACTGAGAACACTGCACACATCAGGCACACTGACAACACCAGACACACAGAGAACACTGCGCACATCAGGCACACTGAGAACATCAGGCACACTGAGAACATCAGGCAGACTGAGAACACTGAGAACATCAGGCAGACTGAGAACACTGAGCACATCAGGCACATTGAGAACATCAGGCACACTGAGAACATCAGGCAGACTGAGAACACTGAGCACATCAGGCACATTGAGAACATCAGCCACACTGAGAACAGCAGGCACACTGAGAACATCAGGCAGACTGAGAACACTGAGCACATCAGGCACAATGAGAACACAGCGAACATGAGGCACACTGAGAAGACTGAGAACATCAGGCACACTGAGAAGACTGAGAACATCAGGCACACTGAGAAGACTGAGAACTTCAGGCACACTGAGAACACTGAGAAGATCAGGTAGACTGAGAACACTGAGCACATCAGGCACACTGAGAACACTGAGAATGTCAGGCACACTGAGAACACTGCACACATCAGGCACACTGAGAAGACTAAGAATATCAGGCACACTGAGAATACTGAACTTCAGGCACACTGAGAACATCAGGCACACGGAGAACATCAGGCACACTGAGAACACTGAGCACATCAGGCACACTGAGAACACTGAGAACAGCAGGCACTGTGAGAACACTGAGCACATCAGGCACACTGAGAACACTGAGAACATCAGGCACACTGAGAACATTAGGCACACTGAGAACACAGAGCACATCAGGCACACTGAGAACACTGAGCACATCAGGCACACTGAGAACACCAGGCACACTGAGAACACTACGCACATCAGGCACACTGAGAACATCAGGCACACTGAGAACATCAGGCAGACTGAGAACACTGAGAACATCAGGCAGACTGAGAACACTGAGCACATCAGGCACATTGAGAACATCAGGCACACTGAGAACATCAGGCAGACTGAGAACACTGAGCACATCAGGCACAATGAGAACACAGCGAACATGAGGCACACTGAGAAGACTGAGAACATCAGGCACACTGAGAAGACTGAGAACATCAGGCACACTGAGAAGACTGAGAACTTCAGGCACACTGAGAACACTGAGAAGATCAGGTAGACTGAGAACACTGAGCACATCAGGCACACTGAGAACACTGAGAATGTCAGGCACACTGAGAACACTGCACACATCAGGCACACTGAGAAGACTAAGAATATCAGGCACACTGAGAATACTGAACTTCAGGCACACTGAGAACATCAGGCACACGGAGAACATCAGGCACACTGAGAACACTGAGCACATCAGGCACACTGAGAACACTGAGAACAGCAGGCACTGTGAGAACACTGAGCACATCAGGCACACTGAGAACACTGAGAACATCAGGCACACTGAGAACATTAGGCACACTGAGAACACAGAGCACATCAGGCACACTGAGAACACTGAGCACATCAGGCACACTGAGAACACCAGGCACACTGAGAACACTACGCACATCAGGCACACTGAGAACATCAGGCACACTGAGAACATCAGGCAGACTGAGAACACTGAGAACATCAGGCAGACTGAGAACACTGAGCACATCAGGCACATTGAGAACATCAGGCACACTGAGAACATCAGGCAGACTGAGAACACTGAGCACATCAGGCACATTGAGAACATCAGCCACACTGAGAACATCAGGCACACTGAGAACATCAGGCAGACTGAGAACACTGAGCACATCAGGCACAATGAGAACACAGCGAACATGAGGCACACTGAGAAGACTGAGAACATCAGGCACACTGAGAAGACTGAGAACATCAGGCACACTGAGAACACTGAGAAGATCAGGCAGACTGAGAACACTGAGCACATCAGGCACACTGAGAACACTGAGAATGTCAGGCACACTGAGAACACTGAGCACATCAGGCACACTGAGAACACTGAGAACAGCAGGCACTGTTGAGAACACTGAGCACATCAGGCACACTGAGAACACTGAGAACATCAGGCACACTGAGAACATTAGGCACACTGAGAACACGGAGCACATCAGGCACACTGAGAACACTGAGCACATCAGGCACACAGAGAACACTGAGAACATCAGGCAGACTGAGAACATCAGGCACACTGAGAACACTGCGCACATCAGGCACACTGAGAACATCAGGCACACTGAGAACATCAGGCAGACTGAGAACACTGAGAACATCAGGCAGACTGAGAACACTGAGCACATCAGGCACTGTGAGAACACTGAGCACATCAGGCACACTGAGAACACTGAGAACAGCAGGCACTGTGAGAACACTGAGCACATCAGGCACACTGAGAACACTGAGAACAGCAGGAACACTGAGAACACTGAGCACATCAGGCACACTGAGAACACTGAGAACATCAGGCACACTGAGAACACTGAGCACATCAGGCACACTGAGAACACTGAGAACAGCAGGCACTGTGAGAACACTGAGCACATCAGGCACACTGAGAACACTGAGAACATCAGGCACACTGAGAACATTAGGCACACTGAGAACACGGAGCACATCAGGCACACTGAGAACACTGAGCACATCAGGCACACAGAGAACACTGAGAACATCAGGCAGACTGAGAACATCAGGCACACTGAGAACACTGCGCACATCAGGCACACTGAGAACATCAGGCACACTGAGAACATCAGGCAGACTGAGAACACTGAGAACATCAGGCAGACTGAGAACACTGAGCACATCAGGCACTGTGAGAACACTGAGCACATCAGGCACACTGAGAACACTGAGAAGATCAGGTAGACTGAGAACACTGAGCACATCAGGCACACTGAGAACACTGAGAATGTCAGGCACACTGAGAACACTGAGCACATCAGGCACACTGAGAACACTGAGAACAGCAGGCACTGTTGAGAACACTGAGCACATCAGGCACACTGAGAACACTGAGAACATCAGGCACACTGAGAACATTAGGCACACTGAGAACACGGAGCACATCAGGCACACTGAGAACACTGAGCACATCAGGCACACAGAGAACACTGAGAACATCAGGCAGACTGAGAACATCAGGCACACTGAGAACACTGCGCACATCAGGCACACTGAGAACATCAGGCACACTGAGAACATCAGGCAGACTGAGAACACTGAGAACATCAGGCAGACTGAGAACACTGAGCACATCAGGCACTGTGAGAACACTGAGCACATCAGGCACACTGAGAACACTGAGAACAGCAGGCACTGTGAGAACACTGAGCACATCAGGCACACTGAGAACACTGAGAACAGCAGGAACACTGAGAACACTGAGCACATCAGGCACACTGAGAACACTGAGAACATCAGGCACACTGAGAACACTGAGCACATCAGGCACACTGAGAACACTGAGCACATCAGGCACACTGAGAACACTGAGCACATCAGGCACACAGAGAACACTGAGAACATCAGGCAGACTGAGAACATCAGGCACACTGAGAACACTGCGCACATCAGGCACACTGAGAACATCAGGCACACTGAGAACATCAGGCAGACTGAGAACACTGAGAACATCAGGCAGACTGAGAACACTGAGCACATCAGGCACTGTGAGAACACTGAGCACATCAGGCACACTGAGAACACTGAGAACAGCAGGCACTGTGAGAACACTGAGCACATCAGGCACACTGAGAACACTGAGAACAGCAGGCACACTGAGAACACTGAGCACATCAGGCACACTGAGAACACTGAGAACATCAGGCACACTGAGAACACTGAGCACATCAGGCACACTGAGAACACTGAGCACATCAGGCACACTGAGAACACTGAGCACATCAGGCACACAGAGAACACTGAGAACATCAGGCAGACTGAGAACATCAGGCACACTGAGAACACTGCGCACATCAGGCACACTGAGAACATCAGGCACACTGAGAACATCAGGCAGACTGAGAACACTGAGAACATCAGGCAGACTGAGAACACTGAGCACATCAGGCACTGTGAGAACACTGAGCACATCAGGCACACTGAGAACACTGAGAACAGCAGGCACTGTGAGAACACTGAGCACATCAGGCACACTGAGAACACTGAGAACAGCAGGCACACTGAGAACACTGAGCACATCAGGCACACTGAGAACACTGAGAACATCAGGCACACTGAGAACACTGAGCACATCAGGCACACTGAGAACACTGAGCACATCAGGCACACTGAGAACACTGAGCACATCAGGCACACAGAGAACACTGAGAACATCAGGCAGACTGAGAACATCAGGCACACTGAGAACACTGCGCACATCAGGCACACTGAGAACATCAGGCACACTGAGAACATCAGGCAGACTGAGAACACTGAGAACATCAGGCAGACTGAGAACACTGAGCACATCAGGCACTGTGAGAACACTGAGCACATCAGGCACACTGAGAACACTGAGAACAGCAGGCACTGTGAGAACACTGAGCACATCAGGCACACTGAGAACACTGAGAACATCAGGCACACTGAGAACATCAGGCACACTGAGAACACTGAGCACATCAGGCACACTGAGAACACTGAGCACATCAGGCACACTGAGAACACTGAGCACATCAGGCACACTGAGAACATCAGGCACACTGAGAACACTGAGAACATCATGCAGACTGAGAACACTGGGAACATCAGGCACATTGAGAACACTGAGAACATCAGGCACACTGAGAACACTGAGATCATCAGGCAGACTGAGAACACTGAGCACATCAGGCACACTGAGAACACTGAGAACATCTGGCACACTGAGAACACTGAGCACAACAGGCACACTGAGAACACTGAGCATATCAGGCACACTTAGAACACTGAGCATATCAGGTACACTGAGAACACTGAGAACATCAGGCACACTGAGAACAATGAGCATATCAGGCACACTGAGAACACTGAGCATATCAGGCACACTGAGAACATCCGGCAGACTGAGAAACTGAGAACATCAGGCACACTGAGAACACTGCACACATCAGGCACACTGAGAAGATCAGGCACACTGAGAACATCAGGCAGACTGAGAACACTGAGAACATCAGGCAGACGGAGAACACTGAGAACATCAGGCAGACGGAGAACACTGAGAACATCAGGCAGACTGAGAACACTGAGAACATCAGGCACACTAAGAACACTGAGAACATCAGGCAGACTGAGAATACTGAGCACATCAGGCACACTGAGAACATCAGGCAGACTGAGAACACTGAGAATATCAGGCACACTGAGAACACTGAGCACATCAGGCACACTGAGAACACTGAGCATATCAGGCACACTGAGAACACTGAGCATATCAGGCGCACTGAGAACACTGAGAACATCAGGCACACTAAGAACACTGAGCATATCAGGCACACTGAGAACACTGAGCACATCAGGCACACTGAGAACACTGAGCACATCAGGCACACTGATAACACTGAGAACATCAGGCACACTGACTCTCTCCACTCACCACAGACAAGATCATAGAATGGACATGTATCGTCAACAACTCTAAGTGTGTCTCTGTGTGTGTAATTTTGAGTTTTTATCCTACGTTTTTTGATTGACTAATACATCTGCTGTAAGTCCTAGATGTCTTGGTTGTGTTGGTCGTCAGAGATATATTTTTCAGCAGGTCTAGGTCACCATGTCACGTCCTGACCAGTAAAAGGGGTTGTTTGTTATTATAGTTTGGTCAGGGCGTGGCAGGGGGTGTTTGTTTAGGGTGTTTCGGGGTGTTTTGGTTTATGTTCTATGTTAGTGTATTTCTATGTTCGTTCTATTTGTTCTATTTCTATGCGTAGTTTATTGGGTTGACCTTCAATTGGAGGCAGCTGTTCCTCGTTGCCTCTAATTGAAGGTCCTATTTAATAGAGGTGTTTTGTCATGGGATTTGTGGGTAGTTGTTTCTCTGTATAGTCATTTTGACCTTACGAGACTGTTTTTTCGTTGTTGTTTTGTTTAAGTGTTTTGTATCACGTTTCTTTATAAATAAAGAAGAAGATGAGCACTTACATTCCCGCTGCGTTTTGGTCCACTCCATACAACGAACGTGACACACCAAGTCTGTGTTTGTCAATCATTTGAGTTTTCTTTAATTGAATGTTATTTTTTTTATTTTTTTTTCCCCTCCAGAAAGGTTTGAGGACAGGAAGGAGTGGAGTGGAGTGGAAACACACCATGGCCACTGCCAGCAGAGTGGGCTCTGGGAGAGCTGGTTTGGTGGCGTTTGCAGATGAATCCTTCGGGTTGGGTACCAAACATTAAGCAGTTACAAGTCACATTCTGAAAGTCATTTCAATCCTATATTGTAGTATGAAATTGACGCTTATATATGACGAACCTCATCTACCTGGCAAGGAGATGTCAGGGGGTCAGAATGCTGACAGAGTGAATTTGGCAGATACCCTTTTGCATGTGTGTGTGTGTTTTGGCACATTAGTGTGTGTTATCACAATGCTGCTACATTCCCATTCTTGTCCACTAAATTCTGGAGTCAGAGAGAGAGAGAGAGTGCAAGCTGGAATCAGAGAGAGAGAGAGAGGGCAAGCTGTATTCAGAAGGAGAACGAGAGGGCAAGCTGGAGTCAGTGAGAGAGATAGAGAGGGCAAGCTGGAGTCAGAAAGAGAGCAAGCAGGAGTGAGAGAGAGGGCAAGCTGGAGTCAGAGAGAGAGGGAGTGCAAGCTGGAGTCAGAGAGTGAAAGAGAGAGAGGGCAAGCTTGTGTCAGAGAGAGAGCAAACTGGAGTCACAGAGAGGCCAAGCTGGATTCAGAGAGAGGTCAAGCTGGAGTCAGAGAGAGGGCAAGCTGGAGTCAGAGAGGGAGAGAGAGAGAGCAAGCTAGAGTCAAAGAGAGAGAGAGAGAGCAAGCTGGATTCAGAGAGGCCAAGCTGGAGTCAGAGAGAGGGAGAGAGAAGGCAAGCTGGAGTTAGAGAGAGGACAAGCTGGAGTCAGAGAGGGAGAGAGAGGGCAAGCTGGAGTCAGAGAGAGAGAGAGAGAGAGAGAGAGAGAGAGCAAGCTAGAGTCAAAGAGAGAGAGAGAGAGGGCAAGCTGGAGTCAAAGAGAGAGAGAGAGAGAGAGAGAGGGCAAGCTGGAGACAGAGATAGAGAGAGAGAGAGAGAGAGAGAGGGCAAGCTAGAGTCAGAGAGAGAGAGAGAGAGAGAGAGAGAGAGGGCAAGCTAGAGTCAGAGATAGAGAGAGAGAGAGAGGGCAAGCTAGAGTCAGAGATAGAGAGAGAGAGAGGGCAAGCTAGAGTAAGAGAGAGGCAAGCTGGAATCAGAGAAAGGGCAAGCTGGAGTAAGAGAGAGGCAAGCTGGAGTCAGAGAGAGAGAGGGCAAGCTGGAGTCAGAGATAGAAAAAGCTGGAGTCAGAGAGAGGGCAAGCTGGAATCAGAGAAAGGGCAAGCTGGAGTCAGAGAGAGGCAAGCTGGAGTCAGAGAGAGGCAAGCTGGAGTCAGAGAGAGGCAAGCTGGAGTCAGAGATAGAAAAAGCTGGAGTCAGAGAGAGGGCAAGCTGGAATCAGAGAGAGGGCAAGCTGGAGTCAGAGAGAGGCAAGCTGGAGTCAGAGAGAGGCAAGCTGGAGTCAGAGAGAGGGTAAGCTGGAGTCAGAGAGAGAGAGAGGGCAAGCTGGAGTCAGAGAGAGAGAGAGAGAGGGTAGGCTGGAGTCAAAAAGAGAGAGAAGGCAAGCTGGAGTCAGTGAGAGAGAGAGGTCAAGCTAGAGTCAAAGAGAGAGAGAGAGGGCAAGCTGGAGTCAGAGAGAGAAAGAGAGAGAGGGCAAGCTGGAATCAGAGAAAGGGCAAGCTGGAGTAAGAGAGAGGTAAGCTGGAGTCAGAGAGAGAGAGAGCAAGCTGGAGTCAGAGATAGAAAAAGCTGGAGTCAGAGAGAGGGCAAGCTGGAGTAAGAGAGAGGTAAGCTGGAGTCAGAGAGAGAGAGAGCAAGCTGGAGTCAGAGATAGAAAAAGCTGGAGTCAGAGAGAGGGCAAGCTGGAATTAGAGAAAGGGAAAGCTGGAGTACGAGAGAGACAAGCTGGAGTCAGAGAGAGAGAGGGCAAGCTGGAGTAAGAGAGAGGTAAGCTGGAGTCAGAGAGAGAGAGAGCAAGCTGGAGTCAGAGATAGAAAAAGCTGGAGTCAGAGAGAGGGCAAGCTGGAATTAGAGAAAGGGAAAGCTGGAGTACGAGAGAGACAAGCTGGAGTCAGAGAGAGAGAGGGCAAGCTGGAGTCAGAGAGAGGCAAGCTGGAGTCAGAGATAGAAAAACTGGAGTCAGAGAGAGGGCAAGCTGGAATCAGAGAGAGGGCAAGCTGGAGTCAGAGAGAGGCAAGCTGGAGTCAGAGATAGAAAAAGCTGGAGTCAGAGAGAGGGCAAGCTGGAGTCAGAGAGAGGCAAGCTGGAGTCAGAGAGAGGGTAAGCTGGAGTCAGAGAGAGGCAAGCTGGAGTCAGAGAGAGGGTAAGCTGGAGTCAGAGAGAGAGAGAGTGCAAGCTGGAGTCAGAGAGAGAGAGAGGGCAAGCTGGAGTCAAAGAGAGAGAGAGAGAGAGAGGGCAAGCTGGTGTCAGAGAGTGAGAGGGCAACCTGGAGTCAGAGAGAGAGCAAACTGGAGTCACAGAGAGGCCAAGCTGGATTCAGAGAGAGGCAAAGCTGTAGTCAGAGAGAGGGCAAGCTGGAATCAGAGAGAGGGCAAGCTGGAGTCAGAAAGAGGGCAAGCTGGAGTCAGAGAGAGAGTAAGCTGGAGTCAGAGAGAGAGAGGACAAGTTGGAGTCAGAGAGAGAGAGGGAGAGAGGGCAAGCTAGAGTCAGAGAGAGAGAGGGCAAGCTGGAGTCACAGAGAGATGGCAAGCTGAAGTCACAGAGAGATGGCAAGCTGGAGTCAGAGAGAGGGCAAGCTGGAGTCAGAGAGAGCGTAAGATGGAGTCAGAGAGAGAGAGAGAGGGCAAGCTGGAGTCAAAGAGAGAGAGAGAGAGAGAGAGAGGGAGAGAGAGAGGGAGAGAGGGAGAGAGAGGGCAAGCTGGAGTCGGAGAGAGAGAGAGAGAGAGAGAGAGAGAGAGGGGAGAGAGAGGGCAAGCTGGAGTCAGAGAGAGAAAGAGAGAGAGGGCAAGCTGGAGTCAGAGAGAGGGCAAGCTGGAGTCAGAGAGAGGGCAAGCTGGAGTCAGAGAGAGGGCAAGCTGGAATTAGAGAAAGGGAAAGCTGGAGTCAGAGAGAGAGAGGGCAAGCTGGAGTCAGAGAGAGGCAAGCTGGAGTCAGAGATAGAAAAAGCTGGAGTCAGAGAGAGGGCAAGCTGGAATCAGAGAGAGGGCAAGCTGGAGTCAGAGAGAGGCAAGCTGGAGTCAGAGAGAGGGTAAGCTGGAGTCAGAGAAAGAGAGAGTGCAAGCTGGAGTCAGAGAGAGAGAGGGCAAGCTGGAGTCAAAGAGAGAGAGAGAGAGAGAGGGCAAGCTGGTGTCAGAGAGAGAGAGAGGGCAACCTGGAGTCAGAGAGAGAGCCACCTGGAGTCACTGAGAGGCCAAGCTGGATTCAGAGAGATGCCAAGCTGTAGTCAGAGAGAGGGCAAGCTGGAATCAGAGAGAGGGCAAGCTGGAATCAGAGAGAGGGCAAGCTGGAGTCAGAAAGAGGGCAAGCTGGAGTCAGAGAGAGAGTAAGCTGGAGTCAGAGAGAGAGAGGACAAGTTGGAGTCAGAGAGAGAGAGGGAGAGAGGGCAAGCTAGAGTCAGAGAGAGAGAGGGCAAGCTGGAGTCACAGAGAGATGGCAAGCTGAAGTCACAGAGAGATGGCAAGCTGGAGTCAGAGAGAGGGCAAGCTGGAGTCAGAGAGAGGGCAAGCTGGAGTCAGAGAGAGCGTAAGATGGAGTCAGAGAGAGAGAGAGAGGGCAAGCTGGAGTCAAAGAAAGAGAGAGAGAGAGAGAGAGAGAGAGAGAGAGAGAGAGAGAGAGAGAGGGAGAGAGAGAGAGAGAGCAAGCTGGAGTCACAGAGAGCAAGTTGGAGTCAGAGAGAGAGCAAGCAGAGAGAGAGAGAGCAAGCAGAGAGAGTGAGAGAGCAAGCTGCAGTCAGAGTGAGATAGAGAGTGGGCAAGCTGTAGACAGAGAGAGGGCAAGCTGGAATCAGAGAGAGGGCAAGCTGGAGTCAGAGAGAGGCAAGCTGGAGTCAGAGAGATGGCAAGCTGGAGTCAGAGAGAGAGAAAGCAGAGAGGGAGAGAGAGAGGGAGCAAGCAGAGAGAGAGAGAGAGAGAGAGAGAGAGAAAGCAAGCTGGTGTCAAAGAGACAGAGGGCAACCTGGAGTCAGAGAGAGAGCAAACTGGAGTCACAGAGAGGCCAAGCTGGATTCAGAGAGAGGCCAAGCTGTAGTCAGAGAGAGGGCGCGCTGGAATCAGAGAGAGGGCAAGCTGGAGTCAGAAAGAGGGCAAGCTGGAGTCAGAGAGAGAGTAAGCTGGAGTCAGAGAGAGAGAGGACAAGTTGGAGTCAGAGAGAGAGAGGGAGAGAGGGCAAGCTAGAGTCAGAGAGAGAGAGGGCAAGCTGGAGTCACAGAGAGATGGCAAGCTGGAGTCAGAGAGAGGGCAAGCTGGAGTCAGAGAGAGCGTAAGATGGAGTCAGAGAGAGAGAGAGAGGGCAAGCTGGAGTCAAAGAGAGAGAGAGAGAGAGAAGAGGGAGAGAGAGAGAGAGGGCAAGCTGGAGTCACAGAGAGCAAGTTGGAGTCAGAGAGAGAGCAAGCAGAGAGAGAGAGAGCAAGCAGAGAGAGCGAGAGAGCAAGCTGCAGTCAGAGTGAGATAGAGAGTGGGCAAGCTGTAGACAGAGAGAGGGCAAGCTGGAATCAGAGAGAGGGCAAGCTGGAGTCAGAGAGAGGCAAGCTGGAGTCAGAGAGATGGCAAGCTGGAGTCAGAGAGAGAGAAAGCAGAGAGGGAGAGAGAGAGGGAGCAAGCAGAGAGAGAGAGAGAGAGAGAGAAAGCAAGCTGGAGTCAGAGTGAGATAGAGAGAGGGCAAGCTGGAGTCAGAGAGAGGCAAGCTGGAGTCAGAGAGAAAAAGAGAGGGAGGGCAAGCTGGAGTCAGAGAGAGGGCAAGCTGGAGTCAGAGAGAGGGCAAGCTGAAGTCAGAGAGAGGCAAGCTGGAGTCAGAGAGAGAGCAAGCTGAGCGAGAGAACAAGCTGGAGTCAGAGAGAGAGAGAGAGAGAGGGCAAGCTAGAGTCAGAGAGAGAGAGGGCAAGCTGGAGTCACAGAGAGAGAGAGAGAGAGAGAGAGAGGGAGAGAGAGAGAGCAAGCTGGAGTCACAGAGAGCAAGTTGGAGTCAGAGAGAGAGCAAGCAGAGAGAGAGAGAGCAAGCAGAGAGAGCGAGAGAGCAAGCTGCAGTCAGAGTGAGATAGAGAGTGGGCAAGCTGTAGACAGAGAGAGGGCAAGCTGGAATCAGAGAGAGGGCAAGCTGGAGTCAGAGAGAGGCAAGCTGGAGTCAGAGAGATGGCAAGCTGGAGTCAGAGAGAGAGAAAGCAGAGAGGGAGAGAGAGAGGGAGCAAGCAGAGAGAGAGAGAGAGAAAGCAAGCTGGAGTCAGAGTGAGATAGAGAGAGGGCAAGCTGGAGTCAGAGAGAGAAAGAGAGAGAGGGCAAGCTGGAGTCAGAGAGAGGGCAAGCTGGAGTCAGAGAGAGAAAGAGAGAGAGGGCAAGCTGGAGTCAGAGAGAGGGCAAGCTGGAGTCAGAGAGAGAAAGAGAGAGAGGGCAAGCTGGAGTCAGAGAGAGGGCAAGCTGGAGTCAGAGAGAGGGCAAGCTGGAGTCAGAGAGAGGGCAAGCTGGAATTAGAGAAAGGGAAAGCTGGAGTACGAGAGAGACAAGCTGGAGTCACTGAGAGGCCAAGCTGGATTCAGAGAGATGCCAAGCTGTAGTCAGAGAGAGGGCAAAATGGAATCAGAGAGAGGGCAAGCTGGAGTCAGAAAGAGGGCAAGCTGGAGTCAGAGAGAGAGTAAGCTTCTGTCAGAGAGAGAGAGGACAAGTGGAAGTCAGAGAGAGGGCAAGCTGGAGTCAGAGAGAGGGCAAGCTGGAGTCAGAGAGAGCGTAAGATGGAGTCAGAGAGAGAGAGAGAGGGCAAGCTGGAGTCAAAGAGAGAGAGAGAGAGAGAGAGAGAGAGAGGGAGAGAGAGAGAGAGAGAGCAAGCTGGAGTCACAGAGAGCAAGTTGGAGTCAGAGAGAGAGCAAGCAGAGAGAGAGAGAGCAAGCAGAGAGAGCGAGAGAGCAAGCTGCAGTCAGAGTGAGATAGAGAGTGGGCAAGCTGTAGACAGAGAGAGGGCAAGCTGGAATCAGAGAGAGGGCAAGCTGGAGTCAGAGAGAGGCAAGCTGGAGTCAGAGAGATGGCAAGCTGGAGTCAGAGAGAGAGAAAGCAGAGAGGGAGAGAGAGAGGGAGCAAGCAGAGAGAGAGAGAGAGAAAGCAAGCTGGAGTCAGAGTGAGATAGAGAGAGGGCAAGCTGGAGTCAGAGAGAGGCAAGCTGGAGTCAGAGAGAGAAAGAGAGGGAGGGCAAGCTGGAGTCAGAGAGAGGGCAAGCTGGAGTCAGAGAGAGGGCAAGCTGGAGTCAGAGAGAGGCAAGCTGGAGTCAGAGAGAGAGCAAGCTGAGCGAGAGAACAAGCTGGAGTCAGAGAGAGAGAGAGAGAAGGCAACCTGGAGTCAGAGAGAAGGAGAGAGGGCAAGCTGGAGTCCAAGAGAGAGTAAGCTGGAGTCAGAGAGAGAGCGAGGGCAAGCTGGAATCAGTTAGAGAGAGAGAGGGGCAAGCCGGAGTCACAGAGAGATGGCAAGCTGGAGTCCGAGAGAGAGAGAGAGGGCAAGCTGGAGTCAGAGAGAGAGAGAGAGAGAGAGAGAGAGAGGGCAAGCTGGAGTCACAGAGAGCAGGTTGGAGTCAGAGAGAGAGCAAGCAGAGAGAGAGAGAGAGCAAGCAGAGAGAGAGCAAGCAGAGAGAGAGAGAGAGAGAGAGAGAGAGAGAGAGAGAGAGAGAGAGAGGAGAGAGAGAGAGAGAGATCAAGCTGGAGTCAGAGAGAGAGAGAGAGGGCAAGCTGGAGCCCAAGAGAGAGTAAGCTGGAGTCAGAGAGAGAGGACAAGCTGGAGTCAGAGAGAGAGCGGGCAAGCTGGAGTCACAGAGAGAGTATGATGGAGTCAGAGAGAGAGAGGTCAAGCTGGAGTCACAGAGAGCAAGTTGGAGCCAGAGAGAGAGCAAGCAAAGAGAGAGAGAGCAAGCAGAGAGTGTGAGAGAGCAAGATGCAGTCAGAGTGAGGGCAAGCTGGAGTCCAAGAGAGAGTAAGCTGGAGTCAGAGAGAGAGAGAGGGCAAGCTGGAGTCAGAGAGAGAGAGAGAGAGAGAGAGAGAGAGAGAGAGAGAGAGGGAGAGAGAGGGCAAGCTGGAGTCAGAGAGATAGAGAGAGAGGGCAAGCTGGAGTCACAGAGAGGGCAAGCTGGAGTCAGAGAGCGAGAGGGCAAGCTGGAGTCACAGAGAGAGCAATCTGGAGTCACAGAGATTTGGCAAGCTGGAGAGAGAGGGCAAGCTGGAGTCACAGAGAGAGCAAGCTGGAATCAGAGAGAGAGCAAGCAGAGAGAGAGAGAGAGAGAGCAAGCTGGAGTCAGAGAGAGAGAGAGAGAGAGGGCAACATGGAGTCAGAGAGAAAGAGAGAGGACATGCTGGAGTCAGAGAAATAGAGAGAGAGAGAGAGAGAGAGAGAGAGAGAGAGAGAGAGAGAGAGAGAGAGAGAGAGAGAGAAAGCTGTGTAATAGATGATTTATTCATAGCAGATGAATAGGTTCTATAGAAAGACAGTGTGTACTAGATGGTTAATTTATTACAGATGATTAGTGTTTATAGAAAGACAGCGTGTACTAGATGGTTAATTTATTACAGATGAATAGTGTTTATAGAAAGACAGTGTGTCTGCTAGATGGTTAATTTATTACAGATGAATGGTGTTTATAGAAAGACAGTGTGTACTAGATGGTTAATTTATTACAGATGAACAGTGTTTATAGAAAGACAGTGTGTACTAGATGGTTAATTTATGAGCGACTCTCCTTTATTTTTTTAAGTGTTCCACTCTGCTAGCCAGCACCTCACCTAAATAGGTGTGCGTTTCTTTCGCCTCTAGATGGTTTATTTATAACAGATGTGAACAGGAGCTTGTGGAAGTCAAGCCCCTTCTCAGAGCTCCTCCAGGGTGGAGCCGTTAGACCCTCCCCCTCAGCAGAGTGCCTGGGCCCTATTTGAGGAGAAGCCCTTTTCTCTCCCAATCCTCAGTTAAAAGGTAATGGCACCCACTGTCACTCACTAGCAATTTACTGTATATTGCACAGCAAGCGGCACCGGAGCGCCAAGTCTAGATCCATGAGGCTCCTTAACGGTTTCTACCCCCAAGCTATAAGACTGCTGAACCATTCATCAAATTATTATTATCTATGCATAGTCACTTTACCCCTACAAACATGTACAAATGACCTGGACTAACCTGTACCCCTGCAAATGACTCGTTACCGGTACCCCCTGTATAAAGCCTCGCTATTGTTATTTTATGTTATTGTTACTTTTTAATTGATTACATTTTTTACTTTAGTTTATTTAGTAAATATTTTCTTAACTTTTCAAATAAGCATTTACCAGTAAGGTTGTATTCGGCGCATGTGACAAATACAATTTCAATTGATATTGAAAAAGGGACTATCACTGTCACTCACTAGCATTGTGCTGTATATTGTTAAAGGGACTATCACTGTCACTCACTAGCATTGTGCTGTATATTGTTAAAGGGACTATTGCACACTCACTAGCATTGTGCTGTATATTGTTAAAGGGACTATTGCACACTCACTAGCATTGTGCTGTATATTGTTAAAGGGACTATCACTGTCACTCACTAGCATTGTGCTGTATATTGTTAAAGGGACTATCACTGTCACTCACTAGCATTGTGCTGTATATTGTTAAAGGGACTATTGCACACTCACTAGCATTGTGCTGTATATTGTTAAAGGGACTATTGCACACTCACTAGCATTGTGCTGTATATTGTTAAACGGACTATTGCACACTCACTGTGTAGACTTGCAAAAATAACATTTATTAGAAGTGCACAGGTTTTGGTCACAGGTTCTCCGTATCATGATGACTTAGTCACCTCCTCCTGTTTCTCTTCTTCCTCTTCCCTAACATCCCTCTCTTCTCTCTCCATCACTTTCTTCTCCTCCGTTGTTTTGCTTTGTTCTACCAATCACCTCAACACCACCGTCCTCTTCCCTCTCTCTGTCCATTCTTCCCTCTCCTTTGTCTCTATTGCTACCTTTCTCCATCTCACTCACGTCTTTCTCCTCCTCCACCTCCACCTCCTCCTCACTCCTCTCTCTTTTTACTCTTCTTTGTCCTCTGTCTTTATCGCTACCTTCCTCTTTCTTTCCCTCTTCCCCCTCTTCTCTTTCTTCCTCCTGTTTCCCTCTGGCATCTCCCTTGACAATGACAGACAGAGACAAGTGACGGTTGACATCTATCCAGTGCAGTAGAGGATGCTGGGTAACGGCGCCCTGTTCGACGGCAGCCACCCAGGAGTGTGTGTGTTGTTCTCTCTGCTTGTCTCTGAAGCGGTGCACTAACACGCATGACACAGTCAGCACCAACACACACACCGTAAGGGCCGAGAAGTAGCCGATGTACCACACATACCCACCTGGAGGGAGAGGAAAGAGTTTTAAGGATCACGGTACTTGATCTTTGATACATATCTCAAAAGATCTTCTCTTTAGAAAAATGAAAAAACATTGTTTATTGCTGGAGTGGCTGTATACGTAGTCTATATGACCAATGTTAAACTCACAGAATTGTCTTTTTGGTTATTTATAGACAACATTCTTGCTTACCAAAACTGCATTTAAACTAACAGACACTCTTGCTTACCAAAACTGCATTTAAACTAACAGACGTTTCATTGTTATTGGGTGTATCAGTGGCCCATACTAGTTTGCAAAGGTCTCGGGTAACGTTAGTGGATAGTCACTAGAACACAATACATCTCTGACTTTGTTGTCATTGTTTAGAAACATATAGTTGCTTTACTTTTACTTTTCAACTTACTCTTATGAAGTGTCATTGGATGGAGCTTCTGTACAGGTTCCAGCTGGCTCTAGACTGCAGCTCTCTGTTTCTGCAGTGAGATTGCACCTATCAAGGATCCAAGGATGGTTTGGTTGCTAAGGGACACAAACATTCTCAGCACAGAATGTGCATGTTTTGAAATACCCTTTAAATTGCATTCTGTTAGAACTATTCTATTTCTGGGACGCGGGCTGATGTTCTGATTCTCTCGTTAATAATCGTGGTGAAATGGCGTAATGGATTTATGAAAGGGAGTCATATATCTAAAAATCTGAGGCTGGTGTTACTAGACTTGGTTGAGTATTGTGATCTATTGGATAACTTCACTGTTATCTTATTTTTTGATTTTCAGAAAGCTTTTGATACCATAGTCACAATTTTATCTTTGATTGTCTTAACTTAAGCATTTGAAGTTTGGTCATTTTTGTTGTTGATGCTATTAGAACTCTGTATAATGGTGGCAATAGCTGTATCAAACTCTGTCATGGAACATCCTCAAGGTTGAACATATACAAAGGAAAACGACAAGGTTGTCCAATCTCACCTTTTTATTTTTGTTAGTATCTCAAATCTTATGCTCAATAGTTCATCAAAGTGAATTTGAAGGCATTACATTCCAGGCCAGAGAGATCAAGATATCCCAACTGGTGGATGAAACCTCGCTTTAAAAAAAAAAATGTTAGCTAGATTAGCATTGGATATTGTGAAGCAGTTCTCCATAATCTCGGGTTTGATATTAAATCTTTCCAAATGTGAAATGTATGTTCTGAAAGGAGCTGTTAATCCAGCAGTTTGTAACATCTCTGAAAAAGATACTGTAACCTACCTCGGTGTAAAGATCACCAAAATTCTTTAGGCTGTGAATTATCTTAATTTGAACCCTGTAACTGAATCTGTCAAAAAAAGATTCTCCTCATGGTTAGGGAGGGATTTAAGTCTTCAAGGAAGGGTGCTTTTATCCAAAGCAGAGGGGCTTTCTCGTGCATCCCATCTTTTTTCATCTATTGACATTCCCAAATCCACTTGCTGTACCTTAGATAGGCTTTTGTACAACTTCATATGGAAAAACAAGCCACATAAGATAAAAAGAGATGTTATCACCAACAGGGTTAATGGAGGGGGGGTCTATATCAACCAGCCCAGAGGAACAGGACATGGAGGGGGGGGGGGGGGGTCTATATCAACCAGCCTAGAGGACCAGGACATGGAGGGGGGGGGGGGGGGGTCTATATAAACCAGCCTAGAGGCACAGGACAAGGGGGGGGGGGGGGGGCTTGGGTCTATATCAACCAGCCCAGAGGAACAGGACATGGAGGGGGGGTCTATATCAACCAGCCCAGAGGAACAGGACATGGAGGGGGGGGGGGGGTCTATATCAACCAGCCTAGAGGAACAGGACATGGAGGGGGGGTCTATATCAACCAGCCCAGAGGAACAGGACATGGAGGGGGGGTCTATATCAACCAGCCCAGAGGAACAGGACATGGAGGGGGGGTCTATATCAACCAGCCCAGAGGAACAGGACATGGAGGGGGGGGGGGGGGGGGTCTATATCAACCAGCCTAGAGGACCAGGACATGGAGGGGGGGGGGGGGGGGTCTATATCAACCAGCCTAGAGGAACAGGACATGGAGGGGGGGGGGTCTATATCAACCAGCCCAGAGGAACAGGACATGGAGGGGGGGTCTATATCAACCAGCCCAGAGGAACAGGACATGGAGGGGGGGTCTATATCAACCAGCCCAGAGGAACAGGACATGGAGGGGGGGTCTATATCAACCAGCCCAGAGGAACAGGACATGGAGGGGGGGTCTATATCAACCAGCCCAGAGGAACAGGACATGGAGGGGGGGGTGTCTATATCAACCAGCCTAGAGGAACAGGACATGGAGGGGGGGGGGGGGTCTATATCAACCAGCCCAGAGGAACAGGACATGGAGGGGGGGTCTATATCAACCAGCCCAGAGGAACAGGACATGGAGGGGGGGGGGGGGGGGGTCTATATCAACCAGCCCAAAGGAACAGGACATGGAGGGGGGGTCTATATCAACCAGCCCAGAGGAACAGGACATGGAGGGGGGGGTCTATATCAACCAGCCCAGAGGAACAGGACATGGAGGGGGGAGGGGGGGTCTATATCAACCAGCCTAGAGGACCAGGACACGGGGGGGGGGGGGGGGGTCTATATCAACCAGCCTAGAGGAACAGGACATGGAGGGGGGGGGGGGGGGGTCTATATCAACCAGCCCAGAGGAACAGGACATGGAGGGGGGGGGGGGGGGGGGTCTATATCAACCAGCCTAGAGGACCAGGACATGGAGGGGGGGAGGTCTATATCAACCAGCCTAGAGGAACAGGACATGGAGGGGGGGGGGGGGGGTCTATATCAACCAGCCCAGAGGAACAGGACATGGAGGGGGGGTCTATATCAACCAGCCCAGAGGAACAGGACATGGAGGGGGGGTCTATATCAACCAGCCCAGAGGAACAGGACATGGAGGGGGGGTGTATATCAACCAGCCCAGAGGAACAGGACATGGAGGGGGGGGGGGGGGGTCTATATCAACCAGCCTAGAGGACCAGGACATGGAGGGGGGGTCTATATCAACCAGCCCAGAGGAGCAGGGCATGGAGGGGGGGGGGGGGGGGGGGGTCTATATCAACCAGCCTAGAGGAACAGGACATGGAGGGGGGGGGGGTCTATATCAACCAGCCCAGAGGAACAGGACATGGAGGGGGGGTCTATATTAACCAGCCCAGAGGAACAGGACATGGAGGGGGGGGGGGGGGGGGTCTATATCAACCAGCCCAGAGGAACAGGACATGGAGGGGGGGTCTATATCAACCAGCCCAGAGGAACAGGACATGGAGGGGGGGTCTATATCAACCAGCCCAGAGGAACAGGACATGGAGGGGGGGGGGGTCTATATCAACCAGCCCAGAGGAGCAGGGCATGGAGGGGGGGTCTATATTAACCAGCCCAGAGGAACAGGACATGGAGGGGGGGGGGGGGGGGGGTCTATATCAACCAGCCCAGAGGAACAGGACATGGAGAGGGGGGGGGGGGGGTCTATATCAACCAGCCTAGAGGAACAGGACATGGAGGGGGGGGGGGGGGGTCTATATCAACCAGCCCAGAGGACAGGACATGGAGGGGGGGGTCTATATTAACCAGCCCAGAGGAACAGGACATGGAGGGGGGGGGGGGGGGGTCTATATCAACCAGCCCAGAGGAACAGGACATGGAGGGGGGGTCTATATCAACCAGCCCAGAGGAACAGGACATGGAGGGGGGGTCTATATCAACCAGCCCAGAGGAACAGGACATGGAGGGGGGGTCTATATCAACCAGCCCAGAGGAACAGGACATGGAGGGGGGGGGGGTCTATATCAACCAGCCCAGAGGACCAGGACATGGAGGGGGGGGTCTATATCAACCAGCCCAGAGGAGCAGGGCATGGAGGGGGGGGGGGGGGGTCTATATCAACCAGCCTAGAGGAACAGGACATGGAGAGGGGGGGGGGGGGGGTCTATATCAACCAGCCCAGAGGAACAGGACATGGAGGGGGGGGGGGGTCTATATCAACCAGCCTAGAGGACCAGGACATGGAGGGGGGGGGGGGGGGGTCTATATCAACCAGCCCAGAGGAACAGGACATGGGGGAGGGGGGGGGGGGGGTCTATATCAACCAGCCCAGAGGAACAGGACATGGAGGGGGGGTCTATATCAACCAGCCCAGAGGAACAGGACATGGAGGGGGGGGGGGGGGGGGTCTATATCAACCAGCCTAGAGGACCAGGACATGGAGGGGGGGAGGTCTATATCAACCAGCCCAGAGGAACAGGACATGGAGGGGGGGTCTATATCAACCAGCCCAGAGGAACAGGACATGGAGGGGGGGTCTATATCAACCAGCCCAGAGGAACAGGACATGGAGGGGGGGTCTATATCAACCAGCCCAGAGGAACAGGACATGGAGGGGGGGGGGGGGGGGTCTATATCAACCAGCCTAGAGGACCAGGACATGGAGGGGGGGTCTATATCAACCAGCCCAGAGGAGCAGGGCATGGAGGGGGGGGGGGGGGGTCTATATCAACCAGCCTAGAGGAACAGGACATGGAGGGGGGGGGGGTCTATATCAACCAGCCCAGAGGAACAGGACATGGAGGGGGGGTCTATATTAACCAGCCCAGAGGAACAGGACATGGAGGGGGGGGGGGGGGTCTATATCAACCAGCCCAGAGGAACAGGACATGGAGGGGGGGTCTATATCAACCAGCCCAGAGGACCAGGACATGGAGGGGGGGTCTATATCAACCAGCCCAGAGGAACAGGACATGGAGGGGGGAGGGGTCTATATCAACCAGCCTAGAGGACCAGGACATGGAGGGGGGGGGGGGGGGGTCTATATCAACCAGCCCAGAGGAGCAGGGCAAGGGGGGGGGGGGTCTATATTAACCAGCCCAGAGGAACAGGACATGGAGGGGGGGGGGGGGTCTATATCAACCAGCCTAGAGGACCAGGACATGGAGGGGGGGGGGGGGGGTCTATATCAACCAGCCCAGAGGACAGGACATGGAGGGGGGTCTATATTAACCAGCCCAGAGGAGCAGGGCATGGAGGGGGGGGGGGGGGGGGTCTATATCAACCAGCCCAGAGGACAGGACATGGAGGGGGGGGTCTATATCAACCAGCCCAGAGGAGCAGGGCATGGCGGGGGGGTCTATATTAACCAGCCCAGAGGAACAGGACATGGAGGGGGGGGGGGGGGGGGTCTATATCAACCAGCCCAGAGGAACAGGACATGGAGAGGGGGGGGGGGGGTCTATATCAACCAGCCTAGAGGAACAGGACATGGAGGGGGGGGGGGGGGGGGGTCTATATCAACCAGCCCAGAGGACAGGACATGGAGGGGGGGTCTATATTAACCAGCCCAGAGGAACAGGACATGGAGGGGGGGGGGGGGGGTCTATATCAACCAGCCCAGAGGAACAGGACATGGAGAGGGGGGGGGGGGGGGTCTATATCAACCAGCCCAGAGGAACAGGACATGGAGGGGGGGTCTATATCAACCAGCCCAGAGGAACAGGACATGGAGGGGGGGGTCTATATCAACCAGCCCAGAGGAACAGGACATGGAGGGGGGGTCTATATCAACCAGCCCAGAGGAACAGGACATGGAGGGGGGGGGGGGGTCTATATCAACCAGCCTAGAGGAGCAGGGCATGGAGGGGGGGGGGGGGGGGGGGGTCTATATCAACCAGCCTAGAGGACCAGGACATGGAGGGGGGGGGGGGTCTATATCAACCAGCCTAGAGGAACAGGACATGGAGGGGGGGTCTATATCAACCAGCCCAGAGAAACAGGACATGGAGGGGGGGGGGGGTCTATATCAACCAGCCTAGAGGACCAGGACATGGAGAGGGGGGGGGGGGTCTATATCAACCAGCCTAGAGGAACAGGACATGGAGGGGGGGTCTATATCAACCAGCCCAGAGAAACAGGACATGGAGGGGGGGGGGGGGTCTATATCAACCAGCCTAGAGGACCAGGACATGGAGGGGGGGGGATCTATATCAACCAGCCCAGAGGAACAGGACTTGGAGGGGGGGGGGGGGGGGTCTACATCAACCAGCCCAGAGGTACAGGACATGGAGGGGGGGGGGTCTATATCAACCAGCCTAGAGGAACAGGACATGGAGGGGGGGGGGGGTCTATATCAACCAGCCCAGAGGAACAGGACATGGAGGGGGGGTCTATATCAACCAGCCCAGATGAACAGGACATGGAGGGGGGGGGGGGGGGGGGGGTCTATATCAACCAGCCTAGAGGACCAGGACATGGAGGGGGGGGGGGGGGTCTATATCAACCAGCCTAGAGGAACAGGACATGGAGGGGGGGGGGGCCTATATCAACCAGCCCAGAGGAACAGGACATGGAGGGGGGGGGGGGTCTATATCAACCAGCCTAGAGGAACAGGACATGGAGCTATATCAACCAGCCAGAGGAACAGGACATGGAGGGGGGGTCTATATCAACCAGCCCAGAGGAACAGGACATGGAGGGGGGGGGGGGGGGGGTCTATATCAACCAGCCTAGAGGACCAGGACATGGAGGGGGGGGGGGTCTATATCAACCAGCCCAGAGGAACAGGACATGGAGGGGGGGGGGTCTATATCAACCAGCCTAGAGGACCACGACATGGAGGGGCTATATCAACCAGCCTAGAGGACCAGGACATGGAGGGGGGGGGGGTCTATATCAACCAGCCTAGAGGAACAGGACATGGAGGGGGGGGTCTATATCAACCAGCCCAGAGGAACAGGACATGGAGGGGGGGTCTATATCAACCAGCCCAGAGGAACAGGACATGGAGGGGGGGTCTATATCAACCAGCCCAGAGGAACAGGACATGGAGGGGGGGTCTATATCAACCAGCCCAGAGGACCAGGACATGGAGGGGGGGGGGGGGTCTATATCAACCAGCCTAGAGGACCAGGACATGGAGGGGGGGGGGGTCTATATCAACCAGCCTAGAGGAACAGGACATGGAGGGGGGGGTCTATATCAACCAGCCCAGAGGAACAGGACATGGAGGGGGGGTCTATATCAACCAGCCCAGAGGAACAGGACATGGAGGGGGGGTCTATATCAACCAGCCCAGAGGAACAGGACATGGAGGGGGGGGTCTATATCAACCAGCCCAGAGGAACAGGACATGGAGGGGGGGGGGGGGGTCTATATCAACCAGCCCAGAGGAACAGGACATGGAGGGGGGGGGGGGGGGGTCTATATCAACCAGCCCAGAGGAACAGGACATGGAGGGGGGGTCTATATCAACCAGCCCAGAGGAACAGGACATGGAGGGGGGGGGGGGGGGGGGGGGGGTCTATATCAACCAGCCCAGAGGAACAGGACATGGAGGGGGGGTCTATATCAACCAGCCCAGAGGAGCAGGGACATGGAGGGGGGGGGGGTCTATATCAACCAGCCCAGAGGAACAGGACATGGAGGGGGGGGGGGTCTATATCAACCAGCCCAGAGGTACAGGACATGGAGGGGGGGGGGGGGGGGGTCTATATCAACCAGCCCAGAGGAACAGGACATGGAGGGGGGGGGGGGGGGGTCTATATCAACCAGCCCAGAGGAACAGGACATGGAGGGGGGGTCTATATCAACCAGCCCAGAGGAACAGGACATGGAGGGGGGGTCTATATCAACCAGCCCAGAGGAACAGGACATGGAGGGGGGGTTATATCAACCAGCCCAGAGGAACAGGACATGGAGGGGGGGGGGGGTCTATATCAACCAGCCCAGAGGAACAGGACATGGAGGGGGGGGGGGGGGGGGTCTATATCAACCAGCCTAGAGGACCAGGACATGGAGGGGGGGGGGGGGTCTATATCAACCAGCCTAGAGGAACAGGACATGGAGGGGGGGGGGTCTATATCAACCAGCCCAGAGGAACAGGACATGGAGGGGGGGGGGGGGGTCTATATCAACCAGCCTAGAGGAACAGGACATGGAGGGGGGGGGGGGTTCTATATCAACCAGCCCAGAGGAACAGGACATGGAGGGGGGGGGGGGGGTCTATATCAACCAGCCCAGAGGACCAGGACATGGAGGGAGGGGGGGGGGGGTCTATATCAACCAGCCCAGAGGAACAGGACATGGAGGGGGGGGGGGGGGGGTCTATATCAACCAGCCCAGAGGAACAGGACATGGAGGGGGGGGGGGGGTCTATATCAACCAGCCTAGAGGAACAGGACATGGAGGGGGGGGGGGGGGGTCTATATCAACCAGCCCAGAGGAACAGGACATGGAGGGGGGGTCTATATCAACCAGCCCAGAGGAACAGGACATGGAGGGGGGGGGGGTCTATATCAACCAGCCTAGAGGAACAGGACATGGAGGGGGGGGGGGGTCTATATCAACCAGCCTAGAGGAACAGGACATGGAGGGGGGGGTCTATATCAACCAGCCCAGAGGAACAGGACATGGAGGGGGGGTCTATATCAACCAGCCCAGAGGAACAGGACATGGAGGGGGGGTCTATATCAACCAGCCCAGAGGAACAGGACATGGAGGGGGGGTGTATATCAACCAGCCAGAGGACCAGGACATGGAGGGGGGGGGGGTCTATATCAACCAGCCTAGAGGACCAGACATGGAGGGGGGGGGGGTCTATATCAACCAGCCTAGAGGAACAGGACATGGAGGGGGGGGGGGTCTATATCAACCAGCCCAGAGGAACAGGACATGGAGGGGGGGGGGGGTCTATATCAACCAGCCCAGAGGAACAGGACATGGAGGGGGGGTCTATATCAACCAGCCTAGAGGAACAGGACATGGAGGGGGGGTCTATATCAACCAGCCCAGAGGAACAGGACATGGAGGGGGGGGGGGGGGTCTATATCAACCAGCCTAGAGGACCAGGACATGGAGGGGGGGGGGGTCTATATCAACCAGCCCAGAGGAACAGGACATGGAGGGGGGGGGGTCTATATCAACCAGCCTAGAGGACCAGGACATGGAGGGGGGGGGGGTCTATATCAACCAGCCTAGAGGAACAGGACATGGAGGGGGGGTCTATATCAACCAGCCCAGAGGAACAGGACATGGAGGGGGGGTCTATATCAACCAGCCCAGAGGAACAGGACATGGAGGGGGGGTCTATATCAACCAGCCCAGAGGAACAGGACATGGAGGGGGGGGTGTATATCAACCAGCCCAGAGGACCAGGACATGGAGGGGGGGGGGGGTCTATATCAACCAGCCTAGAGGACCAGGACATGGAGGGGGGGGGGGTCTATATCAACCAGCCTAGAGGAACAGGACATGGAGGGGGGGGGGGTCTATATCAACCAGCCCAGAGGAACAGGACATGGAGGGGGGGTCTATATCACCAGCCCAGAGGAACAGGACATGGAGGGGGGGTCTATATCAACCAGCCCAGAGGAACAGGACATGGAGGGGGGGTCTATATCAACCAGCCCAGAGGAACAGGACATGGAGGGGGGGGGGGGTCTATATCAACCAGCCCAGAGGAACAGGACATGGAGGGGGGGGGGGGGGGTCTATATCAACCAGCCCAGAGGAACAGGACATGGAGGGGGGGTCTATATCAACCAGCCCAGAGGAGCAGGGCATGGGGGGGGGGGTCTATATCAACCAGCCCAGAGGAACAGGACATGGAGGGGGGGGGGGGGGGGTCTATATCAACCAGCCCAGAGGAACAGGACATGGAGGGGGGGTCTATATCAACCAGCCCAGAGGAACAGGACATGGAGGGGGGGGGGGGGGGGGGGGGGTCTATATCAACCAGCCCAGAGGAACAGGACATGGAGGGGGGGTCTATATCAACCAGCCCAGAGGAGCAGGGCATGGGGGGGGGGGGTCTATATCAACCAGCCCAGAGGAACAGGACATGGAGGGGGGGGTCTATATCAACCAGCCCAGAGGAGCAGGGCATGGGGGGGGGGGGGTCTATATCAACCAGCCCAGAGGAACAGGACATGGAGGGGGGGTCTATATCAACCAGCCCAGAGGAACAGGACATGGAGGGGGGGGGGGGGTCTATATCAACCAGCCCAGAGGAACAGGACATGGAGGGGGGGGGGGGGGGGGTCTATATCAACCAGCCTAGAGGACCAGGACATGGAGGGGGGGGGGGTCTATATCAACCAGCCTAGAGGAACAGGACATGGAGGGGGGGGGGGCCTATATCAACCAGCCCAGAGGAACAGGACATGGAGGGGGGGGGGGGGGGGGTCTATATCAACCAGCCTAGAGGAACAGGACATGGAGGGGGGGGGGGGGTTCTATATCAACCAGCCCAGAGGAACAGGACATGGAGGGGGGGGGGGGGGGGTCTATATCAACCAGCCTAGAGGACCAGGACATGGAGGGGGGGGGGGTCTATATCAACCAGCCCAGAGGAACAGGACATGGAGGGGGGGGGGTCTATATCAACCAGCCTAGAGGACCAGGACATGGAGGGGGGGGGGGTCTATATCAACCAGCCTATAGGAACAGGACATGGAGGGGGGGTCTATATCAACCAGCCCAGAGGAACAGGACATGGAGGGGGGGTCTATATCAACCAGCCCAGAGGAACAGGACATGGAGGGGGGGTCTATATCAACCAGCCCAGAGGAACAGGACATGGAGGGGGGGTGCTATATCAACCAGCCCAGAGGACCAGGACATGGAGGGGGGGGGGGGGTCTATATCAACCAGCCTAGAGGACCAGGACATGGAGGGGGGGGGGGGTCTATATCAACCAGCCTAGAGGAACAGGACATGGAGGGGGGGGGGGGTCTATATCAACCAGCCCAGAGGAACAGGACATGGAGGGGGGGTCTATATCAACCAGCCTAGAGGAACAGGACATGGAGGGGGGGTCTATATCAACCAGCCCAGAGGAACAGGACATGGAGGGGGGGGGGGGGGTCTATATCAACCAGCCTAGAGGACCAGGACATGGAGGGGGGGGGGTCTATATCAACCAGCCCAGAGGAACAGGACATGGAGGGGGGGGGGGTCTATATCAACCAGCCTAGAGGACCAGGACATGGAGGGGGGGGGGGTCTATATCAACCAGCCTAGAGGAACAGGACATGGAGGGGGGGTCTATATCAACCAGCCCAGAGGAACAGGACATGGAGGGGGGGTCTATATCAACCAGCCCAGAGGAACAGGACATGGAGGGGGGGTCTATATCAACCAGCCCAGAGGAACAGGACATGGAGGGGGGGTGTATATCAACCAGCCCAGAGGACCAGGACATGGAGGGGGGGGGGGGTCTATATCAACCAGCCTAGAGGACCAGGACATGGAGGGGGGGGGGGTCTATATCAACCAGCCTAGAGGAACAGGACATGGAGGGGGGGGGGGGTCTATATCAACCAGCCCAGAGGAACAGGACATGGAGGGGGGGGTCTATATCAACCAGCCCAGAGGAACAGGACATGGAGGGGGGGTCTATATCAACCAGCCCAGAGGAACAGGACATGGAGGGGGGTGGGGGGGGTCTATATCAACCAGCCCAGAGGACCAGGACATGGAGGGGGGGGGGGTCTATATCAACCAGCCCAGAGGAGCAGGACATGGAGGGGGGGGGGGGGTCTATATCAACCAGCCTAGAGGCACAGGACATGGAGGGGGGGGGGGGTCTATATCAACCAGCCCAGAGGAACAGGACATGGAGGGGGGGGGGGGGGGGTCTATATCAACCAGCCTAGAGGAACAGGACATGGAGGGGGGGGGGGTCTATATCAACCAGCCCAGAGGAACAGGACATGGAGGGGGGGTCTATATCAACCAGCCCAGAGGAACAGGACATGGAGGGGGGGGTCTATATCAACCAGCCCAGAGGAACAGGACATGGAGGGGGGGGTCTATATCAACCAGCCCAGAGGGCCAGGACATGGAGGGGGGGGGGGGTCTATATCAACCAGCCTAGAGGAACAGGACATGGAGGGGGGGGGGGTCTATATCAACCAGCCCAGAGGAACAGGACATGGAGGGGGGGTCTATATCAACCAGCCCAGAGGAACAGGACATGGAGGGGGGGTCTATATCAACCAGCCTAGAGGAACAGGACATGGAGGGGGGGGTCTATATCAACCAGCCCAGAGGAACAGGACATGGAGGGGGGGGGGGGGGGTCTATATCAACCAGCCTAGAGGACCAGGACATGGAGGGGGGGGGGGTCTATATCAACCAGCCCAGAGGAACAGGACATGGAGGGGGGGGGGGTCTATATCAACCAGCCCAGAGGACCAGGACATGGAGGGGGGGGGGGTCTATATCAACCAGCCTAGAGGAACAGGACATGGAGGGGGGGGTCTATATCAACCAGCCCAGAGGAACAGGACATGGAGGGGGGGGGTCTATATCAACCAGCCCAGAGGAACAGGACATGGAGGGGGGGGTCTATATCAACCAGCCCAGAGGAACAGGACATGGAGGGGGGGTGTATATCAACCAGCCCAGAGGACCAGGACATGGAGGGGGGGGGGGTCTATATCAACCAGCCTAGAGGACCAGGACATGGAGGGGGGGGGGGTCTATATCAACCAGCCTAGAGGAACAGGACATGGAGGGGGGGGGGGTCTATATCAACCAGCCCAGAGGACCAGGACATGGAGGGGGGGGGGTCTATATCAACCAGCCCAGAGGAACAGGACATGGAGGGGGGGTCTATATCAACCAGCCCAGAGGAACAGGACATGGAGGGGGGGTCTATATCAACCAGCCCAGAGGAACAGGACATGGAGGGGGGGGGGGGGTGGTCTATATCAACCAGCCCAGAGGACCAGGACATGGAGGGGGGGGGGTCTATATCAACCAGCCCAGAGGACCAGGGCATGGAGGGGGGGGGGGGTCTATATCAACCAGCCTAGAGGACCAGGACATGGAGGGGGGGGGGGGTCTATATCAACCAGCCTAGAGGAACAGGACATGGAGGGGGGGGGGGGTCTATATCAACCAGCCCAGAGGAACAGGACATGGAGGGGGGGGTCTATATCAACCAGCCCAGAGGAACAGGACATGGAGGGGGGGTCTATATCAACCAGCCTAGAGGACCAGGACATGGAGGGGGGGTCTATATCAACCAGCCCAGAGGAACAGGACATGGAGGGGGGGGGGGGGGGTCTATATCAACCAGCCTAGAGGACCAGGACATGGAGGGGGGGGGTCTATATCAACCAGCCCAGAGGAGCAGGGCATGGAGGGGGGGGGGGGTCTATATCAACCAGCCTAGAGGACACAGGACATGGAGGGGGGGGGGGTCTATATCAACCAGCCCAGAGGACAGGACATGGAGGGGGGGGGGGGGGTCTATATCAACCAGCCTAGAGGAACAGGACATGGAGGGGGGGGGGGCCTATATCAACCAGCCCAGAGGAACAGGACATGGAGGGGGGGTCTATATCAACCAGCCCAGAGGAACAGGACATGGAGGGGGGGTCTATATCAACCAGCCCAGAGGAACAGGACATGGAGGGGGGGGTGCTATATCAACCAGCCCAGAGGACCAGGACATGGAGGGGGGGGGGGGGTCTATATCAACCAGCCTAGAGGACCAGGACATGGAGGGGGGGGGGGTCTATATCAACCAGCCTAGAGGAACAGGACATGGAGGGGGGGGGGGGTCTATATCAACCAGCCCAGAGGAACAGGACATGGAGGGGGGGGGTCTATATCAACCAGCCCAGAGGAACAGGACATGGAGGGGGGGTCTATATCAACCAGCCCAGAGGAACAGGACATGGAGGGGGGGTCTATATCAACCAGCCCAGAGGAACAGGACATGGAGGGGGGGGGGGGGGGGGGTCTATATCAACCAGCCCAGAGGACCAGGACATGGAGGGGGGGGGGGTCTATATCAACCAGCCCAGAGGAACAGGACATGGAGGGGGGGGGTCTATATCAACCAGCCCAGAGGAACAGGACATGGAGGGGGGGGGGTCTATATCAACCAGCCCAGAGGAACAGGACATGGAGGGGGGGGGGGGGTCTATATCAACCAGCCCAGAGGAACAGGACATGGAGGGGGGGGGGTCTATATCAACCAGCCCAGAGGAACAGGACATGGAGGGGGGGGGGGGGTCTATATCAACCAGCCCAGAGGTACAGGACATGGAGGGGGGGGGGGGTCTATATCAACCAGCCCAGAGGAACAGGACATGGAGGGGGGGTCTATATCAACCAGCCCAGAGGAACAGGACATGGAGGGGGGAGGGGGGGGTCTATATCAACCAGCCTAGAGGACCAGGACATGGAGGGGGGGGGGTCTATATCAACCAGCCCAGAGGAGCAGGGCATGGAGGGGGGGGGGGGGTCTATATCAACCAGCCTAGAGGAACAGGACATGGAGGGGGGGTCTATATCAACCAGCCCAGAGGTACAGGACATGGAGGGGGGGGGGGGTCTATATCAACCAGCCTAGAGGACCAGGACATGGAGAGGGGGGGGTCTATATCAACCAGCCCAGAGGAGCAGGGCATGGAGGGGGGGGGGGGGGTCTATATCAACCAGCCTAGAGGAACAGGACATGGAGGGGGGGGGGGCCTATATCAACCAGCCCAGAGGAACAGGACATGGAGGGGGGGGTCTATATCAACCAGCCTAGAGGACCAGGACATGGAGGGGGGGGGGGTCTATATCAACCAGCCTAGAGGAACAGGACATGGAGGGGGGGGGGCCTATATCAACCAGCCCAGAGGAACAGGACATGGAGGGGGGGTCTATATCAACCAGCCCAGAGGAACAGGACATGGAGGGGGGGTCTATATCAACCAGCCTAGAGGACCAGGACATGGAGGGGGGGGGGGGGTCTATATCAACCAGCCTAGAGGACCAGGACATGGAGGGGGGGGGGGGTCTATATCAACCAGCCTAGAGGAACAGGACATGGAGGGGGGGGGCCTATATCAACCAGCCCAGAGGAACAGGACATGGAGGGGGTGGGTCTATATCAACCAGCCTAGAGGAACAGGACATGGAGGGGGGGGGGGGGTCTATATCAACCAGCCTAGAGGAACAGGACATGGAGGGGGGGGGGGGGTCTATATCAACCAGCCTAGAGGAACAGGACATGGAGGGGGGGGGTCTATATCAACCAGCCCAGAGGAACAGGACATGGAGGGGGGGGGGGGTCTGTATCAACCAGCCTAGAGGAACAGGACATGGAGGGGGGGGGGGGGGGGTCTATATCAACCAGCCCAGAGGAACAGGACATGGAGGGGGGGTCTATATCAACCAGCCCAGATGAACAGGACATGGAAGGGGGGGGGGGGGGGGGGTCTATATCAACCAGCCTAGAGGACCAGGACATGGAGGGGGGGGGGGGGGTCTATATCAACCAGCCTAGAGGAACAGGACATGGAGAGGGGGGGGGGTGCCTATATCAACCAGCCCAGAGGAACAGGACATGGTGGGGGGTCTATATCAACCAGCCCAGAGGAGCAGGGCATGGAGGGGGGGGGGGGGGTCTATATCAACCAGCCTAGAGGAACAGGACATGGAGAGGGGGGGGGGCCTATATCAACCAGCCCAGAGGAACAGGACATGGAGGGGGGGTCTATATCAACCAGCCCAGAGGAACAGGACATGGAGGGGGGGGGGGGGGGTCTATATCAACCAGCCCAGAGGAACAGGACATGGAGGGGGGGGGGGGGGGGGGGTCTATATCAACCAGCCTAGAGGACCAGGACATGGAGGGGGGGGGGGTCTATATCAACCAGCCCAGAGGAACAGGACATGGAGGGGGGGGTCTATATCAACCAGCCCAGAGGAACAGGACATGGAGGGGGGGTCTATATCAACCAGCCCAGAGGAACAGGACATGGAGGGGGGGTCTATATCAACCAGCCCAGAGGAACAGGACATGGAGGGGGGGGGGGGGGGGTCTATATCAACCAGCCTAGAGGACCAAGACATGGAGGGGGGGTCTATATCAACCAGCCCAGAGGAACAGGACATGGAGGGGGGGTCTATATCAACCAGCCCAGAGGAACAGGACATGGAGGGGGGGGGGGGGGTCTATATCAACCAGCCTAGAGGACCAGGACATGGAGGGGGGGGGGGGGGGGGGGTCTATATCAACCAGCCCAGAGGAGCAGGGCATGGAGGGGGGGGGGGTCTATATCAACCAGCCTAGAGGACCAGGACATGGAGGGGGGGGGGGTCTATATCAACCAGCCTAGAGGACCAGGACATGGAGGGGGGGGGGGGTCTATATCAACCAGCCTAGAGGAACAGGACATGGAGGGGGGGGGGATCTATATCAACCAGCTGTGAGGAGCAGAATGAAAGTTACCTGACAAGTAGCATCATGCTTTGTGACATTATGTTTGCTAGCTATCCCCAGTTAGATAATTAGATAATGCGTTTCATTCTCCCTGTGCACTCATCTGTTTCGGTAGTTGGCTGCTCCTTCTAAATGGCATATTCTAATCTGTTCAAAACTGTGGCAGCATGTGCAGCAGTGGTCATTCGTTTTTTTACATGCAAAAGTGAAATAGGTGGATTTACATAGCCATGGGAAGATGTGTGGGAACCTGCGCTACAGACGGCTATATCGGTCAGCTAATACAGGACTAGTGAAGGCCCAGTGCACTACTTTTGTGAATGTATTAAACATATTGTTAAGTTGCGCCAATTCGAATCTGGTATCAGAACAAAATAGTCAGCACATAGTAACTACTGCTTTCTTTGTACTTTAATTAATGCAAACACTTGAATGGTAAATGTGTGGCTCGAATATACGGGATCCCTATAACACCACGCAGGGCAGACAGAGAACTAGTAATGACATCACAAGTTCTTCCTTAAATACTGGACAGACTTAGTTTCCTCTCCATGAGGGCCTGTCATAGTAGAGGCTAGAATATGGTTTAGACTTATTCCAGCCTTTCGTTGGAGTGCAGGTTGGTCCCAACCTCTAGACGCACTCCTGTTTCCTGGCGTAGCTGTTGTCTCTGGCGGATGTCTCATCTTGTGACTGCACAATGCACAGTTCTCTAAAACCCTTACACCCCCCTGCATATACCTTTCACCCATATCCTGTTATTGCTATTATTCTACAGACAATCCTGTTTCTACAGCATCAGCATTCTTTCCACATGACCCACCATCACATGAGCCACTTCCTCTATCGTATAGCAGTACTCAATTATCTATAGTTTATATACTCATTATTATAGCATCTGTGTTATATTATATATGTTATGCAAACAAATTGTTATATTATATAGGATATGAACTCAAATAGTTGGTCAAACCCTAACAATATTGTTTATTAATTTTTTTATTCAGATTTTTCAGGGGGTGCTGCAGCACCCTCAGGACCGCTACTTCCTGAAGCTATGTTGTCTCTCCTGTCCCCCCAGGCCTACCTGACCATGCTGTCCCTCCTGTCCCCCCAGGCCTGTCTGACCATGCTGTCTCTCATGCATGACTCATTCATGTTGATTAAGACAAAAATAAAAATGCGTCACTAAATCGTCCCGTCGGATTGAAGGTTCAGTATTGTCTCAATTAATAGTTTGGCGTTCGACTCGCCATGTGCAGCATGTATGCACAGTTACAAGCCTGCTAGTTAGTGGCAGGTGGACGAGCAATATCCACCGTCATAGTACGGATGAAGACTGAGCTGGAATGTGAAGCTAACTGAAGCTGGTTAAAGTTAGAAAACCCTGAGTAGATGTAGCTTGCTTCGTAGAATACCACTCTGGGCTTTGAGATTATTGAAGTAAGTGCCCTTAGTAGAACAGTCACTACAGTCTGAGCCATAGAGTGGATTTCATGCACTGTATGGCTCATGATAGCTAACGTGCTTCTACAGTATGTGTTTGCTTCAGTGATCATATGCCATCCACACAATTCTCAATAGATTTAAAAGGGGCTGATATTAGTTTGCATAATAGAGCTTTGAGGATCTTTTATCAAAGTGTTATATTGAAGAGCCCAGGCGGGGCTCCTTTCATGCAGAGTAGACCTTGAAACCTCAGGGGCGGAAATCCCGGGGGGGACGGGGGGGACACGACCCCCCCATCCTGGGAAAAATATGATTTGTCCCCCCCAATATATCACTGAAACATAACTATGTAATTTAAATAATATTAATAATACGCAATGAAAGCAATTGTGCTGATTATAGACACTTAATAGCGCGTTTTTAAGTTTCAAAAGATTGCGACCCCCCACCCTTTGCCTCACAATGGTTTGATCCACTGCCAGTTCCTTAGTTGGCAAGGTAACAGAGGGGTTGTATCTACAGTCTGAAAGGCACTCAATGAACGTAACTGACGTGAGGTTAATCTAGTCAATCGCGCACACACACTAGCTGAATATGCAGAGCTAGCGCGCAAATATTAACTATTAACCCCTGTGCGGCCTCCGTCCCATACGGGACGGACATCCAGCGAAAAATCCTATCACCATTAGCATAACAAAATTAAATATTTTTTTTTTTCAATTTATTTTTCAAATTATAGCGTTTTATAGATACACCTCTCCTGAATCGAACCACGTTGTCCGATTTCAAAAAGGCTTTACAGCAAAAGCAAAACATTAGATTATGTTAGAGGAGTATATCGTAAAAGTAGCCACATAGCCATTTTCCGACCAACCACATGCATCACAAATAACCAAAAAACAGCTAAATGCAGCACTAACCTTTGACAATCTTCATCAGATGACACACCTAGGACATCATGTTACACAATACATGCATTCTTTTGTTCGATAAAGTTCATATTTATATATAAAAACAGCATTTTACATCGGTGCGTAACGTTGACTAACTATTTTCCCTCAAATGCATCCGATGAAACAGCGCTACAATTTACTAAATTACTATTCGAAAACATTTTTAAAATGTAATATTGTCATTCTAAGATTTATAGATGAATATCTCTTGAAAGCACCTGTAATGCCAGATTTAAAAATAACTTTACTGGGTAATCACACTTTGCGATAAAAGGGGATGCGATACTCAGAACAATAGGCTAGCAATAGCAATAGGCTAGCCATCTTGGAACATTCGCATATGAAATCTAGTCATGTATACTATTGTCAATAATCCCTTACCTTTGATTATCTTCATCCTTAGGCACTTCCAGAAATCCCAGGTCCACAACAAATGTATTTTCGTTCGAAAAAGTTCAGCCTTTATGTTCCATTAGCTTGTTGTTGTTAGCGCGTTCTGAAGGCTGCACCAAAAGTTCCGACGTGCGCGGGGCTACTCTTTCAACAAAATGCATTTTTTTCTTATTTACGTTCGTTCAAACATGTCAAACGTTGTATAACATAAATCTTTAGGGCGTTTTTCAACCAGAGCTCCAATAAGATTCGAGGAGGACGATTGCATTGTGTTTCAAAACGTTTCGAAAGGGGAGGGTAACCAGGGGCGCCGGCGTCATAATGGTGATGACCCTCTCCGTGTGACCACGTTCCACAACGTGTCATTCTGTCAGTTTTCACAGTAGGAGACTCAAATCACTTTGTAAAGACTGGGGACATCTAGTGGAAGCAATAGGAGGTGCTCAATGAACCATAGCTCACGGTGTGATTAATAGGCAACGTGATGAAGTTGAGTTCGCAATTCAGAATTCCACTTCCTGTTTCGATCTGTCTCGGGGTTTTGACTGCCATATGAGTTCTGTTATACTCACAGACACCATTCAAACAGTTTTAGAAACTTTATGGTGTTTTCTATCGACAAGTATTAATTATATGCATATCCTAGCCTCTGAGTTTGAGTAGTAGGCCGTTTAAAATGGGCACTAATTTTTTTGAAAATGCGCTGTGGCGCCCCCTATCCTAGGCGACCGTCAAGAGGTTAAGCTAGCTAGTACCTATTCCATTTATGTGGCATCGTCAAAGATGGAATCTTTGCTATCGTCAATTTATTCCAAGATCAGCATGCAGATGATGTAAGTTAGTGCTTCAAAGTCCCTGTGATAAGGTTGGCGATAAACTGAAGTCCAAACTGAACAGAACTACACTCTCTTCTACCATTGTCTTAAATATATTTCATGGTCTCGTTGCAAAAGCTAAATTGTCGCAAGGGAACTTTTATTTATTTATTTTATTTCACCTTTATTTAACCCGGGTAGCAAAGATTATAGCAAACACAACTGAAACTGAATTGGTGCTCGCTAGCTTTGCAAATTCAGCTATTGTTGGAAGCCAGCCAATATGAAGGTGCCCCCCCTTCTCTACATGCAGATGAGCTTCCCTGAGACTGTTTCTGACAGTTCGTGCAGAAATTCTTTGGTTGTGCAAACACACAGTTTCATCAGCTGTCTGGGTGGCTGGTCTCAGACAATCCTGCAGATGTGGAGGTCCTGGGCTGGCATGGTTACATGATCTGCGGATGTGAGGCCGGTTGGACGTACTGAAAAATTCACTAAAACGATGATGGAGGTGGCTTGTGGTACAGAAATTAACATTAAATTATCTGATAACAGCTCTGGTGGACATTCCTGTAGTCATCATTCCAATTGGAACGCTCCCTCAACTTGAGACATCTGTAGCATTGTGTTGTGTGACAAAACTGCACATTTTAGTGTCTTTTTATTGTCTCCAGCACAAGGTGCACCTGAGTAATGATCATGCTGTTTAATCAGCTTCTTGATATGCCACACCTGTCAGGTGGATGGATTATCTTGGCAAATGAGAAATGCTCACTAACAGGGATGTAAATAAATGTGTGCACAACATTTGAGGGAAAAGCTTTTTGTGCTAATGGAAAATATATGCAATCTTTAATTTCAGCTCTTGAAACATGGGACCAACACTTTACATGTTGCGTCTATATTTTTGTTTAGTGTAGCTTTAAAAATGATAAATTCTCTCAGCCTCATTGCAAAATGTGTAGCATAAGATGAGCTATAAAACTGCTATCCTTTAAACTACAACTAGTTTGATGGTTGTAGCCATAAATTGTCCCATTAACAATCACCCACATTAGAAAACCTATTTCATTTCTAACTTCACATTTTTCTAGTATAGGCTACTTCTCATAATGAACAATATAAGCAAAATGCCTGTGATAAGTGATTGGTATGGTCTTGATAATTTTCGGTTTATTGTCCCAGCTTTACGCTGCAGACAGAGTTGTAATACGTTGATTAGAACATCGTTTTTCTTTTGGCTATACTTGGTAATATAATGAAAATTGCAGAATTTTTTTGTATTAATTCATCTCTTTTTAGGGATCATGCTTTGTAAAGTTTATTTTTTGTTTTACATGTACAATGTGCATCCATACTACTAATATTGACTCATTGACTCATTGTGAACGAGATACTGTATGAACAACAATTGAAATACTGTATATGCTGCACTGGACATTGTCTATAGGTCTACACAGAGATGTGAACTGTTTTCACCTGCTGTTAGCTGGTTACTACTGTAGGTTACTTTCATCTTTCAGATGGTACATTGTGTGCAAAAAAGTGTTCTGTGTGCCCTAGTTTAAGCATCTCGAAACATCTCTTGCAGAGGGAATTTGGTTCTCAACAGCGCAATAAATCAAACTCAACAAATGTATCGATAAGGGGGATTGTTGCTGTTTAGGTTGGCACAATGTGTTCTTGTTACAATAAAACATGAGTTATTATATACTGTAAATAGCTTTTCTACTAGGATAGTTTTTTTCTAAAAAAGGTTTTGTTTATAACTGTATGAGACAATTCATTACATTTTGTACCTATAAAATAGAGTAAGTCCTGAGTGGAATGTTAGAAAATAGAATGTCTGTCTTAACGGTCTCTGAGACAGTAAAAATAAAGATCTTATTTTTGGGTAAATACAGATCTGGATGGAAATGAGTCCAGAGAATGACGTACAATAGAGCATTTTTAATTCTTATATTTCGACTTTTTCCACTCTTTTGAGACCTCAAAGATCGATTTTCTAACAAAAGCCTGTTGTATAAGCCAAGTACATTTCAATGGTTTTACAAAAACGTCAACTTCAAAGTAAATGAATCAACCACAATAACTGATGCAGTCTGGCAATTCTATGGAATTTCTGTTCTTCATGACAACTTCCTTATAGGTACTGTAATTGATTGTGCTCTGATTTTGTGTACTTGTACCCTGAATAGATGTATTCAGGGACATGGGATCAGTCTGTCATGGTAACAAGGTTTTGTGTTTTGTAATTTGCAACTGTTTATATTAGTAGTTGCAACCTGTACATTTTATTTGTTTATTCAACATTTATTTTGACAGGGAATTAATACTGAGACTAGTATCTCTTTTATAGAAGATAAATAAATACATCAAACATATACAAAATTACAAAATATATGAAGAAAAACAGACACATTTATCAACATAGAGGTCTCTGATCACTTCTCTGAACTGACCGAGGGGGGACAGAACATCTCATTTCAGAGAAATCTGTAAATTGTTCCAATAATAATCCCCCCCATGTGTAACCGATGTGAAATGGCTAGTTAGTTAGCGGTGGTGCGCGCTAATAGCATTTCAATCAGTGACGTCACTCGCTCTGAGACTTGAAGTAGGGTTTCCCCTTGCGTTGCAAGGGCTGCGGCTTTTGTGGCGCGATGGGTAACGATGCTTCGGTGGGTGTCAGTTGTTGATGTGTGCAAGGGTCCCTGGTTCGAGCCCAGGTTGGGGCGAAGAGAGGGACGGAACCTACACTGTTACATTGGTTGCTGCGGAAAAGGAGGAGGTCAAAGGGGGGGTGAGTGTAACCGATGTGAAATGGCTAGTTAGTAGCGCTAATAGCATTTCAATCAGTGATGTCACTCGCTCTGAGACTTGAAGTAGGGTTTCCCCTTGCGTTGCAAGGGGTCGCGGCTTTTGTGGCGCGATGGGTAACGATGCTTCGGTGGGTGTCAGTTGTTGATGTGTGCAAGGGTCCCTGGTTCGAGCCCGGGTTGGGGCGAAGAGAGGGACGGAACCTACACTGTTACACATGCAACACAATGAAGATATAATCTGTTCCTCTCCACAGACCCAACTGGAGAACTCAAGACCGCTAAAGAGGTACAGCATATTTGATGAACGTGTTGATACTTCAAACTGAAAAAAACAACTAAATATATATTTTTATTTTTAGTATTGCTTTTTCAGATTTTTGAACTCTCCACCAGTTGTTTTGGAAGAGTGGGTGCTCTGTATTAATATACAGTGTTATCTGAAATTATTGACAACTATTGACACCCTTAATAAAGATGAGCAATAATACTGATCTATATTGTTTGTTCAAATGCATGGGGGAAATTATATTTTTTTATACTAATATAATTGCTTCAGATAAAGAGAAGTTGTTTCACAAGTAATACATTTTTGCTCAAAAAGGTAGAGGTCAAAATGATTGACAACCCTAAATATTCTTATAAATACAATAGTCAAAAGTTTATTTGATCCCATATTCCTAGCACGCAATGACTACATCCAACTTGCGACTACAAACTTTTTGAATGCATACAGTTCGTTCTGGTTGTCTCAGATAGTTTTGTGCCCAATAGGAATGCATGGTAAAGGTATTGTGTCATTTTGGAGTCACTTTTATTGTAAATAAGTATATAATGGTTCTAAATACTACATTAATTTGGATGCTACTATGATTACTGATAATCCAGAATAATGATGAATAATGATGCGTGATAAAGTTAGAGGGTCAAAGATCATACACCCATGACATGCTAACCTCCTGTTATTGGAAAGGGCGAGAGGTTAGCATGTTGTTACGAGATGTCGCCAAGCCAATAGATGGCGCTGCTGTTATGTGTATCTGTCTGTCGTAGACAGGGGATAATAACAAACATAGAATGCCAAACGACTTAACCTGTCATTACTGTGGTTCAGTACATGCCAAAGTCAAATGCCCAGCATACGGTGTCACCTGTAAAGCATGTGGCAAATGAAACCATTTTGCCAGAGTTTGTAAACAAGCACAACACAAACCTCAACTCAATCTATTAGAGCAGGTATTCCCAGACTGGGGGGGTACGCGCAATGCTGTCGGGGGTACGCCAAATAAAAATGTGATTCACATTCCCCAAAAAATCTTCACATTTTCAAACAGTCCATTTATATATTTTCCAAAGGGGCTGTACATTTTGGTGAGGTTTTTTTCTCGCCTGAGTAGCCTCGTTTCACTGCCAAAAATAAAATGTAACCATCTAGTGTTCAGTGAAATAACAACACAATGTCAAATACAGGTAGCCTAGTCAAATAATTAACATCCAATCACATTAACCGTTACTCTCTCGTGGGAAACATTTAGAAACGAAACATGACAATTTGAAAAATAAGGATTTTTTTTTAGCGAGAATAAAGAAGACTTTTGAGAAGTAAGACATGTATAAAAGCAACAGATACCATTAATAGGAAGGGGCTAGAAGCGTCTTATATGATGAGCTACCGAGTGGCTAGGACAGACAAGCCCCATACTATTGTAGAGGACTTAATTCTTCCTGCTGCCGCGGATATGGCTGAGACAATTCTGGGGGAAATGGCCCCAAAAACTATACAGACAATGCCTTCATCAAACAACAGTGTTTCACGACACATCAGTGACATGGCAGGAGATGTTTTGAAACAATTACTGCTTCGCATACAAGCCAGTGAATTATATGTTACAGCTGGATGAGTCAACAGACATGGCGGGCCTGGCACAGCTCCTGGTATATGTTTGTTACGTTTGTGGGGGGTCAATTAAGGAATACATCTGCAAACCACTGGAAACCAGGACAACAGGAGAGGATATTTTTTAAGTACTGGACAGCTTTGTGACATCAAATGGATCTTGGTGGTCAAGCTGTGTTGGCATCTGTACTGATCGCGCAAAAGCCATGACAGGGAGACATAGTGGAGTGGTAACGCGCGTGCAAGCAGTTGCTCCCTACGCTACTTGGGTACACTGCAGCATCCTCTGAGAGGCTCTTGCTGCCAAGGGAATGCCTGACAGCTTGAAAGACTTTTTGGACACTACAGATACTCGTGTATTTCCTGCATTATGCAATGATATGGGCAGCGACCATGTAACATTTTTATTTATTTTTTATTTCACCATTATTTAACCAGGTAAGCTAGTTGAGAACAAGTTCTCATTTACAACTGCGACCTGGCCAAGATAAAGCAAAGTAGTTCGACAAATACAACAACACAGAGTTACACATGGAATAAACAAACATACAGTCAATAATACAGTAGAAAAAAGTCTATATACAGTGTGTGCAAATGAGGTAAGTTAAGGGAGGTAAGGCAATAAATAGGTCGTAGTGGCGAAGTAACTACAATATAGCAAATTAAACACTGGAGTGATAGATGTGCAGAAGATGAATGTACAAGTAGAGATACTGGGGTGCCAAGGAGCAAGATAAATAAATAAATACAGTATGGGGATGAGGTAGTTGGATGGGCTATTTACAGATGGGCTATGTACAGGTGTAGTGATCTGTGAGCTGCTCTGACAGCTGGTGATTAAAGCTAGTGAGGGAGATATGAGTCTCCAGCTTCACAGAAGTGTGCAGGTTATCAAGGGGCAAAGTATTGAAACGTTTCTTTTTAATTGAGAGACAAACTTAAAGTTTTCTTTACTGAACATAATTTTCACTTGTCTGACCACTTGCATGATGACGAGTTTCTAACACGACTGGCCTATCTGGGTGATGTTTTTTCTCGCCTGAATGATCGGTATCTAGGATTACAGGGACTCTCCGCAACTATATTCAATGTACAGGACAAAATTGAGGCTATGATTAAGAAGTTGGAGCTCTTTTTTTGTCTGCATAACAAGGACAACACACAGGTCTTTCCATCATTGTATGATTTTTTATGTGCAAATGAACTCAAGCTTACGGACAATGTCAAATGTGATATAGGAAAGAACCTGAGTGAGTTGGGTGCGCAATTATGCAGGTACTTTCCCGAAATGGAGGATACAAACAACTGGATTCATTATCCCTTTCATGACCTGCCTCCAGTCCACTTACTGATATCTGAACAAGAGAGCCTCATCAAAATTGCAACAAGCTGTTCTATGAAAATTGAATTTAATTAGAAGCCACTGCCAGACTCCTGGATAGGGCTGCACTCAGAGTTTCTTGCCTTAGCAAATCGCGCTGTTAAGACACTGATGCCCTTTGAGAGTGGATTCTTGGCCCTCACTAGCATGAAAACTAAATACAGGTACATACTGTGTGTGGAAAATGATTTAAGACTGAGACTCTCTCCAATACAACCCAACATTGCAGAGCTATGTACATCCTTTCAAGCACACCATTCTCATTAACCTGTGGTGAGTTATTCACAATGTTCGATGAACAAATAAGGTTTTATATGTAAGATGGCTAAATAAAGAGCAAAATTATTGATTATTATTATTTATGCTCTGATCCTGTCACTTCTCACGAGCCGGGTTGTGACAAAAACTCACACTCAAAAACTCACACAAACGTATCATATAGTGTGTGCGAGGCAGGCTTACAATGATGCCAAAAAACATCATTTGAGAGTGCGCTGACCCTGGTGCTAGAGGGGGTATGCAGCTGGAGGTTGAATGTTTGAAGGGGTACGGGACTATAAAAAGTTTGGGAACCACTGATGTAGAGGAAGATAATGAGTCAAATGACCAAACAACAGATGCAATAGAAGGTTGAACAATAATGTGTTACATCTCACAGGTTAATTCTGTGAGAGACCAGGCAAAACATTTTTTTTTTTAATTAACCTTAAGCTAGCTCCACTCAGTGATGAGCCATTGACATATGACCCCAGCCATAGAATGAAATGTCAACTAGACAGAGCATCAAAAGTGAATGCCATAAGCTATGGCAACCTACTGTACAGCGAGTCATGCAAGACGACTGTCACGGACGTCATAGGAACATTCGGACCAAAGTGCAGCGTGGAATCGGTTCGACATCTTTTAATTATAGGTGAACAGCACAAAAATCCAAACAAAACGTAACGTGACGCTACTGCAGTGCTCACAGGCACTCACACATAAACAAGATCCCACAAAACATAGTGGGGAAATGGTTGCCTAAATACGATCCCCAATCAGAGACAACGATAAACAGCTGCCTCTGATTGGGAACCATACCAGGCCAACATAGAAACAGAACGACTAGATAGAAACCCCCCCCCCCCCCCCCCCCCCCAGTCACACCCCGACCTAACCAAAATAGAGAATAAAAAGGCTCTCTATGGTCAGGGCGTGACCACGACAATCCAGTTCTCCAACCCAGCAAAGCTACACTCAAGCTATATGATGGCACACTGATAAAGCCAACAGGAGAATGCAATCTCAAATCAGATAATGATGGAAAAATGTTTCATATAAAATGTCAGGTTATGGAGACATCCCAGCTTCCTCTGCTGTCACCTGACACGTGTGAACAGCTCAGCCTACTACATGTGAACCACAGCCATGTGTTACATCACGTCGACACCCCAAGCACCACATCCACTGAGGTCATCATTTTGAGGCTGTAATCGAACCCAGAAATGGTGATGGTCCAGATACTCAACTAGTCTAAAGAAGGCCAGTTTTATTGCTTCTTTAATCAGGACAACAGTTTTCAGCTGTGCTAACATAATTGCAAAAGGGTTTTCTAATGATAAATTAGCCTTTTCAAATGATAAACTTGGATTAGCTAACACAACATGCCATTGGAACACAGGAGTGATGGTTGCTGATAATGAGCCTCTGTACGCCTATGTAGATATTCCATAAAAAAATCTGCTGTTTCCAGCTACAATAGTCATTTACAACATTAACAATGTCTACGCTGTATTTCTGATCAATTTTATTTTATTTTAATGGACAAACAAATGTGCTTTTCTTTCGAAAACAAGGACATTTCTAAGTGACCCCAAACTTTTGAACGGTAGTGCTACTCTGAGACACACCAGCACCAGGCAAATATCAGGCCGCCTGTGAGATACTCCAGAGACTTTTGTTTAATCTAAAAGATTCTATATATAAGAGGGTAGCCTACTTATTGACTTAAAAGTTGATGCTTATTGAAAGTACTTTAAATAAGAACACAGTTATATGTTTTTGTTACCAGTGTAATGTTTTCACTGGCAAGGGTCTAACCCCAGTTCTCCTGTTTATGAGTTTATGAGGAGTTATCTTCATTTGTTGTGTGAAGGAAGACGTTATGAGATGTTGCCAAGCCAATAGATGGCGCCGCTGATATGTGTATCTGAGTGTGATACCATATAGTACGAGTGAGCCAAGTTAGGCATTACTTACTATGCACTGAATGGAGATGTATGCATGCTACACAGTGATGTTAATCAACATTAACGCGCTCTTGTATAGAATAAAGACCATACAAAACACATGTCTTGGGGGGGTATGATTTTTGAACCTCACTTTCTCACCTTCACTTTCTCACCTGTGTTCATAAAGGGAAGGATTGGGAAATTTATTACGCACTTCTCAGTAGTTTGTATTGAGACTTACCTTATGAAAGTACATAACAGGATTTGCAGGCGTGGTTCCATTTTGCATGCCGAATAAATGGCATTCAACTGCTGAAAACCCTCCCACTTGCTGGCCAACAGATTTTCTCGTGGAGTTTTCATTCAGTAGGGATTTCAGTACATTTATTTTAAGCCATCCCTTTAAATACGGTATACATTTTAATTTGAATGTTGTCAACACACACAACATTTTTGGGGGGAGAATGGGTTCAAAAAATAGGGATCAATGAAAGAATGCCATCTATGCATATTTGTCTCTGTAGACACTGATTTTGTACATTATTTAGGGACATTTTAGGGTTAGGATAGTATGTATAATTCATGAAATAAAACTGGCTTTGAGATCATTTACGCAAGAAATATATTGATGAATAAAAAACACAGTGGTTTGATTCATCCTGAAAGTTATCATATTCAAATTCAATCCATATAATATTGGAAGGTGGATCAAAAATGTAAATTGGGGTTGAACAATAGTCCTATAAATCTACCCTAATTCTCACCAATCATGGAACTGTATGGCAACGTTCCAGTCGTTGTGAACCGTTAGCCAGGTTCCAGGTTTAACCTGCTATGTGGTGGTCTGAGTTCCATAATGATTCAAAATGGGCTACATGTCCTAAATTACTACACAACGTTAGCCTAATATAATCCACTAATGCTAGTGAGCCTCAGGAACAATGACACAGACGTGACAGAGGAAAGAAAGGTTAAAGGTATGATGCTAAAGGTACAAATTGAAGAAGACCTCTCCATCACGGTTGACAACTCCAGTGTCGCCCTCCCAGAGTGTAAAGAACCTTGGCGTGACCCTGGACAACACTGTGTCGTTCTCTGTAAAACATCAAAGCAGTGACTCACTCCTGCAGGTTCATGCTCTACAACATCCGTAGAGTACGACCCTACCTCACACAGGAAGCGGTGCAGGTCCTAATCCAGGCACCTGTCATCTCCCGTCTGGACTACTGCAACTCACTGTTGGCTGGGCTCCCTGCTTGTGCCATCAAACCCCTGGTTTTCAACTTTCTAAAGTTCTCTCATGTCACCCTGCTTCTCCGCACACTCCACTGGCTTCCAGTCGAAGCTCGTATCCACTACAAGACCTTCTGGCTCTGACTCTACTGATAGCTACATTATTGAGTAAAAATGTCATTTCTATGCCTGTGATATGTATGTGGTTGTCCCACCTAGCTATCTTAAGATGAATGCACTAACTGTAAGTCACTCTTGATAAGAGTGTCTGATAAATAATTAAAATGTAAATGTAAGTAAAGTGACCGTTACAAATGTATGTGGGTATTACTGAGGGTGGCTCCCGATAGTGGCCAATATTTAACATGACAAAAAAAGCCTGGGCATAGACTATAATTAAAACGTTTTGAAGCGGATACATCGACTCTGCAGGTTTAGCCCTACAGAAGCCTATAGCTTTGCTGTCAATTTCATCCATGTAAATTATGAGGGCACACAATTCAAATTCCACGTGGTACGAGAGCCCCCGTAAAGCCCCTGCAAAAATTCAATACCGAACACACTTAGTTAGACAGTCCGAGGATTCATGCTGGTTCTCTACTACACACCTCTAGTTGGTTCTCTACTACACACCTCTAGTTGGTTCTCTACTACACACCTCTAGTTGGTTCTCTACTACACACCTCTAGTTGGTTCTCTCCTACACACCTCTAGTTGGTTCTCTACTACACACCTCTAGTTGGTTCTCTGCAATGTTCCTCAAACAAGGTGAGTAGCACCTCTGCTTCAGTTTCATTCTTGTTAACTCAGAAATGCAATATACAACATGAATTTAAAAACATACACAATATTTAAATTAAAGGGGCATTTCCATTCCATGTCCAATTCCTCAATTTACAATTCCTGGTTGGTCATCATGACCATTCAAGCTTAGATCACGGATAAAGACTAAGGGCTCAATTCAATCCATATTGTGGAAGTATCGCGAAAGATACACATTAAAATTTAAAGGCAATGTACCCGCGTTCACAGAGACCGCATTCACTATAAATGCTGCATATGTCGGCTCATACAAAAATTACCTTTACATTTGAATGCAGACCGTCCGTGATACTTCCGCAATATGGATTGAATCCAGCCCTTAATTGGGACCTGAAACATGGTTTTGTCTGTCTGACAGGTACGGGAACCACCGTTCAACTGGAAAACCAACAAAATCCAGCCTCTCAGCTGTGGTTGTATTCCTCCCTGGTGCTTGGCATCATGTTGGGACCCTCCAGTTCGATGACCTGCTCCTTGGTGTCTTGACGGTTTCTGCCTCTTGTGGAGCTCCAGGATCTGGAGTATGTGGGCTCCAAGACGGGGGACCCCTTGGCGCCTCTTGCCCCCTGTGGGGCTGCCCACGTTGGACTGCGCTCCTCAGAAGAGCTGGGCCTGACGTTGACACAGCCCCAAGCGGCTCAGCAGAATCAAGACGTCCCCGTGGAAGGCTCGCGTCAGGATACCGTACAGGAAGGGGTTGGCACATGAGTTCAATGGGTAAAATAGCACCAGCAGCACCTGGAAGAGATAGACAGATAAAAAGATGAGTCAATAAATGAGGATGATGATGAGCAGATTTATTAAGTTGATGATGAAGATGAGAGGATTGATGATGATGATGATGATGATGAGAGAATGGATGGATGATGATGGATGACGCTGATGGTAAAGAGAGGATGGATGATGATGATGATAAGATGGATGGATGATGATAGGATGGATGGATGATGATAGGATGGATGGATGATGATAGGATGGATGGATGATGATAGGATAGATAATGATGAGAGGATGGATGGATGATGATAGGATGGATGGATGATGATAGGATGGATGGATGATGATAGGATGGATGATGATGAGAGGATGGATGGATGATGATAGGATAGATAATGATGAGAGGATGGATGGATGATGATAGGATGGATGATGATGAGAGGATGGATGGATGATGATAGGATGGATGGATGATGAGAGGATGAATAAATGGATTAAAAAAAGGAGTGATGTGGAGGACCTTGGAGTCGGTGACGGTGATGAGTGGGTGGTGCAGCGCAGCAGACAGGCCATAGAAGGAAATGGGTGCCAGACACAGGAAATTGGTGAAGATAAGCACGGCCATGCGTTTGGCCATGCTGGCGTCCCCTCGGCTCGACGGGTGCTGTGGGTTGTGCACCATGCAGTAGATGTGTACGTAGCACACGCTCACCAACAAGAATGCGAGCACGTTCAGCATTAGCAGGGTGACAACGTAGACCATGGCCGCGGTTGAGTCTGTGTCCATGGGCAAGCAAATGCTAACCCTCTGGTAGCTGCTAACACCAGCTAGCGGTAGCACAGCTAACACCAGGCACATCAGCCATCCGGCTAGCATTAGCACCACTATGTGGCGTAGTCGCACTTTCCTCTCGGGCCTCATGGCGAAGGTGATGGCGTGCCAGCGCTGGAGAGTAATGGCAGTCAGCGTGTAGACCGACAGCTCGCTGGCGAACACTGTGAACACCCCAGCCAGTTGGCATCCGGCACCAGTCTGCCAGTCGATGGCATAGTGGTGGTACTGGGAGCGCGTGTAGAGGTCCACAGACGCGATGAGCAAGAGGTACACGCCCATGAAGAGATCTGCCATGGCCAGGTTGCACAGGAGGAAGCGGGTGATGGTCAGTTTGTAGTGGCTGGTCAGCAGGATGAACAGGACCAAGAGGTTAGCCAGAACGGCAAGCAAACTAACCAGCCAAACAGACACCCGCAGGAAGCCCAGGCTCATCACGTCCTCACAGGGGTTGAAGGCATCGGGCAGAGGGGTGCAGGGGACACCCTGGTCTTCTCTGTCGTCATCGCACAGGGTGTAGTCAAAGCCTTCGTCTGGGCCCTCCGTAGGGAATACTATGTAGAAGCACTCACCGGAGGGGGGACAGCTGTAGTTATCGTAGTAGTATTGGTAGTCGTAGGGGAAGGGGCTGCTGCTGGTGGGATGATGGTGCTGGGGGTCTCGGGGGGAGAGGTTGCTGCTGGTGGGATGAAGGTGCTGGGGGTCTCGATGGGAGGGGCTGATTCTGGTGGAATGATGGTGCTGGGGGTCTCGGGGGGAGGGGCTGCTTCTGGTGGGATGGAGGTGCTGGGGGTCTCGGTGGGAGGGGCTGCTTCTGGTGGGATGGAGGTGCTGGGGGTCTCGGGGGGAGGGGTTGCTGCAGGTGGGATGAGGGTGCTGGGGGTGCTGCCCCTCGTAGGCCTCAGAGGGGGATCCAGAGGGCCTAGTTGATCGCTGTCGTCTTGTAGATCTGGTCAGGTTGCAAATGACGGACTCCACGTGTCTAGAAGATGAAATATCTACATGAGCATGGTCCCATACAATGAGGTTAATAAGTTAAATCAGTATAGAATCGTTCCACCTCAAAAAGCACAAGAAGGAAGTTTCCGACACCCATCAGATTTGTGGTGGAAGATTACAAAATTAGTCATGCTAACCCGTTTTTTACTACATAAAGAATTGTCTCTTGTTATACAATACCAGTCAAAAGTTTGGAGACGCCTACTCATTCAAGGGTTTTTCTTAATTTGTACTATTTTCTACATTGTAGAATTATAGTGAATACATCAAAACTATGAAATAAGGCATATGGAATCATGTAGTAACAAAAAAAGATGAAACAAATCAAAATATATTTTAGATTTTAGATTCTTCAAGGTAGCCACCCTTTGCCTTGATGACAGCTTTGCATACTTTTGGCATTCTCTCAACACGAGAGCCACCAAATCTGGCAGGAAATGAGCTGGCAACCAAAGGGATGCTGGTATCAAATCCTAGCTGTAATTGCTTACTGTTGTTCCCTTGAGCAAGGCATGTAACCCCCCCCACAACAAAGCTGCCTGAGTGTCCAGTGTGGCAGCCCCCTGCACCTCTCCAAAAACCAGTCTACAGTTGATGTCGGAAGTTTACATACACTTAGGTTGGAGTCAGTAAAACTCATTTTTCAACCACTCCACAAATTTCATGTTAACAAACTACAGTTTTGGCAAATTGGTTAGGACATCCAATTTGTGCATGACACAAGTCATTTTTCCAACAATTATTTAAAGACAGACTTTATCACTTATAATTCACTGTATCATAATTCCAGTGCGTCAGAAGTTTACATACACTAAGTTGACTGTGCCTTTAAACAGCTTGGAAAAATCAAGAAAATGATGTCATGGCTTTAGAAGCTTCTGATAGGCTAATTGACATAATTTGAATCAATTGGAGGTGTACCTGTGGACGTATTACCTTCAAACTCAGTGCCTCTTTGCTTGACATCGTGGGAAAATCTAAATAAACCAGCCAGGACCTCAGAAAGTCTGGTTCATCCTTGGGAGCAATTTCCAAATGCCTGAAGGTACCACGTTCATCTGTACAAACAATAGTACGCACGTATAAACACCATGGGACCACACAGCCGTCATACCGCTCAGGAAGGAGACGCGTTCTGTCTCCGAGAGATGAATGTATTTTGGTGCGAAAAGTGCAAATCAATACCAGAACAACAGCAAAGGACCTTGTGAAGATGCTGGAGAAAACAGATACAAAAGTATCTATATCCACAGTAAAACGAGTCCTATATCGACATAACCTGAAAGGCCGCTCAGCATGGAAGAAGCCACTGCTCCAAGACTACGGTTTGCAACTGCACATGGGGACAAAGATTGTACTTTTTGGAAAAATGTCCTCTGGTCTGATGAAACAGAAACAGAACTGATTGGCCATAATGATCATCGTTATGTTTGGAGGAAAAAGGGGGAGGCTTGCATGCCGAAGAACACCATCCCAACTCTGAAGCACAGGGTGGCAGCATCATGTTGTGGGGGTGCTTTGCTGCAGAAGGGACTGGTGCACTACACAAAATAGATGTCATCATGAGGACGGAAAATGATGTGGATATATTGAAGCAACATCTCAAGACATCAGTCAGGAAGTTTAAGCTTGGTCGCAAATGGGTCTTCCAAATGGACAATGACCACAAGCATACTTCAAAAGATGTGGCAAAATGGCTTAAGGACAACAATGTCAAGGTTTTGGAGTGGCCATCACAAAGCCCTGACCTCAATCCTATAGAAGATTGTGGGCAGAACTGAAAAAGCGTGTGCAAGCAAGGAGGCCTACAAACCTGACTCAGTTACACCAGCTCTGTCAGGAGGAATGGGCCAAAACTCACCCAACTTATTGTGGCAAGCTTGTGGAAGACTACCCAAAACATTTGACCCAAGTTAAACAATTTAAAGGAAACGTTACCAAATACTAATTGAGTGTATGTAAACTTCTGACCCACTGGGAATGTGATGAAAGCAATAAAAGCTGAAATAAATCATTCTCTATGACATTTCACATTCTTAAAAAAAAAAGTGGTGATCCTAACTGACCTAAGACAGGGAATTTTTACTAGGACTAAATGTCAGGAATTGTCAAAAACTGAGGTTAAATGTATAGGTGTATGTAAACTTCCGACTTCAACTGTATAATCGATTACTAGAGATTTGATGAAGTAATGATGGAGCTAAATGATTAATAATGTACTAACTTGCGCACGCAGACATAGACGTACATCGGGTGGGAAAATAATAAATACAAGTTTTCTGAGTTGGTCCTCTTTATGGATCATTTGATAAGAGATAAAGTTAACGCTTTAGATGATTGTCTAAATTCTTATGGGATTATTTTCTGTCCAGGTATTACATTTAGAGAAAACTGCCCTTAAAGCCTAAAGAAAAGATGATCTGCTTTTATTACAAGGTGCAAGATCTGGATTTGAGTCAATGGATGTTGATTTAATTTGTTTGACTGCTAATCTATTCCTTTTGCGCATGTGAGAATCTCTGCGGGTAAACGCTTGGACCTTTAATTAAGGCTATTTTTCAGGGAATTGTGTCGTTATTATGTGCCTGACGTTACGACTACAGACAATTGTAAATTGGGTTATTTGCAGGATTTCTTCGTCATTTCAATAGCATTGGGTCTATGGTACTTAATACAATCTGGGTTAAAGATTGTAATTCAACTATTGGTATGTTTTTCTTGGATACATGCGGCCGCCAGTGTTTGATTAAGATATAAACTGAACGTTTTAACAACTTGTTTAGTTCAAATTGAAAGATTCATTTATTCAACATAAATAGCGAGACAATTTCGATTTTGTCCCACTCCTCTTTGCAGATCTTCTCCAAGTCATTAAGGTTTCGAGGCTGATGTTTGGCAACTCGAAACCTTCAGCTCCCTCCACAGATTTTCTATGGGATTAAGGTCTGGAGACTGGCTAGGCCACTCCAGGACCTTAATGTGCTTCTTCTTGAGCCACTCCTTTGTTGCCTTGGCCGTGTGTTTTGGGTCATTCTCATGCTGGAATACCCATCCACAACCCATTTTCAATGCCCTGGCTGAGGGAAGGAGGTTCTCACCCAAGATTTGACGGTACATGGCCCCGTCCATCGTCCCTTTGATGCGGTGAAGTTGTCCTGTCCCCTTAGCAGAAAAACCCCCCCAAAGCATAATGTTTACACCTCCATGTTTGATGGTGGGGATGGTGTTCTTGGGGTCATAGGCAGCATTCCTCCTCCTCCAAACACGGCGAGTTGAGTTGAGGCCAAAGAGCTCCATTTTGGTCTCATCTGACCACAACACTTTCACCAGTTGTCCTCTGAATCATTCAGATGTTCATTGGCAAACTTCAAACGAGCATGTACATGTGCTTTCTTGAGCAGGGGGACCTTGCGGGCACTGCAGGATTTCAGTCCTTCACGGCTTAGAGTGTTAACAATTGTGTTCTTGGTGACTATGGTCCCAGCTGCCTTGAGATCATTGACAAGATCCTTCCGTGTAGTTCTGGGCTGATTCCTCACCGTTCTCATGATCATTGCAACTCCACGAGGTGAGATCTTGCATGGAGCCCCAGGCCGAGGGAGATTGACAGTTCTTTCTGTTTCTTCCATTTGCGAATAATCGCACCAAATGTTGTCACCTTCTCACCAAGCTGCTTGGCGATGGTCTTGTAGCCCATTCCAGCCTTGTGTAGGTCTACAATCTTGTCCCTGACATCCTTGGAGAGCTCTTTGGTCTTGGCCATGGTGGAGAGTTTGGAATCTGATTGATTGATTGCTTCTGTGGACAGGTGTCTTTTATACAGGTAACAAACTGAGATTAGGAGCTCCCAGCTCATTACCTGTATAAAAGACACCTGGGAGCCAGAAATCTTTCTGATTGAGAGGGGTCAAATACTTATTTCCCTCATTAAAATGCAAATCAATTTATAACATTTTTGACATGCGTTTTTCTGGATTTTTTGTTGTTATTCTGTCTCTCACTGTTCAAATAAACCTACCATTAAAATTATAGACTGATCTTTTCTTTGTCAGTGGGCAAACATACAAAATCAGCAGGGGATCCAATACTTTTTTCCCTCACTGTACATGGTCTGCTGGAATAACATATTGAGAATGGTGTTGTATTTACATAACTGAATCAAAGAAGAGACAGTTACCTAAATCTAATGAATTCTAATAATGGGGGAGAGGTTATTGCGATAGAGTTATGCCTACCGAAATGTGTTTGTTTTATTTTTATGGATTGACTGATGTATTTTATATATTTGGCGCATTACATGTTATTTTTAAAGTCTTGGACATTTCATAAGTGTGAATTAGTGGTTAGTGATCATTGGGAGCAATTGATGTAAACTTAACGAGTGCTGACAGAATGTGAATGGTGATATGTTATTAGTGGGGTTTTTAATAGCGCTCTAATGATGTGATATTTTAGTAATTTGAAAAGCTGAGGTTTCAATACAAGGTTAAATGATGAGTAGAGGGATTGAGCCTTGAGATTGTACAAAAGATTACCTGCGGTTGAAAGCGAGCAGGCAGTGGGACATTTGAACTAGATGTATGAGAAACATTCTTTGACAGTTGCTGATTATTGTTGCTTGGTTTTATAGTTTAGGTAACACCAGTGAATTTGAGCAGGAAGTTAATGTATTCTAACATTATAATATGTTTCCATTACGTGAAACAATGTCCTGTCATTATAGATTGGATTGACTTTGAGTTTATTTGTATTTGTACAGGGACAGTGCACATTAGTCACAGTTGTGTGTGTCTGATGGCAGGTTATTCCAGACATGGGAACTTCTCACAGAGAAAGCATATTGACTAAAGGTGCTTTTCCTTAAGGGGACTATACAGTCACATCTCATGGCAGACCTTGTGGACCTGCTTCCCATAGGTTTGGGTTTTCTGTTTAACAAAAGTACTGGGAGGAGGGGGAGCCAGGCCATTTAGGATCTTGAATACAAGACATGCGTCAGTGTACTTTCCAATTCAGGAGTTCATGCTTTCTGAGAATGTAACAGTGATGATGGCTACTGGGCTTCCTATCGAGCCCTTTGAGAGCCTGTTTGCAGACAGACTGAAAGAGTTTCAATGTTGTACCGCAAGCTTGGGCACAACTAGTCCAGCAGTATGTTAAGTGGGGGAGTATCATAGATTTGAAGTACAGTTTTGCTACCTCTGTAGTCAAACAATTTCGTATTTATTGGAAATTAGCTAGGTTGAATTTGGTTATTTGAGTTACATTTTTCATCTGCTTTTTAAAAGAGAGGTTGGAATCAAGTATGATGCCAAGGTACTTAAAATCAGATACCACCTGGAGCTTCTCCCCTGACACATAGACATCTGGCTCAGTGGCATCACTTGTCCTCTTTGTGAGAAACATGCAAACTGTTTTTTTTTACATTGAGATGCAAACATGAGTCCATGAGAGCCACTTTGGAACCTGGACCATTACATTAGTGAGTTATTGTGCAGCTTGTTTTTTGCTCTTTGCATGCACATATGTCACTGTATCATCTGCATACATTTGAACTTCAGACCCAGTACAGACAGAATGCAGATCATTAATGTACAGGCTGAACAGTATTGACCCTTGGGGCATGCCCACATCATCGCTAAGAGTGGGCAACAGTTAGTTTTTATTAAATGCCTGGGTGTCACGTCCTGGCCAGTATAAGGGTTAATTGGTATTGTAGTTTGGTCAGGACGTGGCAGAGGGTATTTGTTTTATGTGGTTAGGGGTGGTGTTTTTCTAAAAAGGGCATTTGATTTAAGTATTCCGGGGTTTTTGGGCACTGTTCCTTGTTTACGTATTTCTATGTTGATCTAGTTAGTTGTATGTCTATGTTTGGTTAATTGGGGTGGACTTCCAATTGAAGGCAGCTGTGTGGTGTTGCCTTTGATTGGAAGTCCAATATTAGTTGGGTGTGTTTGTCTGTTTAATTGTGGGAGATTGTTCCGTGTATAGCATCAAGCCTTACAGGACTGGTTATTGTCGGTGTGTTTCTTTTGTATACGTGTTTATTTTGGGTTTTCCTTCTTTCCATATAATAAAGAAGATGAGTTTACACATACCTGCGGCATTTTGGTCCTCCTTAACCAACGACAACCGTGACACTGGGAACAAATATCACTGATTCCTTACGCTCAGAAATGTACTGTATTTGCGACAGAAAAAAATTAAGTATTACATTTAGTAACTGTACCAGGATAATGTTATATGGTTACGGAAAAGAGAGACCAGTCTTATAATATAATATGGGAGTGAATTGTTAGACTCGGTGGCGAGATACATGTTGCCGTGTCTAAGGGTAGAACATGCTAAATTAAGCGCGCATAAACATTGAGGTAGACTAAAACAAACGATTTAATGATTTGAGGGAGTTCAGTGGATTTATCATTATTATCCGGTTTTGTTTGTCGTTGAAACTTTTGGGTTGCTGAATCGGTGTAGTAGAGGGAATGCTAACAAAATGTTTTGTGTTTTTTTCTGGGAAAATGGGGGTTTCATTGTCTCTCTTTGAAATGTTTCCCGGGGCTATGGTCTTGGAGAGAGCAGGGAGTGAGATTGAGGCCGAAACTACCAAATGAAATAAGGCCTAGCCATTTTTGTGTGTTTTTACCTTAAGGTTTGCAAATACCCACACACAACACACTTGTTATGACTATTTGTTGGTGTTTTTAAAATACTATGTTTGATTTACTGTGTGTTCTATTTCCTTTGGGTTTAGTGAGTTTCCATTTGTCTTAGTGCCAAGGTATCTTAAAGGGGCACACACAGAAATGTTTTTTGTTTTCTGAATTTTAATTAAACACGTGAATTCTTTTCATAAAGAAACGTACTAGAAACCTGGGATACGAGATATATGAAATGTATGTCTTTGAAGGGTTTGTATGACCTCTGACCTCTGTCCTGACTTTCCAGTGTGGTTTGATCACCCTCATTGGAAAGCCATTTGGATAATGAATTTAAGGTCATTTGTAATGTTAATAATTATGATGAAGTTTATAGTTCTTAGCCATATTTGTGATTTGGACCAATGTGAAGAAGGATAGGGCGTTGCCTTTGACTAAGGGCCTTAAGTCTATTTTCCTATGACCGTATTGGTACAATTATTTTTCTTTATGGAGTTCTTAAGGGTAGTGATTTTAATTTGATTTTGTTATTTTAAATTATGTTGTTTTATTTTCTGACCAGTAGTAGTGTTTTTTTTTATACATTTCTCACATGGGGAGTTATGTGTCAAAATGGGGGAGGGAACTGTCCTCTGAGGTTTTGGATTGAAGTTTACACGCCTTGAGTGATATATAGGAGTGTATTGAGTGATATGTGAAGAAGAGTATTTTTGTGTTGTTTGTTCTGTTCTGTTTTGATACAAATCTCACCAGATTAGGTCTGCTGGATTGTTGGGATTTCTCCAGTTGGGTTATAGGTCTAACTTCCTGATCCTGTGGCTCTGCGATGAAGTTGACAGTGTGATGGGGAGTATAAGCCAATTTGCAAAAATACATTTTATAGAATGTGTTGTTATTCTCTTTGACACATGTTTAGACATTGGTATTAAGAATAATTGGTAAAAGTAATTATCATATAGTTAATGCTTGTCTGGATTTCCTGAATCAAAATGTAACTGAACTGAACAGTTTTTCTGATCTGTCCTCTCAAGGTTATCATGAAAGGTGACGTCAGTCAGTGTGTTAATGCATGTAAGAGATAATTGGACCGAAAAGTGTGTGTTCCTCAAAAACCCCTCTAACGGGCTGAAGAAAAGCGACAAAGGCGTTCAATACGGCCCTGTCCGCACCACTTCTACCAAGAGACCTGAGTCCTCAGCCAGCAACCAGTGTACAGCATCCGATCGGAGCTATCAATTGCTTTTCTCTCAGGAGTGTGACAGAAGTCCACGTGGATTGGGCATGGGGAGAAATCTGTTCCAAACGTCTCTTATGTTGCTGGTATACTGGTTGATGAATGGACAAAACATAATGGGTGGTGGCGGCCCAGGTGAGACATTGAAATTGGGACATTATCATGGGCCATCCACTTTGAACTGTAAAGCTATCAGAAGAAGACAATGAAGATGCCAGAAGAGTGAGTGCCTGAAGGGGAGATATCAGGTTGATTGTAGAGTTCTACACACTACATACAATTATAGTCATTTAGATTAAGAATGCATTAAGATATGATCTGTATTATAATCGTGATAAGAAAGTTAATAGTAGAATTATAGAATAATTATACTGGATGCTAATATAAATGTACATTCTGCCAATGTTGATGTGTGTTAAATTGAGGGTTTTTGACTTTGAGTGATAGGACCAATTTGAATCACTGAGCAATGTCATTCTAAATTTGGGTTGGATAATGAATTGGGTTTTTGATTATGATTTGGAAATTGAATGATTTTTAAAACTGAAGGATTGATTTGAGTTTAGTATGATAACCTGTTAGGGACAGGTATAGAGTGGCGCGAATTACAAATACCTCAAAAATGCAAAAACTTCAATTTTTCAAACATATTACTATTTTTCACCATTTTAAAGACAAGACTCTCCTTTATCTAACCACATCGTCCGATTTCAAAAAGGCTTTACAACGAAAGCAAAACATTAGATTATGTCAGGAGAGTACCCAGACAGAAATAATCACACACCCATTTTTCAAGCTACCATATATGTCACAAAAACCAAAACCCCAGCTAAATGCAGCACTAACCTTTGATGATCTTCATTAGATGACACTCCTAGGACATTATGTTATACAATACATGCATGTTTTGTTCAATCAAGTTCATATTTATATCAAAAACCAGCTTTTTACATTAGCATGTTTTGTTCAGAACTAGCATACCCACCGAAAACTTCAGGTGAATTTACTAAATTACTCCCGATAAACGTTGACAAAAAACATAACAATTATTTTAAGAATTATAGATACAGAACTCCTTTATGCAATCGCGGTGTCCGATTTTAAAATAGCTTTTCGGTGAAAGCACATTTAGCAATATTCTGAGTAGATAGCCCGGCCATCACGGCTAGCTATTTTGACACCCACCAAGTTTGGCACTCACCAAACTCAGATTTACTATAAGAAAAATTGGATTACCTTTGCTGTTCTTCGTCAGAATGCACTCCCAGGACTTCAACACCCAATGTTGTTTTGGTTCCAAATAATCCATAGTTATATCCAAATAGCTCCGTTTTGTTCGTGCGTTCAGGTAACTATCCGAAGGGTGACGCGCCGGCGCGTTTTGTGACACAAAATTTCAAAATATTCCATTACCGTACTTCAAAGCATGTCAAACGTTGTTTAAAATCAATTTTTATGCAATTTTTCTCGTAAAATAGCGATAATATTCCAACCGGGAGACATTGTATCCGTTCAAACACTGAAAGAAGAAAATGGAGTCGTCACATGCACGCGCGCACCAGTGCCATTGTCCTCAGAAGTACCACTCTCCAAAACCCCTACTGTTTTTCGCCCAGAGACTGCAGAGTTATCATTCAACATTCTGGCACCTTCTGAGAGCCAATGAAAGCCTTAGAAAATGTCACGTTACAGCAGAGATCCTGTATTTTCGATAAAGAGGCTACAGAAGGCCAAGAAATGGTCAGACAGGGCACTTCCCATATAGAATCTTCTCAGGTTTTGGCCTGCCATATGAGTTCTGTTATACTCACAGACACCATTCAAACAGTTTTAGAAACTTTAGGGTGTTTTCTATCCAAATCTACTAATTATATGCATATTCTAGTTTCTGGGCAGGAGTAATAACCAGATTAAATCAGGTACGTTTTTTATCCGGCCGTGAAAATACTGCCCCCTATCCCTAACAGGTTTTAATAACTATTATGAGTGAAGCAATTCATGTATTATGGATTGATTGTTTTGATTGTTGTTAAGAATTAAATATGTAATATGTTATTAATTAAACACTATTCTCAGCATTCCCTGGTGAATGGAGAGGGTGAACTCTGATCCGGAGAGTGAAACTGATCCTAATCTATTTCGTCTATAGGCATTGCCATATAAGTAGTGGAATCATGATGCTTATCTTGGGTCATGTTCATTAGGCACCAACGGAATACATTTTACTTAAACCAGGAGTCACTACCTGGATTTGTCCAACAAGATATGCTAATTTTGGTTTCCGGGATAGAAATAGTTATTTCCACCATACCATGCTGATCCATTGGAGTGTGATAGATAACTAAAGCTTATTTTATTAAACTCCATTGTTGCATGCACTGCATTAAATATGTGCTTTTCACTGTCTATGAAGATATAGCTTTGAATCTCATAAACTGTATGCATCTTTAGTGTTTCTTCATGGGTTCGTGCAGGTGACTGTGTATCATAACCTCCCCAGACAAATTGGTAGAGTGCTTAGAATAAGTGTTGGAGGTTGAAATGGGAGACAATGCTAAGTTTCTTGGGAGGAGGCTAAGCCAGTGCTATAGCAGCTGGTCATGTGCAGGAACCCATACAATGAGTTATTGCTTTTATGCTTCTTGGTTAATGTAGAATGTATGCATTTTCTACATGTGAATGAATGTTCTTAAATCTCGAAATGTTCTTTTAAGTTGAGAGGACTCTCAAAACGGGGGAATGTGAAAGCAAAATTGCAAGATTATGTTAAAAATACTTTTATTGCATCAAATGGTTGTTTTATTGCAACAGAATAAGGGGTTGTTAGAACGCTCATCTGTGTGTGTTCTACTGAGGATGGGCCTCTGGGAGATTTACCATGTCTTTGGGGATACCGCATTCTGGTGCATGAGTTAATGTTTCTGTTCTATACAGTAATCAGGGAGAGATGGCTCCAGTATGGAGTTGGGGGGGAAGACACTGGTCTCTACACAATGAGTTCTCATCTTTTTTACAGCAGATTCTGTCTGCTGTGAATTATAAGTATCTTTCATACAAATCTTAACCTTGTGACCCATTCCATACATCTGTTGTTGTGTCATGTAAACTGAAGGAGGATGGACTTTGCTATAAAATGCTGTGGCTCAAACCAGCTGGTTGAGTTCTCAGTGATCACCTCCAGGTGTGATTACCGACTAGCTGGTTGAGTTCTCAGTGATCACCTCCAGGGGTGATTACCGACCAGCTGGTTGAGTTCTCAGTGATCACCTCCAGGTGTGATTACCGACCAGCTGGTTGAGTTCTCAGTGATCACCTCCAGGGGTGATTACCGACCAGCAGGTTGAGTTCTCAGTGATCACCTCCAGGGGTGATTACCGACCAGCTGGATGAGTTCTCAGTGATCACCTCCAGGTGTGATTACCGACCAGCTGGTTGAGTTCTCAGTGATCACCTCCAGGGGTGATTACCGACCAGCTGGTTGAGTTCTCAGTGATCACCTCCAGGGGTGATTACCGACCAGCTGGTTGAGTTCTCAGTGATCACCTCCAGGGGTGATTACCGACCAGCTGGTTGAGTTCTCAGTGATCACCTCCAGGGGTGATTACCGACCAGCTGGTTGAGTTCTCAGTGATCACCTCCAGGGGTGATTACCGACCAGCTGGTGGAGTTCTCAGTGATCACCTCCAGGTGTGATTACCGATCAGCTGGTTGAGTTCTCAGTGATCACCTCCAGGTGTGATTACCGACCAGCTGGTTGAGTTCTCAGTGATCACCTCCAGGAGTGATTAAGGACCAGCTCCATTACTGCGCTAATTAAATAATACAGTTTGATTGTTTTGAAGAAATGTTAAAAGTCAATTTTTCTTGATTACAATAATTCCACCACAAATGACTCCTCATTCTTAATGTATAGGAAAAGAGGAGAGGTATATGGATATGGAGAGGCTGGCTCTATAGTAGTCAATGAGCTGGATACATGTTGCTTGATGACACCTTCCTGCATAATGTAAGGTCGGGATAAATAATTCATCCATGGACACTGGGACTTAATGTTTAATTAGAGCAGGGCTGCCCAACCCTTTTCCTGGAGAGCTATTGTCACTTAGTTTTGCTGTTCCAAACCTTATCTAGCACACCTTTCTAACATTCTAATGTTTAACTGGTTGATAAACTGAATCAGGTTAGTTATTACTGATGCTGGATTGAAAATCTACAGGAGTGCAGCTCTCCAGGAAACAGGGTTGGGAAATCCTCATTTAAAGCAACTAACAAAATATGATATCCACACATCCACTGATTTCAAAGGTCAAATAATATGTACGGCAAAAATATAAAAGAGGACTTTTATACACTTTTTCACACATGCTCCCATGTGTGTTTTACTAAAAAACTGTTTTGTAACGTTTAAACCACACTTGACAGCATCTGTAGATCGTAGTGAGTTATTTTAAGAGTTATTTTGTTCTCCCTATTCTGAGTACCCAATTCAGCATCCCCCAACACACACACACACACACACACACACACACACACACACACACACACACACACACACACACACACACACACACACACACACACACACACACACACACACACACACACACAGTGTACACAGACACACACACACACACAGACACATGCACACACACACGTGTACACACAGACACGTGCACACACACACATGTACACACATCGGTGAAAGAAGCGGTAAACAGGAGCGTGGGAAACTGGTCTGTTGTATAAAAGTTATTTATTTCTTACCCTCTCCTCCTCTTCACTTTGCTCAGTCCACAGCAGTGACTGGGGTAGGTGAGCTCAGCACTCTGCAGATGCTGGAAGGCCCTCAGGGGGGGTAGTTTCTTGAGGGCCCAAGTGTTTTTAGCTTTCAGTTTCTGAACAGCCTCCAGACCCATTGTGGGTAAGGAGTTCACTCTCGATTCGGAAACGTCTCTGGGGGGAACAGAAGAGGGGAGCGGAATTCACTTTCTATTCTCAGCTCACAACAAAACCCAACAACAATGATGTGTTTTGGTTGTTTCCAGTTTGAATGTGAAATCTCCTGTGTTTTCCTGCACTTCATTTTTTATTGTTGTACATTTTACCCCTTTTTGTTCCCCAATTGCGTGACATCCAATTGGTAGTTACAGTCTTGTCCCATCGCTGCAACTCCCATACAGACTTGGGAGAGGCGAAGGTCGAGAGCCTTGCATCCTCAGAAACATGACCTTGACATGCCGCACTGCTTCTTGACACACTGCTTGCTTAACCCGGAAGCCAGCCGCACCAATTTGTAGGAAGAAACACCGTACAACTGGCAACCGAAGTCAGCGTGCACTGTGTCCGGCTGCCAAAAGGAGTCGCTAGAGCACGATGGGACAAGGACATCCCAGCCAGTCAAACCCTCCCCTAACCGAGACGACGCTGGGCCGAATGTGTGACGCCTCATGGGTCTCCCTGTCACGGCCACCTGCAACACAGCCCGGGATTAAAACCCAGATCTGTGGTGACAAGTCTAGCACTGCGATGCAGTGCCTTAGACCGCTGCGCCACTTGGGAGGCCACTTCCTGCACTTTTGAATGGAAAACTTTTCAGACAAAGTTGAATAAAAAGGCTCCTGAAAGGGATTAGGGGACTTTGGCACAGTTGCATGGCTTGATGTCTTTCCAACATCTTTCCGATTTCTTAAAACCTCTACGGGATCGGTGTCCCCCCTGCGGGACGGTTGAGCTAACGTAGGCAAATGTGATTAGCATGAGGTTGTAAGTAACAAAACAAATTCCCAGGACATAGACATATCTGATATGGACAGAAAGCATAAATTCTTGTTACTCTAACTGCACTGTCCAATGTACAGTAGCTATTACAATGAAAAAACACCATGCTACTGTTTGAGGAGAGGGCACAATTATGAACTTGAAAATGTATTAATCAACCAATTAGGCATATTTGGGCAGTCTCGATACAACATTTTGAACAGATATGCAATGGTTCATTGGATCAGTCTAAAACGTTGCACATACACTGCTGCCATCTAGTGGCCAAAATAAAAATGACGCCTGGGCTGGAATAATACATTATTGCATTTCTCTTGCATTTAAAAGATGATGGTACCAGATCTAATGTGTTATATTCTCCTACATTAATTTCACATTTCCACAAACTTCAAAGTGTTTCCTTTCAAATGGTATCAAGAATATGCATATTCTTGCTTCAGGTCATTTTAGGCGAAAATTGAAAAAAATGGTCGGATCCTTAAGAGGTCAAGAGTAAAAGCCTTTCACTCACAGAAGAGTTGGCCCGCTGATCACGCCAGAAAATGTCCTCTCGTCCAACCGCACCAGATCCACATTCCTATAGAGGTACCTAAATAGAAAAGATGGACAGAACGTGAAAGAGAGGAGAAGAGTGTAGAATGGAAGAAAGGGTTATTAATGTAATGGAGAGAAGAACAGCTTCTGCTAAGCTAATACTGCTAAGCTAATACTGCTAAGTTAGCACACTGATGCCGGCTTCACAAAGACAGTGAGAGTAAACAGTTGTGTCACACTTTACTTAAAGCCTGCAGTTATAATAATTTATAACCCCTGCCATTATAATGCTTTATAACTCCTGCAGTTATAATGCTTTATAACCCCTGCTGTTATAATTCTTTATAACCCCTGCCATGATAATGCTTTATAACCCCTGTCATGATAATGCTTTATAACCCCTGCCTTTAAACCAATAGTTTTATTTCTGCCAGTAAGAGTTTCTGTCAGTAAAATACTCAGGCAAATTGTCTAAAGAGATCTCCAGATAGTCTTTTTCATATCCCCCCCCCCCCCTCCCCTTCCGCAAATCACATTGTCACTACTCACCTCTTCACCATGCTAGCTGTTGTGTGCTGAGCGTTCTGGCACAATAATAGTTGCCATGCATCACCCAGGTGGGTGCCACACATAGGTGAGATTCCCCGTTACTATTTAAAGTACAGTTGGTTGAAAGGCGCTATATGCATCCATTAGTATTACTACTATTACTACATACACTTCCTCCAGTCTGGTTCCATTGAAGGCGTAGGGTTGGATGTCCGTCAGACCGTTGCTGTTCAGCATCCTGCCAAACAACACAGCAGCTAATGGGGATCCATAATAAATACAAATACAAATACAGGTGTTGACTAGAGTTACAGCATCGTCTTTCATCTTCCTAGTTTCTTCTGTTACATACACAGCCATCTGGCCAGAGAGATATACTGTAGCTAGGTTGCACTGACCTGTTAAACCCTGACATGATGTAATAGTAATTCTCTGAGAGAACATTTGTGATACCACCTACTAGGACAGAGCTGTTGAGTTGGTATGTTAACGACCAGAGGAAATGGATCATCAAATAGGCCAAGCTCCAATCATACACATAGTATGTACAGCAGACTCAAAACCAGATTAAACAATCCACAGTTCACTTACAGGGTGATTTCATTCTCTGAGATCCCATTGAATGAGTTGGCAGGAATTTCTCTGATGAAGAGGTTATCCACAATTTCCCTGAGATAGAGAGAGAAAGAGAGAGAGATAGAGAGGGAGAGAGAGAGAGAGAGAGAGAGAGAAAGAGAGAGATAGAGAGAGAGAGAAAGAGAGAGAGAGAGAGAGAGAGAGAGAGAGAGAGAGAGAGAGAGAGAGAGAGAGAGAGAGAGAGAAATGACGAATGACATACAATCAATGTCTGTTGGTGAATGTCTGTTCTGATTATTATCTACCAGTCCCAATGGCCAATCTTTATTGAGCTAGTAATGCAACAATGTTATTGATGCAATGACTGGAAACATTGTTTTAAATCACTGGCTCAACTACAGATTCTATTCTTTCACAAAGAGGAAATTCCATGGTGGACGGTGAACAGAGGGGGGATAGAGCTTGGAATTAGAATAGTAGAATGGTCATCAACCTACTTATGACGGGATAAATGTGGCGGCAGGTAGCCTAGCCCCAAGCCGACTAGGTAAAAAATCTCTCCTGTAAGTCGCTCTGGATAAGAACATCCGCTAAATGACTAAAGTGTAAATAAAGGTCAGCCATTTTGGTCAACCATGGTTTTTTCAAATGCACTCTGTTTGTTAGCTAGCTTGCCAGACAGTTTTAGGATCATAACATTTTGCACGTCGGAAAAGAGTAGGCTACCTTCGCTTCAATTAGCTCAATTAGCTGTATAAACTATATTTATATTATATGACAATATTAAGTTGACAATAATTATATTATACCACTTCTGATACATCACTTTTATTCTCCTGCATAGTAAAATCAGGATTATGCCTCTACTGCCATTCATTCCAACTTGACCTGTTTGGATTTCTCCCTGACCAATATGAGGGTTTATGACATAGCCCCTCTAGTAATTTAATAGGATCTCTACGGGATAGAGATACTCCTGGGTCTCAGCACCACGGCCTTTATTTTACCTGTCTACAATTGGCTTAAGTGGCTGGAGTAGCAAGACATTAAGACATCGGGTCTAGAGGTTGACACAATGGGAGTAAAAATAGAATTCTTGTAAAAAAAAAAATCCCGTATGGTCATGATCCCGCAACAGGTCTATACTTTCTTGTCCGTCCAGATAAAAATCACTCCCATCCCATCAGAAATAACTTTCTCTGTAGCTGCTCCTCTGTCCCCGCTCTGCGTGCAGAATCAAGAACCAAGACTGTTCTCAGAGCAGATCTGGTTGTAGCTAGATACATTAAGTTCAAGTGGCGTCGTGGACAATTTTGACATTTTAGCTAGCCCTAACCCTTTTCTTAACCTTAACCTAATGATCCTAACCTGCTGCGTATGTTCTCCTAACCTGCTAGCAAGATGCTAATCAAAACCGGCAGACCCTGACAGAATAGTGAGTAACCATAGCAACTGCTCTGTTTGGCTGCTGCTCACTAATCACAAGACAGTAGCCTGCCCTGCACACACAGCTGATAACAAACACATTACCAGATTTTGGCAATGAAGGCAGCCCTCTTATACTTACTCAGTCAGATGAACTCATGATATGGACATGTGCAATTGTCTCCGAGTGCATTTCGAAGGAACAATTAGGCTTGACCGGCAACGTTGTTGGTATTAGAACAGCTAGCTACGCCGCTTCAGGGCGCTGTTACTTGATTAAACCGCTGCTGCGTACTCGGTTCCTTCATGCCAAAGACAACTGTAATACATTTTGTTAAAACATTACTCTTTCTTTGAAATGTCTTTAATGTTAGTGATGGGTCCTTGGCTGCAACAAGACGCTGCAACATTCACTGACGTAAATTAGTGACCGGCTATAACTTGAGTGAGGAGCGAGAGTGAGCCGAAGGAAGGGGAGGGGGGAAATTACCATTATTTTTTTTTTTCGATTTGTATTAAATCCACTATATTAGGCCTACACAGTTAATTTGTTTAAAAAAAATGCTCCACACATGACATACAGTATTTCTACACCCCCCCATACAGTATTTCTACACCCCCATACAGTATTTCTACACCCCCATACAGTATTTCTACATCCCCCCATACAGTATTTCTACATCCCCCCATACAGTATTTCTACAACCCCCCATACAGTATTTCTACACCCCCATACAGTATTTCTACATCCCCCCATACAGTATTTCTATATCCCCCCCATACAGTATTTCTACACCCCCCATACAGTATTTCTACATCCCCCCCCATACAGTATTTCTACATCCCCCGCATACAGTATTTCTACACCCCATACAGTATTTCTACATCCCCCCATACAGTATTTCTACACCCCATACAGTATTTCTACATCCCCCCCCATACAGTATTTCTACACCCCATACAGTATTTCTACATCCCCCCATACAGTATTTCAACACCCCCATACAGTATTTCTATATCCCCCCCATACAGTATTTCTACACCCCCCATACAGTATTTCTACATCCCCCCCATACAGTATTTCTACATCCCCCCCATACAGTATTTCTACACCCCCCCATACAGTATTTCTACACCCCCATACAGTATTTCTACATCCTCCCATACAGTATTTCTACATCCCCCCATACAGTATTTCGACACCCCCCATACAGTATTTCTACACCCCCATACAGTATTTATACATCCCCCCATACAGTATTTCTACACCCCATACAGTATTTCTACATCCCCCCATACAGTATTTCTACATCCCCCCATACAGTATTTCTACATCCCCCCATACAGTATTTCTACACCCCCATACAGTATTTCTACATCCCCCATACAGTATTTCTACACCCCATACAGTATTTCTACATCCCCCCCATACAGTATTTCTACACCCCATACAGTATTTCTACATCCCCCCCATACAGTATTTCTACACCCCATGCAGTATTTCTACATCCCCCCCATACAGTATATCTACACCCCAGACAGTATTTCTACATCCCCCCATACAGTATTTCTACACCCCATACAGTATTTCTACATCCCCCCACACAGTATTTCTACACCCCCATACAGTATTTCTACAACCCCCCATACAGTATTTCGACCCCCCCCCCCCCCCCCTCAGTTTATAACTATTCCTGTACTGCCCATTACTGTGGACTGATGATCCTGCCATCTCCTATCCCGATCTTGAATCTAAAACTTCACACGGATGGGGACCATACTGTTAGGTGATGGGGACTATACTGTTAGGTGATGGGGACCATAATGTTAGGTGATGGGGACCATACTGTTAGGTGATGGGGACTATACTGTTAGGTGATGGGGACCATACTGTTAGGTGATGGGGACTATACTGTTAGGTGATGGGGACTATGCTGTTAGGTGATGGGGACCTTAATGTTAGGTGATGGGGACTATACTGTTAGGTGATGGGGACTATACTGTTAGGTGATGGGGACCATACTGTTAGGTGATGGGGACCATACTGTTAGGTGATGGGGACCATACTGTTAGGTGATGGGGACCATAATGTTAGGTGATGGGGACCATACTGTTAGGTGATGGGGACTATACTGTTAGGTGATGGGGACTATGCTGTAAGGTGATGGGGACCATACTGTTAGGTGATGGGGACTATACTGTTAGGTGATGGGGACTATACTGTTAGGTGATGGGGACCATACTGTTAGGTGATGGGGACCATACTGTTAGGTGATGGGGACTATGCTGTTAGGTGATGGGGACCTTAATGTTAGGTGATGGGGACTATACTGTTAGGTGATGGGGACTATACTGTTAGGTGATGGGGACTATACTGTTAGGTGATGGGGACCATACTGTTAGGTGATGGGGACCATACTGTTAGGTGATGGGGACTATACTGTTAGGTGATGGGGACTATGCTGTAAGGTGATGGGGACCATACTGTTAGGTGATGGGGACTATACTGTTAGGTGATGGGGACTATACTGTTAGGTGATGGGGACCATACTGTTAGGTGATGGGGACCATACTGTTAGGTGATGGGGACTATGCTGTTAGGTGATGGGGACCTTAATGTTAGGTGATGGGGACTATACTGTTAGGTGATGGGGACTATACTGTTAGGTGATGGGGACTATACTGTTAGGTGATGGGGACCATACTGTTAGGTGATGGGGACCATACTATTAGGTGATGGGGACCATAATGTTAGGTGATGGGGACCATACTGTTAGGTGATGGGGACTAAGCTGTTAGGTGATGGGGACTATGCTGTAAGGTGATGGGGACCATACTGTTAGGTGATGGGGACCATACTGTTAGGTGATGGGGACCATACTGTTCGGTGATGGGGACCATAATGTTAGATGATGGGGACTATACAGTTAGATGATGGGGACCATACTGTTAGGTGATGGTGACCATACTGTTAGGTGATGGGGACTATACTGTTAGGTGATGGGGACCATACTGTTAGGTGATGGGGACCATAATGTTAGGTGATGGGGACCATAATGTTAGGTGATGGGGACCATACTGTTAGGTGATGGGGACCATACTGTTAGGTGATGGGGACCATACTGTTAGGTGATGGGGACTATACTGTTAGGTGATGGGGACCATATTGTTAGGTGATGGGGACCATAATGTTAGTTATGGGGACTATACTGTTAGGTGATGGGGACTATGCTGTTAGGTGATGGGGACCATAATGTTAGGTGATGGGGACCATACTGTTAGGTGATGGGGACCATACTGTTAGGTGATGGGGACTATGCTGTTAGGTGATGGGGACCATACTGTTAGGTGATGGGGACTATACTGTTAGGTGATGGGGACTATACTGTTAGGTGATGGGGACCATATTGTTAGGTGATGGGGACCATAATGTTAGTTATGGGGACTATACTGTTAGGTGATGGGGACTATGCTGTTAGGTGATGGGGACCATAATGTTAGGTGATGGGGACCATAATGTTAGTGATGGGGACTATACTGTTAGGTGATGGGGACCATACTGTTAGGTGATGGGGACTATGCTGTTAGGTGATGGGGACCATACTGTTAGGTGATGGGGACCATACTGTTAGGTGATGGGGACCATATTGTTAGGTGATGGGGACCATACTGTTATGTGATGGGGACCATACTGTTAGGTGATGGAGACTAAGCTGTTAGTGATGGGGACCATACTGTTAGGTGATGGTGACCATACTGTTAGGTGATGGGGACTAAGCTGTTAGTGATGGGGACCATACTGTTAGGTGATGGGGACCATACTGTTAGGTGATGGGGACCATACTGTTAGATGATGGGGACCATACTGTTAGATGATGGGGACCATACTGTTAGGTGATGGGGACCATAATGTTAGGTGATGGGGACCGCACTGTTAGGTGATGGGGACCGTACTGTTAGGTGATGGGGACCATACTGTTAGTAATGGGGACTATAGTCTAATAATAACAAGATGATACCTTTTATTGATAATTCATTTCCTATAAATAACCCTTTCTTCTGATCCCCATCATTTGTCTCATCGCAGAACTCTACCTATCTCTGTCTGCATGCGGTTCACACACACACCACACACACACACACACCACACACACACACAGACACACACACACACACACACACACACACACACACACACACACACACACACACACACACACACACACACACACACACACACACACACACAGAGAGAGACAGATAGACAGACAGCCATTCACATTAAGGGAAAAAACAGCGCACAAAGGCTGGGCAATTAAATGTCCATTTGGGCAGTTTTTCTCAATGGAGAAGATTATGTGTTGATATTTTTCCCTTTCATTTCTTATGTTAGCAAGGACAGAACATTTGAGTCATGTTCTACTGAAAGCGTGGTGGTGGTGGTGGTGATGGGGGTGGTGGTGATGATGGGGATGGTGTTGATGGGGGTGATGGCAGTGATGATGGGGGTGGTGGTGGTGGTGATGATGGGGTGGTGGTGGGGATGATGGGGTGGTTTTGATGGGGGTGACGGCGGTGATGATGGGGGTGGTGGTGGTGATGATGGGGATGATGGGGATGGTGGTGGTGATGATGGGGATGGTGGCAGTCATGTTGGGGTTGGTGGTGATGGTGACGATGGTGGTGATGTTGGGGGTGGGGATGTTGGGGTTGGTGGTGGTGGTGATCATGGGGGAGACGGTGGTGGTGATGATGGAGGTGGTGATGGTGTTGGTGGGGGGGATGGCGGTGATGATGGGTGTGGTAGTGGTGATGATGGGGATGGTGGCGGTGATGATGGGGTGGTGGCGGTGATGATGGGGTTGTGGTGGTGGGGTTGGTATTGGTGGTTGTGTTGGTGGTGGGGTTGGTGGTGGTTGTGATGATGGGGTGGTGGTGGTGGTGATGGTGGTTGTGATGGTAGTGATGATGATTGGGGGGGTGATGGTGGTGATGTTGGTGGGGGTGGTGGTTGTGATGGTGGTAATGATGGGAGTGGTGATGATGGGGGTGGTGATGATGGTGGTGATGGTGATGATGGTATTGGTGGTGATGATGGTGATGGTGGTGATGATGGTGATGGTATTGGTGGTGATGATGGTTAAGGTGATGATGGTGGTGATGATGATGGTATTGGTGGTGATGATGGTGGTGATGATGGTGATGGTGGTGATGATGGTGGTGATGATGGTGAGGATGGTATTGGTGGTAATGATGGTGGTGATGATGGTGATGGTACTGGTGGTGGTGGTGTTGATGGTGGTGGTGGTGATGATGGTATTGGTGGTGATGATGGTGGTGATGGTGGTGGTGATGGTGGTGATATTGGTGGTGGTGATGGTGGTGGTGGTGGTCGTGGTGGTGGTGATGATAATTGGGGTGGTGGTGTGGGGGTGATATAATAGAAAAGCTCAGCCGAAAGGACCAAACACTTACAAGATGAAGTCGTCCTGGCTGGAACGGATCTGGCCCAGAGCAGGGAAGGAGGGCAGGCCAGTGTTGAAGATACCCCTGCAGTGGAACAAATACTGTATCAGTCTCCATCAGGGCTAGGCTACCCATAGAGATCCAATATAAACCAAGATGGCCGTGGTGTAGTCGCCCGGATGACAATTTCCATTCTAGGGTTTTATCTAGTGTTCTGTGAGTCAACCCTACAGGTATGACCAAGGTCTTGGAGTGACACGGCAGGGTTTATTTACAAACGAGCACCATGCACACGTAACTCTGCTAATGACTTACCAACTGAGCTAATAAAATCCACCTAACTGGGCATGCAAGCTCAAGCTAATAACTTCACATTAATTATCTCTAGCACCATATACCCAGTTTCTCCATCGATAAAAAAAAGTGATTGTCTACATTATGTACAAAAAATATGGTAAAAAAAAAAAAAAACGACAAGACTGCGAAACAACATTTTATTTAACAAACTCCCTTGCACTGACTCTACGCACACACACTGGTCTCTACCCATACTATCACACATACTTACATTTTTTTATGTGAATAAGGTCCGAAGCTGCCATGACAGTTAATGGTTGCATCAAAATAGATTCTTAGTCAACTTACCTGGTAAAATAAGGGTAAATAAATTAAATGAAATAATTTCCCCCACTTACAGGTACTTTAAGTTTGTGAGGTCCTTGAATGCCTCTGGGTCAATGTAAGACAGGCTCCTGATACTCCTTATTTCTCTGTGACAAACACACACACACACACACACACACACACACACACACACACACACACACACACACACACACACACACACACACACAACATTCACCACATACAGTGCCTTGCAAAAGTATTCACCTCCCTTGGCATTTTTCCTATTATGTTGCCTTACAACCTGGAATTAAAATTGATTTTTGGGGGGGTTTGTATCATTTGATTTACACAACATGCAAACCACTTTGAAGATGGAATATATTTCTTATTGTGAAACAAACAAGACATAAGACAAAGAAACTGAAAACTTGAGCGTTCATAACTATTCACCCTCCAAAGTCAATACTTTGTAGAGACACCTTTTTGCAGCAATTACAGCTACAAGTCTCTTGGGATATATCTCTATCAGCTTGGTACTTCAAGCCACTGGGATTTTGCCCATTCTTCAATTCAAAACTGCTCCAGCTCCTTCAAGTTGGATGAGCTCCTGCTGGTGTACAGCAATCTTTAAGTCATACCACAGATTCTCAATTGGATTGAAGTCTGGGCTTTGACTTGGCCATTCAAGACAATTAAATGTTTCCCCTTAAACCACTCGAGTGTTTCTTTAGCAGTATGCTTAGGGTCATTGTCCTGCTGGAAGGTGAACCTCCGTCCCAGTCTCAAATCTCTGGAAGACTGAAACAGGTTTCCCTCAAGAATTTCCTTGTATTTAGCGCCATCCATCAATCCTTCAATTCTGACCAGTTTCCCAGTCCCTGCCAATGAAAAACATCTCCACAGCATGATGCTGCCACCACCATGCTTCACTGTGGGGATGGTGTTCTCAGGGTGATGAGAGGTGTTGGGTTTGTGCCAGACTTAGTGTTTTCCTTGATGTCCAATAAGCAATTTTTTTGTCTCATCTGACAAGAGTACCTTCTTCCATATGCTGGGGAGTCTTCCACATGCCTTTTGGCGAACACCAAACGTGTTTGCTTATTTTTTTCTTTAAGCAATGGCTTTTTTCTGGCCACTCCTCCCTAAAGCCCAGCCCTGTGGAGTGTACGGCTTAAAGTGGTCCTATGGACAGATACTCCAATCTCCACTGTGGAGCTTTGCAGCTCCTTCAGGGTTATCTTTGGTCTCTTTGTTGCCTCTCTGATTAATGCCCTCCTAGCCTGGTCCATGAGTTTTGGTGGGCGGCCTTCTCTTGGCAGGTTTGTTGCGTCATATTCTTTCCACTTTTTAGTAATGGATTTAATGGTGCTCCGTGGGATTTTCAAAGTTTCTGTTATTTTTTTTATAACCCAACCCTGATCTGTACTTCTCCACAACTTTGTCCCTGACCTGTTTGGAGAGCTCCTTGGTCTTCATGGTGCCGCTTGCTTGGTAGTGTTGCTGACTCTGGGACCTTTCAGAACAGATGTATATATACTGAGATCATGTGACAGATCATGTGACACTTAGATTGCACACAGGTGGACGGTATTTAATTAATTATGTGACTTCTAAAGGTAATTGGTTGCACCAGATCTTATTTAGGGGCTTCATAGCAAAGGGGGTGAATACATACAGAAGCACCACTTTTCCGTTTTTGTTTTTTTATGATTTTTTAAAAAAAAAGTCTTTTTTTCATTTCACTTCACCAATTTTGACTATTTTGTGTATGTCCATTACATGAAATCCAAATAAAAATCAATTTAAATTACAGGTTGTAATGCAACAAAATAGGAAAAACGCCAAGAGGGGTGAATACTTTTGCAAGGCAATGTATGCTGCTGCTATAGCTCAGTCTATTGTCAATCCTGTTGCCACCTATATTTACATATCTTCCTTAATTACCTCGTACCCCTGCACATCAACTCGGCACTAGTACTCCCTGTATACAGTGGTGTAAAGTAATTAAGTAAAAATAATTTCAAGTACTACTTAAGATATTTTTGGGGGTATTTGTACTTTACTATTCATATTTTTTACAACTTTAACTTTTATGTCACTACATTCCTGAAGAAAATAATGTACTTTTTACTACTTACATTTTCCCTGACACGCAAAAGTACTTGTTACATTTTGAAGGTTTAGCAGGACAGGAAAGGGGTCTAATTCACACACGTATCAAGAGAACATCCCTGGTCATCCCTATTGCCTCTGATCTGGCAGACTCACTAAACACATGCTTTGTTTGTAAATTATGTCTGACTGTTGGAGTGTGCCCCTGGCTATCTGTAAATGATGTCTGAGTGTTGTAGTGTTCCCTTGGCTATCTGTAAATAAATAGAAACTAGACAATGGTGCCGTCTGGTTTGTTTAATATAAGGAAGTTGATATGATTTATACTTGTACTTTTACTTTTGATACTTAAGTATATTTAAAACCAAATACTTTTAGACTTTTGACTCATGTAGTATTTTACTGGACGACTTTTACGGTACTTGAGTCATTTTCTATTAAGGTATCTTTACTTTTACTGAAGTATGACAATTGGGTACTTTTTCCACCACTGCATGTATATAGTCATGTTATTACCTCGTACCCCTGCACATTGACTCAGTACTGGTACTCCCTGTATATTACCATGTTATTACCTCATATCCCTGCACATCGACTCGGTACTGGTACTCACTGTATATAGCCATGGTATTACCTCGTATCCCTGCACATTGACTCGCAGTGGTGGAAAAAGTACCCAATTGTCGTACTTGAGTAAACGCAAAGATACCTTGAAGGAAAATGACTCAAGTAAAAGTGAAAGTCACCCAGTAAAATACTACTTTAGAAAAAGTCAAAGTATTTGGTTTTAAATATACTTAATTATCAAATGTAAAAGTATAAATAATTTCTATTTCCTTATATTAAGCAAACCAGACGGCATGAGTTTCTTGTTTTTTTAAATTTACGGATAGCCAGGGACACAGTTCAACAGTCAGACATAATTTACAAACGAAGCATTTGTGTTTAGTGAGTCTGCCAGATCAGAGGCAGTAGGGATGACCAGGGATGTGCTCTTGATAAGTGTGTGAATTAGACAATTTTCCTGTCCTGCTAAGCATTCGTATACCTGCACATCATCTCAGTACTGGTACTCCCTGTATATAGCCATGTTATTACCTGGTACTCCCTGTATATAGCCATGTTATTACCTGGTACTCCCTGTATATAGCCATGTTATTACCTGGTACTCCCTATATATATAGCCATGTTATTACCTGGTACTCCCTGTACATAGCCATGTTATTACCTGGTACTCCCTGTATATAGCCATGTTATTACCTGGTACTTCCTGTATATAACCATGTTATTACCTGGTACTCCCTGTATATAGCCATGTTATTACCTGGTACTCCCTATATATATAGCCATGTTATTACCTGGTACTCCCTGTACATAGCCATGTTATTACCTGGTACTCCCTGTATATAGCCATGTTATTACCTGGTACTTCCTGTATATAGCCATTTTATTTTCGTTATTGTTATTCACTGTGTATTTATTCCTGGTGTTTCTATTTTTATTTGTTTCATCTTTATCTTTAACTCTGCGTTGTTGGAAGGGGACCCGTATTGCCTGACGACTCAAACTGAATTAATCTGCTGCACTATCATCCGCTAAATACTTCAGTCTGAGGCTGACGTCATTTAAGTTGTTTGTGGTGACGTCAGAATAAGGGGCGTTGTACACATAGAATTAGGAATTAGAATACTAATAATGAGTAATTGAATAGGATCTCTATGGTTGTACAAAACAAAGTCATCAGCGATTGGATCATTTCTAACCAATTAGAGTATCAAAGCCAATGACACATTTCTAAAACAGTGTTTCACCCACGTACGTTTTGGCTCTGGCCCATCCCATCGGTTTCTGGGACCAATCAGACGGTCTAGAATGGATTTCCATTCTAGATATTGTCGGGGAGGTACTCAGATCCAGACTCATTGCGGATAAGAAACTAATGTCTGTGAGCGTGGCGTAGGAGTTTGTTTAGCCAGGCAACCGTAAGTAAGCATTTCACTGTGAGTCTACACCTTTTGTTTACAAAGCATGTGACAAATACAATTTGATGTGATTTGATGAAAAGATCCTAAGAAAAGTTACATCTATGATGTCATCAGGAGTACCCCTTTAACGAAAAAAACCTGAAGTAATTGCAGCGTTCCAAGAATTCCTGCACACCACTATAATCAACAATTTGTCATTCAGCCACTTATACTAACCGGTAAATTATATATGATAAAGTATAATTTACTTTATGTATAGAGGTGCTGCCAAGACAACCATGGGACCAGGTAGCTCAGTTGGTAGAGCATGGAGCATGGTGCGCACATGAAAGTAAGTTGCTTGGGATAAAAGTGTCTGCTAAATGGCATAAATGATTAAATAAAATGATTATAAATTAGGTAGCCTAAGTGAAGCCTGAAACTAATGCATCGTCCTCTAAAAGGACAGGAGAATACCAACATGAACAAGACAACACTTCATCGCTGAAAGGGCTCCTGGGAGACATTCACTAAGTGACTGGACCATTGATTATTTTAGCCATAACACAGTTCTCTGCTTCTTCCTTTTCTTGAACACGTGTGGAAGTTTTTACTTGACTTTTATGGAAGCACCTGAGTTTTTACTTGACTTCTATTGTAGCAGAGGTGGTTTGCATCTTTCTTAAGGGGTAATGGACCTTATTCACAGCAGAATGTTCTACCATAAACAGCTGGTGTGGGTAGCTGATAAACGGTTGGGTCTTTTTAAAAACCATCACAGACTACAATGTTTTTTACGAGTATCCAAATACAAATAATAATCGTTGCGGTGTGAAGCGGTTTTCGATCTGCAGGGTTTATGCATGGCAGCACATTGATTCTTACCCCATAAAAAATGATGAACGTCAAACATTTTTTTATGTGAATAAGGTCCGAAGCTGCCATGACAGTTAATGGTTGCATCAAAATAGATTCTTAGTCAACTTACCTGGTAAAATAAGGGTAAATAAATTAAATGAAATAATTTCCCCCACTTACAGGTACTTTAAGTTTGTGAGGTCCTTGAATGCCTCTGGGTCAATGTAAGACAGGCTCCTGATACTCCTTATTTCTCTGTGACAAACACACACACACACACACACACACACACACACACACACACACACACACACACACACACACACACACACACACACACACACAGCAAATGAATGTGATGCGCACACAATTGAACAACAACCAACACCACATCACACAGTCCAAAATGTCCATAATGTTACTATGTTACCATGTTCTATGTTACCATGTTACCATGTTCTATGTTACCATGGTAACATGGTAACATAGAACATGGTAACGTGGTAACATAGAACATGGTAACATTGAACATAGAACATGGTAACATAGAACATGGTAACAAGGTAACATAGAACATGGTAACATAGAACATGGTAACATAGAACATGGTAACGTGGTAACATAGAACATGGTAACATAGAACATGGTTACATGGTAACATAGAACATGGTAACATGGTAACATTGAACATAGAACATGGTAACATTGCACATGGTAACATAGAACATGGTAACGTGGTAACAAGGAACATGGTTACATGGTAACATAGAACATGGTAACATTGAACATAGAACATGGTAACATTGCACATGGTAACATAGAACATGGTAACATGGTAACATAGAACATGGTAACATAGAACATGGTAACGAGGTAACATAGAACATGGTAACATAGAGCATGGTAACAAAGAACATGGTAACATAGAACATGGTAACATAGAACATGGTAATGTGGTAACATAGAACATGGTAACATAGAACATGGTAACATAGAACATGGTAACGTGGTAACATAGAACATGGTAACATAGAACATGGTAACGTGGTAACATAGAACATGGTAACATAGAACATGGTAACGTGGTAACATAGAACATGGTAACATAGAACATGGTAACATAGAACATGGTTACATGGTAACATAGAACATGGTAACATAGTAACATTGAACATAGAACATGGTAACATTGCACATGGTAACATAGAACATGGTGACATAGAACATGGTAACGTGGTAACATAGAACATGGTTACATGGTAACATAGAACATGGTAACATTGAACATAGAACATGGTAACATTGCACATGGTAACATAGAACATGGTAACATGGTAACATAGAACATGGTAACGAGGTAACATAGAACATGGTAACATAAAACATGGTAACATGGTAACAAAGAACATGGTAACATAGAACATGGTAACATAGAACATGGTAATGTGGTAACATAGAACATGGTAACATAGAACATGGTAACGTGGTAACATAGAACATGGTAACGTGGTAACATAGAACATGGTAACATAGAACATGGCAACGTGGTAACATAGAACATGGTAACATAGAACATGGTAACATAGAACATGGTAATGTGGTAACATAGAACATGTTACCTTGTTACCATGTTCTATGTTACCACGTTACCATGTTCTATTTTACCATGTTCTATGTTACCATGTGCAATGTTACCATGTTCTATGTTCAATGTTACTATGTTACCATGTTCTATGTTACCATGTAACCATGTTCTATGTTACCACATTACCATGTTCTATGTTACCATGTTACATGTTACCATGTGCAATGTTACCATGTGCAATGTTACCATGTTCTATGTTACTATGTTACCATGTTCTATGTTACCATGTAACCATGTTCTATGTTACCACGTTACCATGTACTATGTTACCATGTTCTATGTTACCATGTTACCATGTTCTATGTTACCACGTTACCATGTTCTATGTTACCACGTTCTATGTTACCATGGTCTATGTTACCATGTTACCATGTTCTATGTTACCATGTGCAATGTTACCATGTTCAATGTTACCATGTCGCCATGTTACCATGTTCTATGCTACCATGTTGCCATGTTACCATGTTTTATGTTACCATGTTCTATGTTACCATGTTGCCATGTTACCATTTTCTATGTTACCATGTTGTCATGTTCTATGTTACCATGTTCTATGTTACCTTGTTGCCATGTTACCATGTTCAATGTTACCTTGTTGCCATGTTACCATGTTCAATGTTACCATGTCGCCATGTTACCATGTTCTATGCTACCATGTTGCCATGTTACCATGTTTTATGTTACCATGTTCTATGTTACCATGTTATCATGTCACCATGTTACAATGTTCTATGTTACCATGTAACCACATTTCCATGTTACCATGTTCTATGTTACCATGTTACCATGTCACCATGTTCTATGTTACCATGTTACCATGTTCTATTTGACCATGTTACCATGTTCTATGTGACCATGTTACCATGTTCTATGTTACCATGTGCAATGTTACCATGTTCTATGTTCAATGTTACTATGTTACCATGTACTATGTTACCATGTAACCATGTTCTATGTTACCACGTTACCATGTTCTATGTTACCATGTTACCATGTTACCATGTTCTATGTTACCACGTTACCATGTTCTATGTTACCATGTTACCATGTTCTATGTTACCTTGTTACCATGTTACCATGTTCTATGTTCAATGTTACCATGTTACCATGTTCTATGTTACCATGTTCTATGTTACCATGTTACCATGTTCTATGTTACCTTGTTACCATGTTCTATGTTACCATGTTCTATGTTCAATGTTACCATGTTACCATGTTCTATGTTACCATGTCACCATGTTCTATGTTACCATGTTCTATGTTACCATGTTCTATGTTGCGATGTTACCATGTTCTATGTTGCCTTTTTGCCATGTTCTATGTTACCATGTTCTATGTTACCATGTTACCATGTTGCCATGTTACCAAGTTACCATGTTACCATGTTGCCATGTTACCAAGTTACCATGTTACCATGTTCTATGTTACCATATTACCATGTTGCCATGTTACCATGTTACCATGTTCTATGTTACCATGTTGCCATGTTCTATGTTACCATGTTGCCATGTTGCCATGTTACCATTTTCTATGTTGCCATGTTACCATGTTTTATGTTACCATGTTCTATGTTACCATGTCACCATGTTATCATGTTCTATGTTACCATGTTACCACATTTCCATGTTACCATGTTCTATGTTACCATGTTACCATGTTCTATGTTACCATGTTCTATGTCACCATGTTCTATGTTACCATGTACTATGTTACCATGTCACCCTGTTCTGTGTTACCATGTTCTATTTTACCATGTTCTATGTTACCATGTTCTATGTTACCATGTTAAAATGTTCTATGTTACCATGTTCTATGTTACCATGTTCTATGTTACCATGTTAAAATGTTCTATGTTACCATGTACTATGTTACCATGTCACCCTGTTCTGTGTTACCATGTTCTATTTTACCATGTTCTATGTTACCATGTTCTATGTTACCATGTTAAAATGTTCTATGTTACCATGTTCTATGTTACCATGTCACCATGTTCTATGTTAGCATGTTACCATGTTCTATGTTACCATGTTACTATGTTCTATGTTACCATGTTACCATGTTCTATGTTACCATGTTACCATGTTCTATGTTACCATGTTGCCAGTGCCAAACACATTTCTACCAAACTGGAATGTAATCATAATCACCCAGGAAGAGAAAAGATTGGGTTGGATCAGTAATCCTCGCCCCTGTTTTGGTAAAAAGCTGAAGGATGGGGCTAGAGAAATGTAAACACTCTCAAATTCATAGACAGAGCTACGGATGCAAGGACTGACCATCCATGATATCCAAAGTATAGTTTTAACCATGTTCTGAGGCTATATAGTGTTTGTTTACATTTAATATGTTTACAAACATTGGGGTAAAACAAGCTTCTATTTTGGGTTCTGATGGGGTACAACAGCTGAACTAAGCTCATGAGACATTTATAAGTTATGTTCACTAAGAATCAATGGGTACATATCATTAACTTAGAAGTCAAAAAAAGGATGTAGCAGCTGTATATTGCCTCTTGAGAAGACACATTTCAGTCGAATGTAGTCAGTTGTGCAACTGAGTAGGTATCCCCTTTCCCTTTCCTTAAGCCACAACCCAGAGTCTGTGCATGTCTACCGTGGCTGTCTGGGAGACTGCAACCATTCAAACCACAACAAAAACAGCTATGTACAGGGCCGGACTAACCAAATCTGGGGCCCTGGGCATTAACATTTTAGAACCCCGTACTCTTTAGAACCCCGTACTCTTTAGAACCCTGTACTCTTTAGAACCCCGTACTCTTTAGAACCCCGTAATCTTTAGAACCCCGTACTCTTTAGAACCCCGTACTCTTGGCGGCAGAAAGAAATGTTTGCTGTTTTAAAACTAAATTCCTGCAATTCTACACATTTTGCCTTTGGGCTGAGAGATAAATGTGCTTATATTTCCTGTAGATTTACACATTTCGACATGGCTTATGCCTTTTTCTTATGTTATCTGAGTGACTGAAACATTATAACAAAATCAGTGGATGTCACCTGGGGCCCCGGGGCATGCAATCCGGTCGGTAATCCGGGCCCTGCCTCTGTGCCAGCCGTTGAGAATTCATGTAAATGCATGCATCCAATAATTATTCAGTCTCTCGTTTGGTCATGTAATTTGATATTTCCCCGTCTAAACCTTTTAGGCTAAACAACGATTCAGGCACCTCCTGTTCCAATTCCAAACCACATGGTTGGGCTAAAAGAGCCTCCAATTCCAAACCACATACCGTTGGGCTAAAACACAAACTCTGGATGGTAGATTGGAGGCTCTATATGCGCTGCAACCCTAAACTGAGGTAGATAGATATATGAGATAAGAGAGAGATGGGTTTCCGAAGAAAAAAGAGAGACTGTGGCGGGGCCGCCTAACCTACTGTACTTACATGTGGATAGCCTTGGGCAGCTTGTGAAAGGAATGTCTCTCCAGACTCGTCAGACTTTCATCATCTGAGATGTAACTGATTGGGAAAATATAGAATGGAAATGTAGAACTTTTTCACTGCAAGAACAGATTGGATAGTAGTACATTGTAAACAGCTACATCTATATCCGTCCCTGGCTGTTCCCCTGTAGGCCCTATGGAAGTGTATGGAAGTGAGATAATCAATGACGGGCTGTTCAGTTCTATGATATTATACTTTTACTACTACAGATATAACATAGTAGCATATGTTACAAACAATAACCTACATGTGAGAGATGTTGATCAAGTTGGCGAAGGCATCCTGAGATATGGAGGTCAGTCTTGTCTCCACAAGCCACCTGTTGTGATAATACATCGATAATCTGTTGCATTTGTATAGTGCTTTTCATTTCATTTGTGTTGTGCGTGTAAAGGTATCCATTCTAGTTTTCACATCTCTATAATATCCCTGCAACCCATTATTATACCGCATTAGCTTTTTTTCTTTGTTCTAATTTAGTTATCTGCAAATACAAAGTAACTATTGCCTGACCTGTCACATCCATAGACATTATATAGATAATATAAACATATTCTGGGGCTATGGGATGATGGTTACTGGTCAGTGTAGATCTGCAGAGAGAGAGAGGGATTGTTCTGTCGACATAGTATCCAATAGAAGCTGATTAATAATAATAATAATAATAATAATAGATTATACACATTTACAAGATGAGAATACCTTCTATGTATGTTGGGTAATGATAAAAACAGACAGCTGTGTTAAACCCATGAGATAAGAACCAATACGTAAATATAAACAATTCAAATCACCAGTTGAACAGATTTCTTGAATCCCAGACTGTAGTTTAAAACTAAATCCCACTACCAGGTATTATTCGTCGTATGTCAATTAAGTGAACTTCTCTTTTGCTGAGTTATTCCTTTAAATCAGCATCACTTCGACTGACTGACAGGGCAGGTAAAAAGAAACACTAGAAAGATACGGAAACGAGTGTACTTACAACTCTTTAGTGCTGGGATGGAATGCAGGTAGGACGTCAATTTCGAAGCATGACACTGTTTTCGTAATGTCCCATTTGGTGCAGTCGCAAAAAGTTGGGCAAACGTCGATGTTATCAGTTGTATCGACCGGTGAAGCGATGAAAAGTATAAACATACGAATAATCAGATTCATTTTCAGATATATTACTGAATGGATATCCTCGCTCATTATTTGGTATTGCGTGAAGCCTATGAACGCATATTCGGCACATTAAAGTTTAATTTCCAATGTCAAGGTATATTAAAGTTGTATTCGCCCGTATAGCATCTCATGAAGACATGTACTCCCAAGTTAAATCGATGTCAAATTTGATAGAGATGCGGTATGGGGGCGTTCCGTTCATATGAAACTTGCGTGCGTTGAACATGGCTGAATCACACCGTATGGGGAGGGTGAGTTATTTGTACTTTTCTGTGCGTGGTACTGTAGGTAATTTATTGGGGATATACAGTTCCAATAATATTTTAATATTGGACAGATTGTAGGATCTGGGGACAGGAGATTTGTAGATTTATACGAACCATCCAGGCAAGATTTCCCGATGACGATGCATTGTACAAAATAACGGCTGTAGACGTCACACACGTTTCCCAAAACACCACGTAGTGCACTCGATACAAACTGAAATAAACCTGTGTCGTTACAAGAGCTGTCCAATGCTGACAATGATTCTGGAATAAAGGCTAAAGAGTTATCTGTAGCTCTTTAGAGTATAGCTATTCAAAGTTATCTTTTTTTTTATATTCTTTTTTTTTTTTTACATAGAATAAATGTTCTGTAGCCTGTTATGTATTTGTCTGTACTATATGTTTGCAATGTGCTATGTATTGTAAGTATTTTCTCGTGCTATTTTCTATGCAATGTTTGATTTATGTGAACTCTGAATTTCTTCAGTTTGTGTAAACTGTGAGCAAGAATGAATGAAATCTAAATCGAAAATATCAACATGAGCTAAAACTAGAATATGATGACAACGGTTTTCGTAATTGCTCAACAAATCGTTGTAGCCTAATGGCAGGCAGGAATTGAGCCTCATGTAGGCCTACAGATATTATACAATTGAGTCATACCAAATTATTAAACATGAAGTAGCAAGTTGCGTGTTGCCATGAAACCTAATATGTTGACCTTTAAGCTACTGGTTAGGCTACAGTGAAATGGGTGACCTTTTAGATGATAGTAGCCTATAAGCCCTATAGAAACAAATATTGAAGTGGCTCAGGTGTAGCCGTATGACTTAATACTAGGTTGGTCTATCGATTGCACATACAATATATATATACAAAAGTATGTGGACGTCCCATCAAATTAGTGGATTCGGCTATTTCAGCCACACCCGTTGCTGACAGATGTATAAAATTGAGTACACAGCCATGTAATCTCCATAGTCAAACATTGGCAGTAGAATGGCCTTGAATGAACGAATGAATGAATGAATGAATGAATGAATGAATGAATGAAGAGCTCAGTGAAAGGATGCCACCTTTCCAACGAATCAGTTGGTCAAATTTCTGTCCTGCTAGAGCTGCCCTGGTCAACTGTAAGTGCTGTTATTGTGAAGTGGAAACGTCTAGGAACAACAATGCCTCAGCCACGAAGTGGTAGGCCATACAAGCTAACGGAACGGCACTGCCAACTGCCAAAGAGCATAGCATGTGAAACTCGTCTGTCCTTGGTTGCAATACTCATTTCCGAGTTCCAAACTGTCTTTGAAAGTAATGTCAGAACAAGAACTGTCCGTCGGGAGCTTCATGAAATGGGTTTCCGCACACAAGCCTAAGATCACCATGCGCAATGCCAAGCATTGACTGGAGTGGTGTAAAGCTCCAGGGTCCAAAACATTGGACCCTGGAGCAATGGAAACGCGTACTCTGGAGTGATCTGGCAGTCCCACTGACGAATCTGGGTTTGGTGGATGCCAGCAGAACGCTACCTGCCGGAATGCATAGTGCCAACTGTAAAGTTTGGTGGAGGAGGAATAATGGTCTGGGGCTGTTTTTCATGGTTTGGGCTAGGTCCCTTAGCTCCAGTGAAGGGGAATCTTAACGCTACAGCATACAATGACATCAGCATGACAATTCCCCCGTGCACAACGCAAGGCCCATACAGAAATGGTTTGTCAAGATCAGTGTGGAAGAACTTGACTGGCCTGTCCAGAACCGCATCAAACACGTTTGGGATGAATTGGAATGCTGCCTGCGAGCCAGGCCTAATCGCCAAACATCAGTGCCCAATCTCACTAATGCTCTCGTGGCTGAATGGAAGAAAGTCCCTGCAGCAATGTTCCAACATCTAGTGGAAAGCCTTTCCAGAAGAGTGGAGGCTGTTAAAGCAGCAAAGGGGGGACCAACTCCATATTAATACCCATGATTTTGGAATGAAATGTTTGACGAGCACGTCTCCACATATGTAGTGTATTTGAAAGTGATGTCAATATTTAGCCTAATAATCTAGCTATTATATTTCGGATATTTCGGATTTCCTTTTTTTTTTTTAAATGCATCCTTGCTTTGCTTGTTTATAACATTGCAAAACGTTTAGGCTATTTATATGAAGTCTTCTAGGATCATTGGTCACAAACATCTTCATTCTGTCTTTAGTGTGTAAATTGATGTGGGAGGGCAAACGATGATCTAAGTACACACTTAGCTGTTCTATTAGTGGTCTGAGGCAGGCATAAGGAGAGATTTCAAGTGCAGTGTTAATAAAGATGGTTTTGGGAAATGGCTCGGATAGTTAAAGATGCTCTTATGAAGGTTCTAATGATAAACTTAGAAAGATGCTTTTGGGAAACCGGGCCCAGATATCACGAGGTGACATTCTGTTTTGCCATTGGTTTGTCCCATAGAGGTAGAAAGAGGGCTCCAGGTGCATTTAACACATTTTAGAATAGACCTTGCCATTGAGGGCTTCCACCATTTGAAAGTAGTCAACCCAGTGGGTATTTTTTGGGGTTGGTAGGCATCAGCCAATAATCAGAATACTGTCTCCTGCTTAAATTGGGTTGCCTATTGCCCCGTTAAAGACATTTACAGGCCATCTGCAGTAGCTACATCGATGTTTGGATTCATTATTAATTATATGCACCCATTGATTCTTGAAGAATAAAAAAACATATTTTACCTTAATTTAACAAGGCAAGTCAGTTAAGAAGAAATTCTTATTTTCAATGATGGCCTAGGAACAGTGGTTTAACTGCCGTGTTCATGGACAGAATGACAGATTTTTACCTCGTCAGCTCAGTGATTTGATCTTGCAACCTTTTGGTTACTAGTCCAACACTCTAACCACTAGGCTACCTGCCACCCCAAGAATATAGCCAAGCCTGTGACTGTGAATACTGAGTTTCGCGTTCGCTCCCGCCCAGCCCCTCTGGAAACCCCTTTCTCAAAGCTACAGATCACATTCTGAGCATGTTGTCTCTGCCATGTTGTCTCTGAGCATGTTGTTCCCCTATCTTCACTGGGATTCTCTGCCTCAAACCCTATTACAGTGTTTGGCTTACTGGTGCTCTTCCATGCCGTCCCTAGGAGGGGTGCGTCACTTGAGTGGGTTGAGTCACTGACGTGATCTTCCTGTCCGGGTTGGCACCCCCTCGGGTTCGTACCGTGGGGGAGATCTTCGTGGGCTATACTTGGATTTGTCTCAGGGTAGTAGGTTGGTGGTTGAAGATATCCCTCTAGTGGTGTGGGGGCTGTGCTTTGGCAAAGTGGGTGGGGTTATATCCTGCCTGTTTGGCCCTGTCCGGGTGTATCGTCGGACGGTGCCACAGTGTTTCCCGACCCCTCCTTTCTCAGCCTCCAGTATTTATACTGCAATGGTTTATGTGTCAGGGGGCTAGGGTCAGTCTGTTATATCTGGAGTATTTCTCCCGTCTTATCCGGTGTCCAGTTTGAATTTAAGTATGCTCTCTCTAATTCTTTCTTTCTTTCTGTCTTTCTTTCATTCTTTCTTTCCTTCTTTCTTTCTTTCTTTCTTGGAGGACATGAGCACTAGGACAATGCCTCAGGACTACCTGGCCTGAGGACTCGTTGCTGTCCCCAGTCCACCTGGTTGTGCTCCAGTTTCAACTCTTCTGCCTGCGGCTATGGAATCCTGACCTGTTCACCGGACTTGCTACCTGTCCCAGACCTTCTGTGTTCAACTCTCTAGAGACAGCAGGAGCGGTAGAGATACTCTGAATGATTGGCTATGAAAAGCCAACTGACATTTACTCCTAAGGTGCTGACCTGTTGCACCCTCTACAACCACTGTGATAATTATTATTTTATCCTGCTGGTCATCTATGAACATTTGAACATCTTGGCCATGTTCTGTTATAATCTCCACCCGGCACAGTGAGAAGTGGACTGGCCACCCCGCATAGCCTGGTTCCTCTAGATTTTTTCCTAGGTTCCGGCCTTTCTAAGGAGTTTTTCCGAGACACCGTGCTTCTACACCTGCATTGCTTGCTGTTTGGGGTTTTAGGCTGGGTTTCTGTACAGCACTTTGTGACATCAGCTGATGTAAGAACATTTACATTTACGTCATTTAGCAGACGCTCTTATCCAGAGCGACTTACAAATTGGTGCATTCACCTTATGATATCCAGTGGAACAACCACTTTACAATAGTACATCTATATCTTTTTTTTTTTGGGGGGGGGGGAGGTTAGAAGGATTACTTTATCCTATCCCAGGTATTCCTTAAAGAGGTGGGGTTTCAGGTGTCTACGGAAGGTGGTGATTGACTCCACTGTCCTGGCGTCGTGAGGGAGCTTGTTCCACCATTGGGGTGCCAGAGCAGCGAACCGTTTTGACTGGGCTGAGCGGGAACTGTGCTTCCGCAGAGGTAGGGGGGCCAGCAAGCCAGAGGTGGATGAACGCAGTGCCCTTGTTTGGGTGTAGGGCCTGATCAGGATCGGGCAGGGTCGTACTCTGCGAATGTTGTATAGCATGAACATACAGGATCGGGACACCGCCTTGATGTTAGCGGAGAACGACAGGGTGTTGTCCAGGGTGACGCCGAGGCTCTTAGCACTCTGGGAGGAGGACACAATGGAGTTGTCCACCGTGATGGCGAGATCATGGAAAGGGCAGTCCTTCCCCGGGAGGAAGAGCAGCTCCGTCTTGCCGAGGTTCAGCTTGAGGTGGTGATCCGTCATCCACACTGATATGTCTGCCAGACATGCAGAGATGCGATTCGCCACCTGGTTATCAGAAGGGGGAAAGGAGAAGATTAATTGTGTGTTGTCTGCGTAGCAATGATAGGAGAGACCATGTGAGGATATGACAGAGCCAAGTGACTTGGTGTATAGCGAGAATAGGAGAGGGCCTAGAACTGAGCCCTGGGGGACACCAGTGCTGAGAGCACGTGGTGCGGAGACGGATTCTCGCCACGCCACCTGGTAGGAGCGACCTGTCAGGTGGGACGCAATCCAAGAGTGAGCCGCGCCGGAGATACCCAACTCGGAGAGGGTGGAGAGGAGGATCTGATGGTTCACAGTATCAAAGGCAGCAGATAGGTCTAGAAGGATGAGAGCAGAGGAGAGAGAGTTAGCTTTAGCAGTGCGGAGAGCCACCGTGACACAGAGAAGAGCAGTCTCAGTTGAATGACCAGCCTTGAAACCTGACTGATTTGGATCGAGAAGGTCATTCTGAGAGAGATAGCAGGAGAGCTGGCCAAGGATGGCACGTTCAAGAGTTTTGGAGAGAAAAGAAAGAAGGGATACTGGTCTGTAGTTGTTGACATCGGAGGGATCGAGTGTAGGTTTTTTGAGAAGGGGTGCAACTCTCGCTCTCTTGAAGACGGAAGGGACGTAGCCAGCAGTCAAGGATGAGTTGATAAGCGAGGTGAGGTAAGGGAGAAGGTCTCCGGAAATGGTCTGGAGAAGAGAGGAGGGGATAGGGTCAAGCGGGCAGGTTGTTGGGTGGCCGGCCGTCACAAGACGCAAGATTTCATCTTTAGAGAGAGGGGAGAAAGAGGTCAAAGCATAGGGTAGGGCAATGTGAGCAGGACCAGCAGTGTCGTTTGACTTAACAAACGAGGATTGGATGTCATTGACCTTCTTTTCAAAATGGTTGACGAAGTCATCCGCAGAGAGGGAGGAGGGGGGAGGGGGATGAGGATTCAGGAGGGAGGAGAAGGTGGCAAAGAGCTTCCTAGGGTTAGAGGCAGATGCTTGGAAGTTAGAGTGGTAGAAAGTGGCTTTAGCAGCAGAAACAGAGGAGGAAAATGTAGAGAGGGAGTGAAAAGATGCCATGTCCGCAGGGAGGCTGGTTTTCCTCCATTTCCGCTCGGCTGCCCGGAGCCCTGTTCTGTGAGCTCGCAATGAGTCGTCAAGCCACGGAGCAGGAGGGGAGGACCGAGCCGGTCGGGAGGATAGGGGACATAGAGAGTCAAAGGATGCAGAAAGGGAAGAGAGGAGGGTTAAGGAGGCAGAATCAGGAGATTGGTTGGAGAAGGATTGAGCAGAGGGAAGAGATGATAGGATGGAAGAGGAGAGAGTAGCAGGAGAGAGAGAGCGAAGGTTGCGACGGCGCAATACCATCTGAGTAGGGGCAGAGTGAGTAGTGTTGGAGGAGAGCGAGAGGGAAAAGGATACAAGGTAGTGATCGGAGACTTGGAGGGGAGTTGCAGTGAGATTAGTAGAAGAACAGCATCTAGTGAAAATGAGGTCAAGCGTATTGCCTGCCTTGTGAGTAGGGGGGGACGGTGAGAGGGTGAGGTCAAAAGAGGAGAGGAGTGGAAAGAAGGAGGCAGAGAGAAATGAGTCAAAGGTAGATGTAGGGAGGTTAAAGTCACCCAGAACTGTGAGGGGTGAGCCATCCTCAGGAAAGGAACTTATCAAGGCGTCAAGCTCGTTGATGAACTCTCCAAGGGAACCTGGAGGGCGATAAATGGTAAGGATGTTAAGCTTGAATGGGCTAGTGATTGTGACAACATGGAATTCAAAGGAGGAGATAGACAGATGGGTCAGGGGAGAAAGAGAGAATGTCCACTTGGGAGAGATGAGGATTCCAGTGCCACCACCCCGCTGACCAGATGCTCTCGGAGTGTGCGAGAACACGTGGTCAGACGAGGAGAGAGCAGTAGGAGTAGCAGTGTTTTCTGTGGTAAATCATGTCAGCGCCAAGCGTCAGCGCCAAGAAGTCGAGGGACTGGAGTGTAGCATAGGCTGAGATGAACTCTGCCTTGTTGGCCGCAGACCGGCAGTTCCAGAGGCTGGAACTCCACGTGGGTCGTGCGCACTGGGACCACCAGGTTAGAGTGGCAGCGGCCACGCGATGTGAAGCGTTTGTATGGCCTGTGCAGAGAGGAGAGAACAGGGATAGACCGACACATAGTTGATAGGCTACAGGAGAGGCTACGCTAATGCAAAGGAGATTGGCATGAAAAATTAACTAAACAACTGGGGAAGCGAGAGAGCAGGGCCTCCTTCACTAACAATTCACTGAAACACTAAAACGCTAGAATATAACTTTTCTAGCTACCACTAGAAATGAAAATGTATGTAAACTACAGTGGATCAATGTTTCCAGGAATAGGCTCAAACTTAGTTTATTCCGCTAGATAACTTGGTACAGTATTCTTCCGTGAAAACCCACCTAGTGCACCGTGTCCTATGACGCCGTATCTAACTAGCTAACTAGCATGCTAGCATCCTATAACACACGGTTAGCACCAATACTTGGTAACAACAAGCTACCAATGGATCATTCGTGTCCGTGTCTAGTTCATAACGCAGAAGTAATTAAACGTTGGCTAGCTAACACAAAGTCAGTCCTGCTAGCTTCACAAGTGGACTACACATCTCGAATGTTCAGAAAGTTAAGCTTACGTTGCAAAAATCTTATTGACTAAAAATGATACAGCTAGCTGGTAGGGTTAGCTAGTTAGCAGTGGGGGTGTTGTAGACTATGTTAGAAAATGTAGCTGGCTAGCTAACCTCGATAGTTACTCTGTACTACGCCTTTATCTTGATACAAAGACAACTATATAGCTAGCTAACATTACACTAGTCAAATCGTTCCGTTGTAATGTATATAGTTTCTACAGTACTGCTAATTGGTAAAGTTGGCTAGCTAGCAGTGGCTGTGGTGTTGTGGTGTTGACGCCGTTTGGAAAACGGTGCGAACGAACGAATATAGCTGGCTAGCTAACCTTGTTAGTTCCTCAGAGCTACACCTTTATCCTTGATACAAAGACAGCAGATACAACTATGTAGCTAGCTAACAATACACTAATCAAATCGTTCCAATGTAATGTAATGAAATGTAATATTACCCGCGGAGCGAGGTGCAGCGAGGTGCAGCACGACCACTCGCTCCAGCATACGTTTTTATGGGCTTTACAAAGAAGGCCTTTACAAATACATTTGATTTGATTTGATGTTATTTTACACAGACATTTTCTTCTATGTAGCTGCTGCTCACACTCCACCTCCATCACTTTTCCCTCTTTACTCACCCTCTTCTGAGGTGGTGGAAAAAGTACCCAACTGTTATACTTGAGTAAAAGTAAAGATACCCTAATAGAATATGACTCAAGTAAATGTGAAAGTCACCCAGTAAAATACTATTTGAGTAGAAGTCTAAATTATTTGTTTTTTAAATATACTTAAGTATCAAAAATAAATGTAATTGCTAAAAGATACTTAAGAATCAAAAGTACAACTATACAAGTACAAATCGAAAACCATCAAGCGCTATGAAGAAACTGGCTCTCATGAGGACCGCCACAGGAAAGGAAGACCCAGAGTTACCTCTGCTGCAGAGGATAAGTTCATTAGAGTTAACTGCACCTCAGATTTCAGCCCAAATACATGCTTCACAGAGTTCAAGTAACATACACATCTCAACATTAACTGTTCAGAGGAGACTGGGTGAATCAGGCCTTCATGGTTGAATTGCTGCAACGAAATCACTACCAAAGGACACCAATAAGAAGAAGAGACTTGCTTTGTCTAAGAAACACGAGAAATAGACATTCGGCCGGTGGAAATATGTCCTTTGGTCTGATGATTCCAAATTTGAGATTTTTGTGAGATGCAGAGTAGATGAACGGATGATTTCTGCATTTGTGGTTTCCATGTGAAGCATGGAGGAGGTGGTGTGATGGTGTGGGGGTGCTTTGCTGGTGACACTGTCAGTGATTTATTTAGAATTCAAGGCACACTTAACCAGCATGGCTACCACAGCATTCTGCAGCAATACCCCATCCCATCTGGTTTGCACTTAGGGGGACTATCATTTGTTTTTCAACAGGACAATGACCCAAAACACACCTCCAGGCTGTGTAAGGCTGTTTGACCAAGAAGGAGAGTGATGGGGTGCTGCATCAGATGACCTGGCCTCCACAATCACCAGAATTCAACCTAATTGAGATGGTTTGGGATGAGTTGGACCACACAGTGAAGGAAAAGCAGCCAACAAGCACTTAACGTATCTGGGAACTTCTTCAAGACTGTTGGGAAAGCATTCCAGGTGACTACCTCATGAATCTAGTTGAGAGAGTGTGCAAAGCTGTTATCAAGGCAAAGGGTGGCTACTTTGAAGAATCTCAAATATAATATATATTTTGATTTGTTTAACACTTTTTTGGTTACTACATGATTCCATATGTGTTATTTCATAGTTTTGATTTCTTCACTATTATTCTTCAATGTAGAATATAGTAAAAATAAAGAAAAACCCAGGAATGAGTAGGTGTGTCCAAACTTTTGACTGGTATTGTATATATTTAAAACATCTGTGACGTGGGACAAGAATAGAGGAACAATGACATTTTCAAGAACAATAAGCGTTCCTAGTTGGTGTTCACAATCTCTGTCCAGAAGGTCCAGAAAGGGACCCACAATCTTGACAAATATGCTGGAGGTGTTAGTTCTCGAGGAGTTAGTCCTGGAGGAGTTAATCTGCTGGAGGAGTTAGTCCTGGAGGAGTTAGTCCTGGAAGAGTTAATCTGCTGGAGGAGTTAGTCCTGGAAGAGTTAATCTGCTGGAGGAGTTAGTCCTGGAGGAGCTAGTCCTGGAAGAGTTAATCTGCTGGAGGAGTTAGTCCTGGAGGAGTTAGTCCTGGAAGAGTTAATCTGCTGGAGGATTTAGTCCTGGAGGAGTTAGTCCTGGAGGAGTTAATCTGCTGGAGGAGTTAGTCCTGGAGGAGTTAATCTGCTGGAGGAGTTAATCTGCTGGAGGAGTTAGTCCTGGAGTAGTTAATCTGCTGGAGGAGTTAATCTGCTGGAGGAGTTAGTCCTGGAGGAGTTAATCTGCTGGAGGAGTTAGTCCTGGAGGAGTTAATCTGCTGGATGAGTTAGTCCTGGAGGAGTTAGTCCTGGAGGAGTTAATCTGCTGGAGGAGTTAGTCCTGGAGGAGTTAATCTGATGAAGGAGTTAGTCCTGGAGGAGTTAGTCCTGGATGAGTTAATCTGCCGGAGGAGTTAGTCCTGGAGGAGTTAGTGCTGGAGGAGTTAATCTGCTGGAGGAGTTTCTGCTAGCCATCTACAGAAGCAAGGGGGGGTGGCTGACTTCCATTCTGTGAGGATTTTGTTTTTTTCAGACACCATTCCAAACATCAGAGCTTGTTGTTCTTCGTAGGACGATCTTAGAACAGACTCTGAGCAGCCAAAGAGAGCAAGTTCTGGGTCAGGTTCAAATGGCCCTCTTATATATCTTTGAATTCCATTCAAAGGTGTTCCTCTGAGAAATGATTAAGTAGGGGGCAGAGCCAAAAAAGTTCTGAGTGAACCCTCTGAGGGTTTACATCTGTCACACAGTGGGGAGACCTGGGGGTAAAGTATATTTCATTTGGTTTTGGAGTAATGAAGTCTATGCATGACTTTGTGTTCTATCAATTAATATATGGCATTGATGGAACAGGAGTGAATTCTAGATAGGGCTTCTCCCTATAGATCATCGGATATGTCTATTTGTAACTCTTTACCCCAGGTGTCCCTGACTAGTAGAGGTCTCTGTGTAGTTGGAGAAAAAGGAGACAAACTGTGAGATGAGGTGTTTTGAGTTGGGAGAGTGCTGTAGAGATCATTAAACTAATGTTATATAGGGAGGGTATCAACATTTAGAATTTTCCCTTTGATATAGTGTCTGACTTCTAAATAATATGAAAAATGTGAATGGGAGAATTTGAATTTATTGATTAATTGGATGAATGGTGCTAATTGCTTAACTATGTATAAGTCTTCAGTTGCGGCCAGTCCCTTCTCCCTCCATTCAACAAACACCCAGACCGAGATGGAGAAAAATAATGATTAAAGCATATCGGGGATTAAAGCATATCGGGGATTAAAACACATCGGGGATTAAATCACATCGGGGATTAAATCACATCAGGGATTAAAGCATATCGGGGATTAAATCACATCGGGGATTAAAGCATATCGGGGATTAAAGCATATCTGGGATTAAAACATATCTGGTTTTAAAGCATATTGGGGATTAAAGTGTATCAGGGATTAAAGCATATCGGGGATTAAAGCATATCGGAGATTAAAGCATATCGGGGATTAAAGCATATCGGGGATTAAAGCATATCAGGGATTAAAGCATATCGGGGTATCAGGCACCTTATAAACATGCTAAATCTGGTTTAAAACATATATTTTTTAAATTCTCCAACCAAGTTGTTGCTCAGTTTGTTTGGGCACTGCTTTGGAGAAAAGCATGGTTAGAAGAGAGGAATTTGTTACAGACCTGACTTCCATATTTAGCCACAGGGGAGAAACCGTGTCCAATTTATCAGGGAAAGCCAGTTGCCAGTATGCTAATGCCCTGGCATTTGCCGTCTCCAGTAATAATGCCTAAAGATGGGTAGGCCTAAACCGACACTTTCCTTGGGCATTTGCAAGTGGGCTTTACAAATACGATGGGTTTGAAGATTCTGCCAAAGAAAAAGGAACCTGGGAAGATAAACCATTTGTTATTGTATTAATGCACCCCATCATAGAAAGAAAGAGGGAATACTCTCCAGTTCTCTAAGTTTTGTTTTAACTCACTGTAGTTAAACTTGAAGATGAGCTTTGGATTTCTAGGTATTTTTAGTCCCAGGTAAGTCATGCACATCTTTAAATGGTATCCTCTCTAGATGCAATAGTATCTGAGATACACATGTGATCACTTTTTCCCCAACTGATTGAATAGCCAGATAGTTTGCCAAATGAATTGATTAAGTCTGGTAGGCTAGGGACAGAGGCTACTGAGGTATAGAAGCACATTGTCTGCATATAATGAAATGTGGCTTTCTATGTTTCTTTAAGGCCTTGGATATTAGGATGATCCCTTATTTGTATCTCCAGGGGTTGAAGGACGACAGCAAAGAACAAAGGACTGGATAGATCTGCAGGACAGATCTGTGTAGTTCAAGGGGACTGGATTTGTCGCTGATGGTCAGAATAGAGGAAGTTGGGTAGGCATAGAGCATTTTGACCCAGGCGATAAATTAGTCGCCAAATCCAAACCAAGTGAGTGCTTCGAACATGTATCACCATTCTATTTGGTAAAACTCTTTTTTGACCATCTAGCGATATAATAGCCACCTTGGAACCTTTCCCATGATTTGCATATAGAATGTTCAGCAGCCTGCGCACATTAGAAAAAGAGAACCTGCCGGGGATAAAGCCTGTCTGATCCGGATGAATAGTGGTTGTTACAGGTTTGTTCATCCTATTAGCAAGCACTTTGGTGATTCTTTTAGTATCGAAATTAAGCAATGCTATTGGTCTATAATTTGCGGTATCTGTTACTTCTCTGCCTTTTTTTTATCATAAGGCAAATATTGGCTTCATGCAATGATTTCGGCAAAATATAATTTTCTGTTGAATCAGTGATCATCCTGAGTAAGAAGGGAGCGAGAGCTTCACTGAAGGTTTTCTAAAAATCACAGCTGAAACCATCAGGGCCTGCAGCTTTTCCAGGTGGCAAAGCTTTTACTGCCTCAATTATTTCCTTTGTTGTGAAATTTGAGTTCAATTCTTTTTTGGCACGATCATCAAGTTTTGGCAGGCTGAGGGAGTCAAAGAAGGCTGATACATCAGAACCAGAAGCATCGGATCAGAACCAGAAGCATTGGATCAGAACCAGAATCATCGGATCAGAACCACCAGAAGCATCGGATCAGAACCAGAACCATTGGATCTGGAAGACAATAACTATGAGTACAATTCTTTGAAGCAGTTGTTTAGGCAGCCTATTGGTTAGAGTGTTGGACTTGTAACCAAAAGGCTTCAAGATTGAATCCCTTAGCTGACAAGGTAAAAATCTGTTGTTCTACCCCTGAACAAAGCAGTTAACCCACTGTTCCTAGGCTGTCATTGAAAATAATAATTTGTTCTTAATTGACTTGCCTAGTTAAATAAAGGTAAAAATTAAAACGTCTCTGTAGGATCTGTCAGCAAGGTGCTGGCCTTAGACAGGACATGCTGGATTGCTCTATTTGCCTGCTCCCTTTACTTGTCTAGCCTAAAACCTTTCCGGGTTGTCCCCTTGTTCAAATCGTTTCTGTCTCAGCTTTAAATAGGAGGTTACTGACCTGAGAACCAAGAATAGAATTGTATTCATATTTCAATTTCAAAATATTGTTGTAGTCAACCTGAGAGTGTGAAGTTCTGTATGTCTCCTCCGAAGCTGGGAGCTTTTTTTCCTATCTTATCCAGTTGCATGCGATTCCATTTTTTTTTTAATGGCAGACTCATATGAAATAATATGACCTCTCATAACCACTTTAAAGTTTCCCACAGTGTTGAATCAGATACCACTCCTGTGTCATTAGTCTCGAGGAACTCATTCAGCTTGGCTGTCATGCAGTCATTGAATGCTTGGTCTGTGAGCAAGGAGGGGTTGAAACACCAACTGTAGTTCTGTTTTGGTAAAGAAACATTTAGGGACAGCATAATTGGACTGTGATCAGTTATTAAGGTGCTGTGGTATTTCGAATTGAGCACATTGGGTATCAATTTGGAATCTATTAGGAAGAAGACGATTCCAGAATAAGACATGTGAACATGACAGTAGAATGAGTAGTCTTTGTCTGTGGGATGTTGCAGTCTCCAGATGTCCACTAGATTCCTGGATTTGATTAGATTATTCAGAACCTGGACAGAGGTGATATTTGGTGCAGTATGTGTGGACAGTCTGTCAAGATACGGATCAAGGTAACAATTAAAATCGACTCTGATTATTAGATTAGTGCTACTCTGATCTGGGAGTCAATCAAGAACATTATTAAAGAAATATGGGTCATCAATGTTTGGGCCATAGACGTTCAATAGTGTGATAGGGAAAGAGTTAATGTTCCCTGATACTATGATGTACCTCCCACCCCCCCAACTGTTTCCCCGGAGAAACCCGGCTTCCCCACTGCTTACCCTAGAGAAACCCGCACTCCCCACTACTTACCCTAGAGAAACCCGCCTTCCCCACTACTTACCCTAGAGAAACCCACCCTCCCCACTGCTTACCCTAGAGAAACCCGCCTTCCCCACTGCTTACCCTAGAGAAACCCGCCTTCCCCACTGCTTACCCTAGAGAAACCCGCCCTCCCCACTACTTACCCTAGAGAAACCCGCCCTCCCCACTACTTACCCTAGAGAAACCCACCCTCCCCACTGCTTACCCTAGAGAAACCCACCCTCCCCACTGCTTACCCTAGAGAAACCCGCCCTCCCCACTACTTACCCTAGAGAAACCCGCCCTCCTCACTACTTACCCTAGAGAAACCCACCTTCCCCACTACTTACCCTAGAGAAACCCACCCTCCCCACTACTTACCCTAGAGCAACCCGCCCTCCCCACTACTTACCCTAGAGAAACCCGCCCTCCCATCTACTTACCCTAGAGAAACCCGCCTTCCCCACTGCTTACCCTAGAGAAACCCACCCTCCCCACTACTTACCCTAGAGAAACCCGCCCTCCCCACTACTTACCCTAGAGAAACCCGCCTTCCCCACTACTTACCCTAGAGAAACCCGCCTTCCCCACTGTTTACCCTAGAGAAACCCGCCCTCCCCACTGCTTACCCTAGAGAAACCCGCCTTCCCCACTGCTTACCCTAGAGAAACCCGCCTTCCCCACTGCTTACCCTAGAGAAACCCGCCTTCCCCACTGCTTACCCTAGAGAAACCCGCCGTCCCCACTGCTTACCCTAGAGAAACCCGCCCTCCCCACTGCTTACCCTAGAGAAACCCACCCTCCCCACTACTTACCCTATAGAAACCCGCCTTCCCCACTACTTACCCTAGAGAAACCCGCCTTCCCCACTGTTTACCCTAGAGAAACCCGCCCTCCCCACTGCTTACCCTAGAGAAACCCGCCCTCCCCACTGCTTACCCTAGAGAAACCCACCCTCCCCACTACTTACCCTATAGAAACCCGCCTTCCCCACTACTTACCCTAGAGAAACCCGCCTTCCCCACTGTTTACCCTAGAGAAACCCGCCCTCCGCACTACTTACCCTAGAGAAACCCGCCTTCCCCACTGTTTACCCTAGAGAAACCCGCCCTCCTCACTACTTACCCTAGAGAAACCCGCCTTCCCCACTGCTTACCCTAGAGAAACCCGCCTTCCCCACTGCTTACCCTAGAGAAACCCGCCGTCCCCACTGCTTACCCTAGAGAAACCCGCCCTCCCCACTGCTTACCCTAAAGAAACCCGCCCTCCCCACTGCTTACCCTAGAGAAACCCACCCTCCCCACTACTTACCCTAGAGAAACCCGCCTTCCCCACTACATACCCTAGAGAAACCCGTCTTCCCCACTGTTTACCCTAGAGAAACCCGCCCTCCCCACTACTTACCCTAGAGAAACCCGCCTTCCCCACTGTTTACCCTAGAGAAACCCGCCCTCCCCACTGCTTACCCTAGAGAAACCCGCCCTCCCCACTGCTTACCCTAGAGAAACCCACCCTCCCCACTACTTACCCTAGAGAAACCCGCCTTCCCCACTACTTACCCTAGAGAAACCCGCCTTCCCCACTGTTTACCCTAGAGAAACCCGCCCTCCCCACTACTTACCCTAGAGACACCCGCCTTCCCCACTGTTTACCCTAGAGAAACCCACCCTCCCCACTGCTTACCCTAGAGAAACCCGCCTTCCCCACTGTTTACCCTAGAGAAACCCACCCTCCCCACTGCTTACCCTAGAGAAACCCGCCTTCCCCACTGTTTACCCTAGAGAAACCCACCCTCCCCACTGCTTACCCTAGAGAAACCCGCCTTCCCCACTGTTTACCCTAGAGAAACCCACCCTCCCCACTGCTTACCCTAGAGAAACCCACCTTCCCCACTACTTACCCTAGAGAAACCCACCCTCCCCACTACTTACCCTAGAGAAACCCGCCTTCCCCACTGCTTACCCTAGAGAAACCCGCCCTCCCCACTACTTACCCTAGAGAAACCTGCCCTCCCCACTGCTTACCCTAGAGAAACCCACCTTCCCCACTGCTTACCCCAGAGAAACCCGCCCTCCCCACTGCTTACCCTAGAGAAACCCGCCTTCCCCACTGTTTACCCTAGAGAAACCCGCCCTCCCCACTGCTTACCCTAGAGAAACCCACCCTCCCCACTACTTACCCTAGAGAAACCCGCCTTCCCCACTGCTTACCCTAGAGAAACCCGCCCTCCCCACTACTTACCCTAGAGAAACCTGCCCTCCCCACTGCTTACCCTAGAGAAACCCACCTTCCCCACTGCTTACACCGGAGAAACCCGCCCTCCCCACTGCTTACCCTAGAGAAACCCGCCTTCCCCACAGTTTACCCTAGAGAAACCCGCCCTCCCCACTGCTTACCCTAGAGAAACCCGCCCTCCCCACTGCTTACCCTAGAGAAACCCGCCCTCCCCACTACTTACCCTATAGAAACCCGCCTTCCCCACTGTTTACCCTAGAGAAACCCGCCCTCCGCACTGCTTACCCTAGAGAAACCCGCCTTCCCCACTGTTTACCCTAGAGAAACCCACCCTCCCCACTGCTTACCCTAGAGAAACCCGCCCTCCGCACTACTTACCCTAGAGAAACCCGCCTTCCCCACTGTTTACCCTAGAGAAACCCGCCCTCCCCACTACTTACCCTAGAGAAACCCACCTTCCCCACTGCTTACCCTAGAGAAACCCGCCTTCCCCACTGCTTACCCTAGAGAAACCGGCCGTCCCCACTTCTTACCCTAGAGAAACCCGCCCTCCCCACTGCTTACCCTAAAGAAACCCACCCTCCCCACTGCTTACCCTAGAGAAACCCACCCTCCCCACTACTTACCCTAGAGAAACCCGCCTTCCCCACTACTTACCCTAGAGAAACCCGCATTCCCCACTGTTTACCCTAGAGAAACCCGCCCTCCCCACTACTTACCCTAGAGAAACCCGCCTTCCCCACTTTTTACCCTAGAGAAACCCGCCCTCCCCACTGCTTACCCTAGAGAAACCCGCCCTCCCCACTGCTTACCCTAGAGAAACCCACCCTCCCCACTACTTACCCTAGAGAAACCCGCCTTCCCCACTACTTACCCTAGAGAAACCCGCCTTCCCCACTGTTTACCCTAGAGAAACACGCCCTCCCCACTACTTACCCTAGAGAAACCCGCCTTCCCCACTGTTTACCCTAGAGAAACCCACCCTCCCCACTGCTTACCCTAGAGAAACCCGCCTTCCCCACTGTTTACCCTAGAGAAACCCACCCTCCCCACTGCTTACCCTAGAGAAACCCGCCTTCCCCACTGTTTACCCTAGAGAAACCCACCCTCCCCACTGCTTACCCTAGAGAAACCCACCTTCCCCACTACTTACCCTAGAGAAACCCACCCTCCCCACTACTTACCCTAGAGAAACCCGCCTTCCCCACTGCTTACCCTAGAGAAACCCGCCCTCCCCACTACTTACCCTAGAGAAACCTGCCCTCCCCACTGCTTACCCTAGAGAAACCCGCCTTCCCCACTGCTTACCCCAGAGAAACCCGCCCTCCCCACTGCTTACCCTAGAGAAACCCGCCTTCCCCACTGTTTACCCTAGAGAAACCCGCCCTCCCCACTGCTTACCCTAGAGAAACCCGCCCTCCCCACTGCTTACCCTAGAGAAACCCGCCCTCCCCACTACTTACCCTATAGAAACCTGCCTTCCCCACTACTTACCCTAGAGAAACCCGCCTTCCCCACTGTTTACCCTAGAGATACCCGCCCTCCCCACTGCTTACCCTAGAGAAACCCGCCTTCCCCACTGCTTACCCTAGAGAAACCCGCCTTCCCCACTGCTTACCCTAGAGAAACCCGCCGTCCCCACTGTTTACCCTAGAGAAACCCGCCCTCCCCACTGCTTACCCTAGAGAAACCCGCCCTCCCCACTGCTTACCCTAGAGAAACCCACCCTCCCCACTACTTACCCTAGAGAAACCCGCCTTCCCCACTACTTACCCTAGAGAAACCCGCCTTCCCCACTGTTTACCCTAGAGAAACCCGCCCTCCCCACTGCTTACCCTAGAGAAACCTGCCTTCCCCACTGCTTACCCTAGAGAAACCCGCCTTCCTCACTGCTTACCCTAGAGAAACCCACCGTCCCCACTGCTTACCCTAGAGAAACCCGCCCTCCCCACTGCTTACCCTAGAGAAACCCGCCCTCCCCACTGCTTACGCTAGAAAAACCCACCCTCCCCACTACTTACCCTAGAGAAACCCCACTACTTACCCTAGAGAAACCCGCCCTCCCCACTACTTACCCTAGAGAAACCCGCCCTCCCCACTACTTACCCTAGAGAAACCCGCCCTCCCCACTGCTTACCCTAGAGAAACCCGCCCTCCCCACTGCTTACCCTAGAGAAACCCACCCTCCCCACTACTTACCCCAGAGAAACCCGCCTTCCCCACTACTTACCCTAGAGAAACCTGCCTTCCCCACTGTTTACCCTAGAGAAACCCGCCCTCCGCACTACTTACCCTAGAGAAACCTAACTTCCCCACTGTTTACCCTAGAGAAACCCGCCCTCCCCACTACTTACCCTAGAGAAACCCGCCTTCCCCACTGCTTACCCTAGAGAAACCCACCCTCCCCACTACTTACCCTAGAGAAACCCGCCTTCCCCACTACTTACCCTAGAGAAACCCGCCATCCCCACTGTTTACCCTAGAGAAACCCGCCCTCCCCACTGCTTACCCTAGAGAAACCCGCCCTCCCCACTGCTTACCCTAGAGAAACCCGCCTTCCTCACTGCTTACCCTAGAGAAACCCACCGTCCCCACTGCTTACCCTAGAGAAACCCGCCCTCCCCACGGCTTTCCCTAGAGAAACCCGCCCTCCCCACTGCTTACGCTAGAAAAACCCACCCTCCCCACTACTTACCCTAGAGAAACCCGCCTTCCCCACTACTTACCCTAGAGAAACCCGCCCTCCCCACTACTTACCCTAGAGAAACCCGCCCTCCCCACTACTTACCCTAGAGAAACCCGCCCTCCCCACTGCTTACCCTAGAGAAACCCGCCCTCCCCACTGCTTACCCTAGAGAAACCCACCCTACCCACTACTTACCCCAGAGAAACCCGCCTTCCCCACTACTTACCCTAGAGAAACCTGCCTTCCCCACTGTTTACCCTAGAGAAACCCGCCCTCCGCACTACTTACCCTAGAGAAACCAGCCTTCCCCACTGTTTACCCTAGAGAAACCCGCCCTCCCCACTACTTACCCTAGAGAAACCCGTCTTCCCCACTGCTTACCCTAGAGAAACCCACCCTCCCCACTACTTACCCCAGAGAAACCCGCCTTCCCCACTACTTACCCTAGAGAAACCTGCCTTCCCCACTGTTTACCCTAGAGAAACCCGCCCTCCGCACTACTTACCCTAGAGAAACCCGCCTTCCCCACTGTTTACCCTAGAGAAACCCGCCCTCCCCACTACTTACCCTAGAGAAACCCGCCTTCCCCACTGCTTACCCTAGAGAAACCCGCCTTCCCCACTGCTTACCCTAGAGAAACCCGCCTTCCCCACTGTTTACCCTAGAGAAACCCGCCCTCCCCACTACTTACCCTAGAGAAACCCGCCTTCCCCACTGTTTACCCTAGAGAAACCCGCCCTCCCCACTGCTTACCCTAGAGAAACCCGCCCTCCCCACTGCTTACCCTAAAGAAACCCACCCTCCCCACTACTTACCCTAGAGAAACCCGCCTTCCCCACTACTTACCCTAGAGAAACCCGCCTTCCCCACTGTTTACCCTAGAGAAACCCGCCCTCCCCACTACTTACCCTAGAGAAACCCGCCTTCCCCACTGTTTACCCTAGAGAAACCCACCCTCCCCACTGCTTACCCTAGAAAAACCCGCCTTCCCCATTGTCTACCCTAGAGAAACCCACCCTCCCCACTGCTTACCCTAGAGAAACCCGCCTTCCCCACTGTTTACCCTAGAGAAACCCACCCTCCCCACTGCTTACCCTAGAGAAACCCACCTTCCCCACTACTTACCCTAGAGAAACCCACCCTCCCCACTACTTACCCTAGAGAAACCCGCCTTCCCCACTGCTTACCCTAGAGAAACCCGCCCTCCCCACTACTTACCCTAGAGAAACCCGCCTTCCCCACTGTTTACCCTAGAGAAACCCGCCCTCCCCACTGCTTACCCTAGAGAAACCCGCCTTCCCCACTGCTTACCCTAGAGAAACCCGCCTTCCCCACTGCTTACCCTAGAGAAACCCGCCGTCCCCACTGCTTACCCTAGAGAAACCCGCCCTCCCCACTGCTTACCCTAGAGAAACCCGCCCTCCCCACTGCTTACCCTAGAAAAACCCACCCTCACCACTACTTACCCTAGAGAAACCCGCCTTCCCCACTACTTACCCTAGAGAAACCCGCCCTCCCCAATACTTACCCTAGAGAAACCCGCCCTCCCCACTACTTACCCTAGAGAAACCCGCCCTCCCCACTGCTTAGCCTAGAGAAACCCGCCCTCCCCACTGCTTACCCTAGAGAAACCCACCCTCCCCAATACTTACCCCAGAGAAACCCGCCTTCCCCACTACTTACCCTAGAGAAACCTGCCTTCCCCACTGTTTACCCTAGAGAAACCCGCCCTCCGCACTACTTACCCTAGAGAAACCCGCCTTCCCCACTGTTTACCCTAGAGAAACCCGCCCTCCCCACTACTTACCCTAGAGAAACCCACCCTCCCCACTACTTACCCTAGAGAAACCCGCCTTCCCCACTACTTACCCTAGATAAACCCGCCTTCCCCACTGTTTACCCTAGAGAAACCCGCCCTCCCCACTACTTACCCTAGAGAAACCCGCCTTCCCCACTGTTTACCCTAGAGAAACCCGCCCTCCCCACTGCTTACCCTAGAGAAACCCGCCCTCCCCACTGCTTACCCTAGAGAAACCCACCCTCCCCACTACTTACCCTAGAGAAACCCGCCTTCCCCACTACTTACCCTAGAGAAACCCGCCTTCCCCACTGTTTACCCTAGAGAAACCCGCCCTCCCCACTACTTACCCTAGAGAAACCCGCCTTCCCCACTGTTTACCCTAGAGAAACCCACCCTCCCCACTGCTTACCCTAGAGAAACCCGCCTTCCCCACTGTTTACCCTAGAGAAACCCACCCTCCCCACTGCTTACCCTAGAGAAACCCGCCTTCCCCACTGTTTACCCTAGAGAAACCCACCCTCCCCACTGCTTACCCTAGAGAAACCCACCTTCCCCACTACTTACCCTAGAGAAACCCACCCTCCCCACTACTTACCCTAGAGAAACCCGCCTTCCCCACTGCTTACCCTAGAGAAACCCGCCATCCCCACTACTTACCCTAGAGAAACCTGCCCTCCCCACTGCTTACCCTAGAGAAACCCGCCTTCCCCACTGCTTACCCCAGAGAAACCCGCCCTCCCCACTGCTTACCCTAGAGAAACCCGCCTTCCCCACTGTTTACCCTAGAGAAACCCGCCCTCCCCACTGCTTACCCTAGAGAAACCCGCCCTCCCCACTGCTTACCCTAGAGAAACCCGCCCTCCCCACTACTTACCCTATAGAAACCCGCCTTCCCCACTACTTACCCTAGAGAAACCCGCCTTCCCCACTGTTTACCCTAGAGAAACCCGCCCTCCCCACTGCTTACCCTAGAGAAACCCGCCTTCCCCACTGCTTACCCTAGAGAAACCCGCCTTCCCCACTGCTTACCCTAGAGAAACCCGCCGTCCCCACTGCTTACCCTAGAGAAACCCGCCCTCCCCACTGCTTACCCTAGAGAAACCCGCCCTCCCCACTGCTTACCCTAGAGAAACCCACCCTCCCCACTACTTACCCTAGAGAAACCGCCTTCCCCACTACTTACCCTAGAGAAACCCGCCTTCCCCACTGTTTACCCTAGAGAAACCCGCCCTCCCCACTGCTTACCCTAGAGAAACCCGCCTTCCCCACTGCTTACCCTAGAGAAACCCGCCTTCCTCACTGCTTACCCTAGAGACACCCACCGTCCCCACTGCTTACCCTAGAGAAACCCGCCCTCCCCACTGCTTACCCTAGAGAAACCCGCCCTCCCCACTACTTACCCTAGAGAAACCGTCTTCCCCACTACTTACCCTAGAGAAACCCGCCTTCCCCACTGTTTACCCTAGAGAAACCCGCCCTCCCCACTGCTTACCCTAGAGAAACCCGCCTTCCCCACTGCTTACCCTAGAGAAACCCGCCTTCCTCACTGCTTACCCTAGAGAAACCCACCGTCCCCACTGCTTACCCTAGAGAAACCCGCCCTCCCCACTGCTTACCCTAGAGAAACCCGCCCTCCCCACTGCTTACCCTAGAAAAACCCACCCTCCCCACTACTTACCCTAGAGAAACCCGCCTTCCCCACTACTTACCCTAGAGAAACCCGCCCTCCCCACTACTTACCCTAGAGAAACCCGTCCTCCCCACTACTTACCCTAGAGAAACCCGCCCTCCCCACTGCTTACCCTAGAGAAACCCGCCCTCCCCACTGCTTACCCTAGAGAAACCCACCCTCCCCACTACTTACCCCAGAGAAACCCGCCTTCCCCACTACTTACCCTAGAGAAACCTGCCTTCCCCACTGTTTACCCTAGAGAAACCCGCCCTCCGCACTACTTACCCTAGAGAAACCCGCCTTCCCAACTGTTTACCCTAGAGAAACCCGCCCTCCCCAATACTTACCCTAGAGAAACTGCCTTCCCCACTGCTTACCCTAGAGAAACCCGCTTTCCCCACTGCTTACCCTAGAGAAACCCGCCTTCCCCACTGTTTACCCTAGAGAAACCCGCCCTCCCCACTACTTACCCTAGAGAAACCCGCCTTCCCCACTGCTTACCCTAGAGAAACCCGCCCTCCCCACTGCTTACCCTAAAGAAACCCACCCTCCCCACTACTTACCCTAGAGAAACCCGCCTTCCCCACTACTTACCCTAGAGAAACCCGCCTTCCCCACTGTTTACCCTAGAGAAACCCGCCCTCCCCACTACTTACCCTAGAGAAACCCGCCTTCCCCACTGTTTACCCTAGAGAAACCCACCCTCCCCACTGCTTACCCTAGAAAAACCCGCCTTCCCCATTGTTTACCCTAGAGAAACCCACCCTCCCCACTGCTTACCCTAGAGAAACCCGCCTTCCCCACTGTTTACCCTAGAGAAACCCACCCTCCCCACTGTTTACCCTAGAGAAACCCACCTTCCCCACTACTTACCCTAGAGAAACCCACCCTCCCCACTACTTACCCTAGAGAAACCCGCCTTCCCCACTGCTTACCCTAGAGAAACCTGCCCTCCCCACTACTTACCCTAGAGAAACCCGCCTTCCCCACTGTTTACCCTAGAGAAACCCGCCTTCCCCACTGCTTACCCTAGAGAAACCCGCCTTCCTCACTGCTTACCCTAGAGAAACCCGCCGTCCCCACTGCTTACCCTAGAGAAACCCGCCCTCCCCACTGCTTACCCTAGAGAAACCCGCCCTCCCCACTGCTTACCCTAGAAAAACCCACCCTCCCCACTACTTACCCTAGAGAAACCCGCCTTCCCCACTACTTACCCTAGAGAAACCCGCCCTCCCCACTACTTACCCTAGAGAAACCCGCCCTCCCCACTGCTTACCCTAGAGAAACCCGCCCTCCCCACTGCTTACCCTAGAGAAACCCACCCTCCCCACTACTTACCCCAGAGAAACCCGCCTTCCCCACTACTTACCCTAGAGAAACCTGCCTTCCCCACTGTTTACCCTAGAGAAACCCGCCCTCCGCACTACTTACCCTAGAGAAACCCGCCTTCCCCACTGTTTACCCTAGAGAAACCCGCCCTCCCCACTACTTACCCTAGAGAAACCCGCCTTCCCCACTGCTTACCCTAGAGAAACCCGCCTTCCCCACTGCTTACTCTAGAGAAACCCGCCTTGCCCACTGTTTACCCTAGAGAAACCCGCCCTCCCCACTGCTTACCCTAGAGAAACCCGCCTTCCCCACTGTTTACCCTAGAGAAACCCGCCCTCCCCACTGCTTACCCTAGAGAAACCCGCCCTCCCCACTGCTTACCCTAGAGAAACCCGCCCTCCCCACTACTTACCCTATAGAAACCCGCCTTCCCCACTACTTACCCTAGAGAAACCCGCCTTCCCCACTGTTTACCCTAGAGAAACCCGCCCTCCCCACTGCTTACCCTAGAGAAACCCGCCTTCCCCACTGCTTACCCTAGAGAAACCCGCCTTCCCCACTGCTTACCCTAGAGAAACCCGCCGTCCCCACTGCTTACCCTAGAGAAACCCGCCCTCCCCACTGCTTACCCTAGAGAAACCCGCCCTCCCCACTGCTTACCCTAGAGAAACCCACCCTCCCCACTACTTACCCTAGAGAAACCGCCTTCCCCACTACTTACCCTAGAGAAACCCGCCTTCCCCACTACTTACCCTAGAGAAACCCGCCCTCCCCACTACTTACCCTAGAGAAACCCGCCCTCCCCACTGCTTACCCTAGAGAAACCCGCCCTCCCCACTGCTTACCCTAGAGAAACCCACCCTCCCCACTACTTACCCCAGAGAAACCCGCCTTCCCCACTACTTACCCTAGAGAAACCTGCCTTCCCCACTGTTTACCCTAGAGAAACCCGCCCTCCGCACTACTTACCCTAGAGAAACCCGCCTTCCCCACTGTTTACCCTAGAGAAACCCGCCCTCCCCACTACTTACCCTAGAGAAACCCGCCTTCCCCACTGCTTACCCTAGAGAAACCCGCCTTCCCCACTGCTTACTCTAGAGAAACCCGCCTTGCCCACTGTTTACCCTAGAGAAACCCGCCCTCCCCACTGCTTACCCTAGAGAAACCCGCCTTCCCCACTGTTTACCCTAGAGAAACCCGCCCTCCCCACTGCTTACCCTAGAGAAACCCGCCCTCCCCACTGCTTACCCTAGAGAAACCCGCCCTCCCCACTACTTACCCTATAGAAACCCGCCTTCCCCACTACTTACCCTAGAGAAACCCGCCTTCCCCACTGTTTACCCTAGAGAAACCCGCCCTCCCCACTGCTTACCCTAGAGAAACCCGCCTTCCCCACTGCTTACCCTAGAGAAACCCGCCTTCCCCACTGCTTACCCTAGAGAAACCCGCCGTCCCCACTGCTTACCCTAGAGAAACCCGCCCTCCCCACTGCTTACCCTAGAGAAACCCGCCCTCCCCACTGCTTACCCTAGAGAAACCCACCCTCCCCACTACTTACCCTAGAGAAACCGCCTTCCCCACTACTTACCCTAGAGAAACCCGCCTTCCCCACTGTTTACCCTAGAGAAACCCGCCCTCCCCACTGCTTACCCTAGAGAAACCCGCCTTCCCCACTGCTTACCCTAGAGAAACCCGCCTTCCTCACTGCTTACCCTAGAGACACCCACCGTCCCCACTGCTTACCCTAGAGAAACCCGCCCTCCCCACTACTTACCCTAGAGAAACCGCCTTCCCCACTACTTACCCTAGAGAAACCCGCCTTCCCCACTGTTTACCCTAGAGAAACCCGCCCTCCCCACTGCTTACCCTAGAGAAACCCGCCTTCCCCACTGCTTACCCTAGAGAAACCCGCCTTCCTCACTGCTTACCCTAGAGAAACCCACCGTCCCCACTGCTTACCCTAGAGAAACCCGCCCTCCCCACTGCTTACCCTAGAGAAACCCGCCCTCCCCACTGCTTACCCTAGAAAAACCCACCCTCCCCACTACTTACCCTAGAGAAACCCGCCTTCCCCACTACTTACCCTAGAGAAACCCGCCCTCCCCACTACTTACCCTAGAGAAACCCGTCCTCCCCACTACTTACCCTAGAGAAACCCGCCCTCCCCACTGCTTACCCTAGAGAAACCCGCCCTCCCCACTGCTTACCCTAGAGAAACCCACCCTCCCCACTACTTACCCCAGAGAAACCCGCCTTCCCCACTACTTACCCTAGAGAAACCTGCCTTCCCCACTGTTTACCCTAGAGAAACCCGCCCTCCGCACTACTTACCCTAGAGAAACCCGCCTTCCCAACTGTTTACCCTAGAGAAACCCGCCCTCCCCAATACTTACCCTAGAGAAACTGCCTTCCCCACTGCTTACCCTAGAGAAACCCGCCTTCCCCACTGCTTACCCTAGAGAAACCCGCCTTCCCCACTGTTTACCCTAGAGAAACCCGCCCTCCCCACTACTTACCCTAGAGAAACCCGCCTTCCCCACTGCTTACCCTAGAGAAACCCGCCCTCCCCACTGCTTACCCTAAAGAAACCCACCCTCCCCACTACTTACCCTAGAGAAACCCGCCTTCCCCACTACTTACCCTAGAGAAACCCGCCTTCCCCACTGTTTACCCTAGAGAAACCCGCCCTCCCCACTACTTACCCTAGAGAAACCCGCCTTCCCCACTGTTTACCCTAGAGAAACCCACCCTCCCCACTGCTTACCCTAGAAAAACCCGCCTTCCCCATTGTTTACCCTAGAGAAACCCACCCTCCCCACTGCTTACCCTAGAGAAACCCGCCTTCCCCACTGTTTACCCTAGAGAAACCCACCCTCCCCACTGTTTACCCTAGAGAAACCCACCTTCCCCACTACTTACCCTAGAGAAACCCACCCTCCCCACTACTTACCCTAGAGAAACCCGCCTTCCCCACTGCTTACCCTAGAGAAACCTGCCCTCCCCACTACTTACCCTAGAGAAACCCGCCTTCCCCACTGTTTACCCTAGAGAAACCCGCCCTCCCCACTGCTTACCCTAGAGAAACCCGCCTTCCTCACTGCTTACCCTAGAGAAACCCGCCGTCCCCACTGCTTACCCTAGAGAAACCCGCCCTCCCCACTGCTTACCCTAGAGAAACCCGCCCTCCCCACTGCTTACCCTAGAAAAACCCACCCTCCCCACTACTTACCCTAGAGAAACCCGCCTTCCCCACTACTTACCCTAGAGAAACCCGCCCTCCCCACTACTTACCCTAGAGAAACCCGCCCTCCCCACTGCTTACCCTAGAGAAACCCGCCCTCCCCACTGCTTACCCTAGAGAAACCCACCCTCCCCACTACTTACCCCAGAGAAACCCGCCTTCCCCACTACTTACCCTAGAGAAACCTGCCTTCCCCACTGTTTACCCTAGAGAAACCCGCCCTCCGCACTACTTACCCTAGAGAAACCCGCCTTCCCCACTGTTTACCCTAGAGAAACCCGCCCTCCCCACTACTTACCCTAGAGAAACCCGCCTTCCCCACTGCTTACCCTAGAGAAACCCGCCTTCCCCACTGCTTACTCTAGAGAAACCCGCCTTGCCCACTGTTTACCCTAGAGAAACCCGCCCTCCCCACTACTTACCCTAGAGAAACCCGCCTTCCCCACTGTTTACCCTAGAGAAACCCGCCCTCCCCACTGCTTACCCTAGAGAAACCCGCCCTCCCCACTGCTTACCCTAAAGAAACCCACCCTCCCCACTACTTACCCTAGAGAAACCCGCCTTCCCCACTACTTACCCTAGAGAAACCCGCCTTCCCCACTGTTTACCCTAGAGAAACCCGCCCTCCCCACTACTTACCCTAGAGAAACCCGCCTTCCCCACTGTTTACCCTAGAGAAACCCACCCTCCCCACTGCTTACCCTAGAGAAACCCGCCTTCCCCATTGTTTACCCTAGAGAAACCCACCCTCCCCACTACTTCCCCAAAGAAACCCGCCATCCCTACTGCTTCCCTAGAGAAACCCGCCCTCCCCACTGCTTCCCCAGAGAAACCCGCCCTCCCCACTGCTTCCCCAGAGAAACCCGCCCTCCCCACTGCTTCCCCAGAGAACGCCCCACTGCTTCCCAGAGAATTGCCCTCCCCACTTCTTCCCCAAATGAAGCACTCTTCTCCCCATCTCATATAAATGAGGACTGCTGGGCATGATGGCTGGAACAAACCCAAAACTACACTAGCAAGCTAACAACAGTCAGACTTAACAGCCCTCCATGGTTGATGGAAAACAAATAAATACGTTACTGTTTATGAATAAACTTCAAATCCACTGTTTGCTCAGTCGGTGCCTTCGGAAAGTATTCAGACCCCTTTACTTTTTCCACATTCTAAAATTTATTTACTGAATTTTTTCCCTGATCAATCTACACACAAAACCCAAAATGACAAAGCGAAAACACATTTTTAGAAATGTTAGCAAATTATTGAAAAATGTAAAACTGAAATACCTTATTTACTTCTGTTTTCAGACCCTTTGCTATGGGACTTGAAATGGAGCTCAGGTGCATCCTGTTTCCATTGATCATCCTTCAGATGTTTCTACAACTTGATTGGAGTCCACCTGTGGTAAGTGATTTGGAAAGGCACACACCTGTCTAAATGTCTAAAAAATGTCTAAAAAAAAAAAAAAAAAAAAAAAATGTAAATGTAAATGAAGGTCCGACAATTGACAGTGCATGTCGGAGCAAAAACCAAGCCATGAGGTCGAAGGAATTGTCCATAGAGCTCTGAGACAGGATTGTGTCAAGTCACAGATCTGGGGAAGGGTACCAAAACATTTCTACAGCATTAAAGGTCCCCAAGAACACAGTGGCCACCATCATTCCTAAATGGAAGAAGTTTGGAACCACCAAGACTCTTCCTAGAGCTCGCCGCCCGGCCAAACTGAGCAATCGGTGGAGAAGGGCCTTGGTCAGGGAGGTGACCAAGAACCTGATGATCACTTTGACAGAGCTCTAGAGTTCCTCTGTGGAGATGGGATAACCTTCAAGAAGGATAAACCATCTCTGCAGCACTCCACCAATCAGGCCTTTATGGTAGAGTGGCCAGATGGAAGCCACTCCTCAGTAAAAGGCACATGACAGCCCGCTTGGAGTTTGTCAAAAGGCACCTAAAGACTCTCAGACCATGAGAAACAAGATTCTCTGGTCTGATCAAACCAAGATTGAACGCTTTGGCCTGAATGCCAAGCATCACGTCTGGAGGAAACCTGGGACCATCCCTACGGTGAAGCATGGTGTTGGTAGCATCATGCTGTGGGAATGACTAGTCAGGCTTGAGGCAAAGATGAACGAAGCAAAGTACAGAGAGATCCTTGATGAAAACCTGCATCAGCCTCAGGATTGAGGCAAAGATGAACAAAGCAAAGTACAGAGAGATCCTTGATGAAAACCTGCTCCAGAGGACTCAGGACTTTAGACTTGGGTGAAGGTTCACCTTCCAACAGGACAACGACCCTAAGCACACAGCCAAGACAACACTGGAGTGGCTTCAGGCCAAGCCTCTGAATGACCTTGAGTGGCCCAGTCAGAGCCAAGTGTGTGCAAAGCTGTCATAAAGGCTTCTTTGAAGAATCTCAAATATAAAATATATTTTGATTTGTTTAACAGTTTTTCTGGTTACTACATGATTCCATAATGTTTTATTTCATAGTATTGATGTCTTCAATGTCTTTTCTACAATGTAGAAAATAGTAGGCCCTGGCCACTAGAGGGAACTGTCAGCAAGCAAATGGTCAGTCCTGTGAGGATCTCACCAAGTCCAGTAGGTTTATTATAAGATCTCTGTAACCTGACCACAGAAAAAGTTGTCCATCACCTCCATGTCAGCCAGGGACTTTAGAAACCAATGCTTTGTTCTCTTTGTAAAACCTCCCAGGCCATTTCTAATAGTGCAGTATTATGACAGTATAGCTTTCTCCATTCCAGTGGATTCTAGTTGGGATACGTTTACTGTCCCATATTCTCATCATAACCATTGGGTCGAGATGGAGAAACACAAACTGATCTTAGATCAGTGTTAATGTCTAAAGGAAACTTCATCATCCTCCCTCCAATTAGTATGACTTAGAGCCTGTTCCTATGACAAGGGGTGTATTCACTAGGAACCAAACAGAACTAGACGGAACCAAACAGGAAGGGACCTACCACTACATTAACACAGACCACCACTACACTAACACAGACCACCACTACATTAACACAGACCACCACTACACTAACACAGACCAACACTACACTAACACAGACCACCACTACACTAACACAGACCAACACTACACTAACACAGACCACCACTACATTAACACAGACCACCACTACACTAACACAGACCACCACTACACTAACACAGACCACCACTACATTAACACAGACCACCACTACACTAACACAGACCACCACTACATTAACACAGACCACCACTACACTAACACAGACCAACACTACACTAACACAGACCACCACTACACTAACACAGACCAACACTACACTAACACAGACCACCACTACATTAACACAGACCACCACTACACTAACACAGACCACCACTACACTAACACAGACCACCACTACACTAACATAGACCACCACTACATTAACACAGACCACCACTACATTAACACAGACCACCACTACATTAACACAGACCACCACTACACTAACACAGACCACCACTACACTAACACAGACCACCACTACATTAACACAGACCACCACTACACTAACACAGACCACCACTACATTAACACAGACCACCACTACATTAACACAGACCACCACTACACTAACACAGACCACCACTACATTAACACAGACCACTACTACACTAACACAGACCACCACTACCATAACACAGACCACCACTACATTAACACAGACCACCACTACACTAACAGAGACCAACACTACATTAACACAGACCACCACTACATTAGCACACATCCACTACACTAACAGAGACCACCACTACGTTAACACAGACCACCACTACACCAACACACATCCACTACACTAACACAGACCTTAATGTTTTTCTCAGTTGTTTACACACTGAAACTGGCCCATGAGGCACAATGACCAACACCTATACCTCATTTAGCAGAACCAGACACCAAATCTGCAATACTACTGGCACATGTTTTGCTTCACACTCAGATTGCAATTCAATAACAAACATTTGGCAAAACACAACACACAATTCTCTACCTTTGGCACAACATTCACAACTAAAATGTATTGTGTGTAACTGAAAATCAACACTGTTTTTGTAGAACTGAAAGACGAGCACCAAGTGGTGGTAGAAGGCGTCTATTTACAGACGAACAGGAGGCTGTCATTGTGCAAATGGTAGTTGAAAATAATGCCGTAAGACAACGGGAATTCCAACAACAGATTATTGAAAACCCTGCCATCTTCCACAACATCCAAGTGAGCTTATCAATCATAGCCCGCATTCTGAAGAAACACAATTTCCGGATGAATGAATTCCCAAAGAGTGAAGGATAAATGGTATGAATATGTGCAAGTAAGTAATGTACTAGTATTACTCTCTAGAAACATTAGAGACTCATTGATGTTGCCAGTGAACTTTATTATACAGCAATTACAGTATTTACTGTCATTTCAGAGAATCATGGAGTTGAATGCGAGTCCCATCCCCCAGGAACTTATATTCATAGATGAGGCTGGATTCAATTTAGCGAAGACGAGGAGGAGAGGAAGGAACATCATTGGTCAACGTGCCATCATTGAGGTACCTGGCCATATTGGGGGAAATGTCACCATAAGCACAGCTATGATCCACAATGGGGTCCTCATTGCCATGCCACCCTTGTACAATACAACACTGCCCATCTCTTTAATTTCCTGAACACCTTACATGACAATCTTTTTCAGCCAGAGCAGAGAGGGCTAGGTGATCCTGAGCAGCAAATGTACAATTGAAGTCGGAAGTTTACATACACTTAGGTTGGAGTCATTAAAACTAGTTTTTCAAGCACTCCACAAATTTCTTGTTAACAAACTGTAGTTTTTTCAAGTTGGTTAGGACATCTACTTTGTGCATGACATAAGTCATTTTTCCAACAATTGTTTACAGGCAGATTATTTCACGTATAATTCACTGTATCACACTGTATCCAGTGTGTCAGAAGTTTACATACACTAAGTTGACTGCTCCTTTAAACAGCTTGGAAAACGCCAGAAAATGATGTCATGGCTTCAGAAGCTTCTGATAGGCTAATTGACATAATTTGACTCAATTGTAGGTGTACCTGTGTATGTATTTCAAGGCCTACCTTCAAACTCAGTGCCTCTTTGCTTGACATCATGGGAAAATCTAAAGAAATCAGCCAAGACCTCAGAAAAAAAATGTAGACCTCCACAAGTCTGGTTCATCCTTGGGAGCAATTTCCAAATGCCTGAAGGTACCATGTTAATTTGTACAAACAATAGTACTCAAGTATAAACACCATGGGACCATGCAGCCGTCATACCACTCAGGAAGGAGACGCGTTCTGTCTCTGAGAGATGAACGTACTTTGGTGCGAGAAGTGCAAATCAATCCCAGGACAACAGCAAAGGACCTTGTGATGCTGGAGGAAACAAGTACAAATTATCCACAGTAAAATGAGTCCTATATCGACATAACCTGAAAGGCCGCTCAGCAAGGAAGAAGCCACTGCTCCAAAACCGCAATAAAAAAGCCAGACTATGGTTTGCAACTGCACATGGGGACAAAGATTGTAATATTTGAAGAAATGTCCTCTGGTCTGATGAAACAAAAATGGCCGTAAAGACCATCATTATGTTAGGAGGAAAAAGGGGGAGGCTTGCATGCCGAAGAACACCATCCCAACCGTGAAGCACGGGGATGGCAGCATCATGTTGTGGGGGTGCTTTGCTGCAGGAGTGACTGGTGCACTTCACAAAATAGATGGCATCATGAGGACGGAAAAATATGTGCATATATTGAAGCAACATCTCAAGACATCAGTCAGGAAGTTAAAGCTTGGTCGCAAATGGGTCTTCCAAATGGACAATGACCCCAAGCATACTTCCAAAGTTGTGGCAAAATGGCTTAAGGACAACAAAGTCAAGGTATTGGAGTGGCCAACAAAAAGCCCTGACCTCAATCCTATATAAAATTTGTGGTCAGAACTGAAAAAGCGTGTGCGAGCAAGGAGTCCAACAAACCTGACTCAGTTACACCAGCTCTGTCAGGAGGAATGGGCCAGAATTCACCGAACTTATTGTGGAAAGCTTGTGGGAGGCTACCCGAAACATTTGACCCAAGTTAAACAATTTAAAGGCAATGCTACCAAATACTAATTGAGTGTATGTAAACTTCTGACCCACTGGGAATGTGATGAAAGAAATAGAAGCTGAAATAAATCATTCCCTCTACTATTATTCTGACATTTCACATTCTTAAAACAAAGTGGTGATCCTAACTGACCTAATACAAGGAATTTCTACTAGGACTAAATGTCAGGAATTGTGAAAAACGGAGTTTAAATGTATTTGGCTAAGGTGTATTTAAACTTCCGACTTCAAGTGTATGTTCTATTTTGGGACAATGTAAGTTTCCATCGGGCTGCTCAGGAACGCAACCGGTTCCATGACCATCCAAGGTTTACATTTCTCTATCTCCCACCATATTCCCCATTTCTCAACCCCATTGAGGAGTTGTTTTCAGCATGGCGGTGGAAGGTGTATGATCGCAAACCCCGTGAACATATGACCTTTCTCCAGGCAACAGAGGAGGCCTGTGGTGGCATTCCAGTCCTGTCAGGGGTGGATGCGTCATGCCAGAAGATATTTCCCCCGCTGTCTGGCCAAGGAGAATATCACCTGTGATGTTGATGAAAATCTGTAGCCGGACCAAAACACATGACATTAATGATTTTGTTTTCACAATGGAGTATTTTGTTTCTTGACTTATGATTTAGATTTTACTGTATTTTGACAGTTTCTTTATCTATTCTGTACAATTGATCTAACATACAGTACTGTAGTACAGATAGGCCTATTTTTCTTCCTTTGCATATGCAAAATAAATTGACTGTATGTTCGCATTTTTACTGTATGTGTGCTTACATTATGGTGTTTGACATGTATTAAGTCATGGTGAAATATAAAACTAACATTTTTGCATTTGTGTTCCTTTCTTGTTTGAATACACACAAACAATATACAGTTTAATAACAACAAAATCGCATTCTTTACACTGAAATAGGTTCTGATAGTAGTGTTTTGAATACGTCACATTAGTGTGATCTCCGTTGTCACTAAGTTAGATTCATTTGATGTGTGTCTCATTTGTAAGCAGAGTTTCATTTTCAGCAGGGAGAACATGATTTTGATTGCTGTGTTTCATTTTGAAAGATGTTTGGAGAAATTGGCTAACAGTTTTATGTTTTGTGTTCAGAGTTTTGAGTACTTGCGATGTAGTTTCAACAAATGTGTGTTAACAATTGGGAAAAACTGTAACACAGACCACCACTACATTAACACAGACCACCACTACATTAACACAGACCACCACTAGATTTCACAGACCACCACTAGATTTCACAGACCACCACTAAGGACAACATGCTCCAGTCACTCGCCGGCCCAATCCCAAACGGACCCCTAGACCTTACACCTGATGCACTTGTGGTGATCTGACAAGATTTGATTGCTATAAGAAATAACTTCCAGCCTATCAGAGGGCAAAAGGTGGAGCTATTAACATAGGACATAAGGTCAAGGGAACCATTTGGGACTAAGGGTGTCACTTTACAGAGGTCTAGCTGATCCTAGATCTGTGCCTCACTGTCTCTCAACCTCCCCTTTATTGGGTGTCTCATTGACAGGAACTTGTATGACGTGTGTTGAGGCATTTATTTACCATTTCACCCTGGCAGTATGACGTGTGTTGAGGCATTGATTTACTGTAGCGCGTGGGGGGGGGGGGCATCAGCAGGTAGTGCCAGGGGAGGCTGGCGTCATTTAACCAACCCTGTGTCATCTGGTCTTGCGTTGGTTGGCAGGAGCACGTTGACTATTAATGTCCCAGACGTCTAGACAAAGAGCCAGGTTCGCTCCAAGTGTGTTCAACTGTCACATGCAGAGAAAATCTGTTTTTCGAACTGGATGGACAGAATTCGTATTTGTCTGGTCAATAGTGTCACTCTCCTGCTGGTTACTGACCGTCTGCTCAGCTAATCTCTCTCTATAGGACCTGACCCTGGGTCTGTTGTGGCTACGGTACAGGCTAATCTCTCTCTATAGGACCTGACTCGTGGTCTGTTTTGGCTACGGTACAGGCTAATCTCTCTCTATAGGACCTGACCCTGGGTCTGTTGTGGCTACGGTACAGGCTAATCTCTCTCTATAGGACCTGATCCTGGGTCTGTTGTGGCTACGGTACAGGCTAATCTCTCTCTATAGGACCTGACCCTTGGTCTGTTGTGGCTACGGTACAGGCCAATCTCTCTCTATAGGACCTGACCCTGGGTCTGTTGTGGCTATGGTACAGGCTAATCTCTCTCTATAGGACCTGACCCTGGGTCTGTTGTGGCTACGGTACAGGCTAATCTCTCTCTATAGGACCTGACCCTGGGTCTGTTGTGGCTACGGTACAGGCTAATCTCTCTCTCTATAGGACCTGACCCTGGGTCTATGGTGACTACGGTACAGGCCAATCTCTCTCTATAGGACCTGACCCTGGGTCTGTTGTGGCTATGGTACAGGCTAATCTCTCTCTATAGGACCTGACCCTGGGTCTGTTGTGGCTACGGTACAGGTTCATCTCTCTCTATAGGACCTGACCCTGGATCTGTTTTATAGACTTCAGCATCACAACAGAGAGAGAGATATCCACCCGTCATGTATCCATACATTGGCAGACCTTCAGGATTTCATCTGACTAGCTCTACAGCAGTGTATGTCTGAAGAGTTTATATGATACAGTACAGACAGAAATTCTGTCTCAATGTTACACCGCTTTACAGTAATTCACCTCAGCCTTCATGTTTATAAATGTTCATTCTTCCCCCCTGTTTATGATACAACTCTATAAAGGGCATTCAGCTTTAATCTAATAATCCATGTGCCTGTCAGATGCCGGCCGGACACAGACTGTCTCGTTGTGTACACCGCTGCTATAAAGCCATCTTGACTTCACACAATGGCGAGTCACCCCCACCCCTCATGTCATCACCAACCCCCATTCTGTCCTTTGTGACCTTTGACCTTTAGAAGACAACAGTCATTTCATCTCCCAGACAAGAAGGTGACCTTGTCTGCTGGCTGAGTGCAGCCAGGTTCCAGTTCTCCATTGTACGCTCAGGCATTTACGCTTTGCTTCAGACGAGACCTTGCAGTCTACTTATCCTCCCCTCCTCCTCCTTCGGTCCCCTTCGGTCCTCCAGGGTCTATTGTGAGTGGAATGATTGGTTTGTTCCCTGTCTCCTGGCTAAGACTTGGACAAAAGCTTGGGTGATTGAGTTTCAGGAAGTAGAGAGAAGGTTATCTGAAGAATACCTCCAACCTTTCACTGGAGGTCAGGGGGTTATCTTTGAATAAGAGGGAAATAGAAGGAATGAGAGAAGGGAGGGAGGAAGACGCCGGTGTCTCAGTTTGAAGGCATTCTCAAGCTTGTGTATTTTTATTTTCTACCATGTCTCAGTTATGAAAGTCAGAGTTAGTTGTTGATATGAAGAGACTTCCTTTAAAAGAGTGCCGTGTTATGAAAGTCAGAGTTAGTTGTTGATATGAAGAGACATAAACTCAGCAACAACAAAAAATGTCCTCTCACTGTCAGCTTAGTTTATTTTCAGCAAACTTAACATGTGCAAATATTTGTATGAACGTAACAAGATTCAACAACTGAGACATAAACTGAACAAGTTCCACAGACATGTGACTAACAGAAATGGATTCATGTGTCCCTGAACAAAGGGGGGGTCAAAATAAAAAGTAACAGTCAGTATCTGGTTTGGCCACCAGCTGCATTAAGTACTGCAGTGCATCTCCTCCTACTGGACTGCACCAGATTTGCCAGTTCTTGCTGTGAGATGTTACCACACTCTTCCACCAAGGCACCTGCAAGTTCCAGGACATTTCTGTTAGAGAAAGACAGTGGCCCTAGCTACTGAAAGGGCCCTAGCCCTCACCCTCCGATCCAACAGGTCCCAGATGTGCTCAATGGGATTGAGATCCGGGCTCTTCGCTGGCCATGGCAGAACACTGACATTCCTGTCTTGCAGGAAATCACGCACAGAACGAGCAGTATGGCTGGTGGCATTGTCATGCTGGAGGGTCATGTCAGGATGAGCCTGCAGGAAGGGTACCACATGTGGGAGGAGGATGTCTTCCCTGTAACGAACAGCGTTGAGAGCTCAGTCCGATGATGCTGTGACACACCGCCCCAGACCATGACGGACCCTCCACCTCTAAATCCGCTCCAGAGTACAGGCCTCTGTGTAATGCTCATTTCTTCGACGATAAACGCGAATCCGACCATCACCCCTGGTGAGACAAAACCGCGACTCGTCAGTGAAGAGCACTTTTTGCCAGTCCTGTCTGGTCCAGCGATGGTGGGTTTGTGCCCATAAGCGATGTTGTTGCCAGTGATGTCTGGTGAGGACCTGCCTTACACAGGCCTACAAGCCCTCAGTCCAGCCACTCTAAGCCTATTGCGGACAGTCTGAGCACTGATGGAGGGATTGTGTGTTCCTGGTGTAACTCAGGACGTTGTTTTTGCCATCCTTTACCTGTCCCACAGGTGTGATGTTCGGATTTACCTATCCTGTGCAGGTGTTGTTACACGTGGTCTGCCACTGCGAGGACTATCAGATGTCCGTCCTGTCTCCCTGTAGCGCTGTCTTAAGCATCTCACAGTACGGACATTGCAATTTATTGCCCTGGACACATTTGCAGTCCTCATGCCTCCTTGCGGCACGCCTAAGGCACGTTCACGCAGATGAGCAGGGACCCTGGGCATCTTTCTCTTGGTGTTTTTCAGAGTCAGTAGAAAGGCCTTTTTAGTGTCCTAAGTTTTCATAACTGTGATCTTAATTGCCTACCGTCTGTAAGATGTTAGTGTCTTAACGAACGTTCCACAGGTGCATGTTCATTAATTGTTTATGGTTCATTGAACAAGCAGTGTTTAAACCCTTTAAATGAAGATCTGTGAAGTTATTTGGATTTTTACGAATTATCTTTGAAAGACAGGGTCCTGAAAAAGGGACATATCTTTTTTTGCTGAGTTTACTTTAATATAGTGCAGTGTTATGAAAGTCAGAGTTAGGTATTGATATGAAGAAACTTCCTTTAAAAGTGAAGTGCTTTGTGATAGTATATGAAGCTGTAAACCTTTTTTGAGTCTTTGAGAGTTTTTTTACTCTCATTTTTTATTCACTGTGTCTATGTTATGCTGCGACCTATTGAGATACTGCAGGATATTCAGATTATCTGATGACTTGTATAACAGAAAAGATTGTTTGGTATTTTATCCTTTTTAACCATTAGTCACAGTATTTATAAAATGTCCGCCCACCATTACCCTTATCAAAAGTAAACTTTTGTCCAATATTACTGTAACATCTCAACTGTGAAAGAGATCCTCATTTCTTCTGAAATGACTACAGTGGTTCACCCTTTGTTGGAGAAATATGCAGTTGAAACAATAAATCACTCACCCCACCTGGGTTTTGGTAAAAAGCTGAGGGATAGGCTTGGAGAAATGGAACCACTCTCAAATTCATTGACAGAGCTATGGATGCAAGGACCGACTGTGATATGTGGTTGTCTCGCATGGCTATCTTTTATGATGAATGCACTAGCTGTCGGTCGCTCCTGATAGGAGTGTCTGCTGAATGGCTAAATTGTAATGTAGAGGCAGTGCTATGTATATTTATCTATATTATGTATTTTGTTTGTTCAGTTTCTTGTTTGGACACCAGGAAGAGTAGCCGCTTCCTCGGCAGCAGCTAATTGGGGATCCTAATAAATACTAAATACCATCAATGATATCAGCATTATAGTTTTAACCATGTTTTGAGGCTAAGCAGTGTTTGTTTACTCTTACAGTGTTCACAAACATTGGAGTAAAACATGCTTATTTGGGGTTCTGATGGAGTGTGACAGCTGAACATAAGCTCATTTCTAAGTTATTTTCTTTAAGAATCAATGGGTATATACTGTATCATTAATTTACATTTACATTTATGTCATTTAGCAGACGCTCTTATCCAGAGCGACTTACAAATTGGTGCATTCACCTTATGATATCCAATTTATACATAACAAAAACATGGATGTCCTGTAGCAACTTTCCCCTTTAACAAGATAGTTTGTCACAAAATCACAGTTTGTTAGGGTCCCAAACTTTCTCATTGATTTGAGATTGAGGCATAGACAACACAATTTAATTCAGAAGCATCTTTTGAACTGAAGTAAAGAGGTTGTTTTTTGGGATGATCAACACATATACGGGACACAAGTTTGTGCTGAACAAAGCACTACTCATGTCCATAGAATAAAAGTGAGCAATGAGAGGAGAGATAGAATAGAAAAGAGAGAAGAAGCCTTAGTTCCATTGACCTCTTGGTTTGCTCTACTTCTTTGCCCTCCAGACAGACAGAGTCCCTCCATCGATTACCGTCACTGTTCTCTGGATGTCCCATTCCCGCCCCCGCCCCTTGCCCCCATGTCAGATGTACCCTCTATAAAGTCCTGACTGACAACACACTCAACGTCTGCCCAGGTTTAATATTAACTTTATTAATGTCTCATCTAAGCTGGCACTGTTACTGACAACCAGTGCCCCCTGGGTTGGTTGGAAAGGAGATGAGGGCGCTCAACCAACATGAGTCAAGGTGCAAACCAAAAATGACATCATCATTAATAAGGAAAAGGCCAAACGCTCGCTCACCATTCATTATGTATTACTTTATTTAAACAACTTTTAAGAGCTTGAATTTCCAGCATTCAATTGGGGTGGCTGGTAGCCTAGTGGTTAGTGTGTTGGGCCAGTAACCCAAAGTGTTACTGGATCAAATCCCTGAGTTGACAAGGTAAGAATCTGTTGTTCTACCCTTGAACAAGGCAGTTAACCCACTGTTCCCTGGTAGGCTTTCACCATAAATAAGAATGTGTTCTTAACTGACTTGCTTAGTTAAATAGAAAATATATTTGTTTTTGGCACATAACCTTTCACAGAGATAGGCCACCGGGCCAAGTTCAGACTTCTTTACCCTCTTCCCTCTCTGTTTCTCTTTCACTGTATTCTCTAACTCTTCACACACACACACACACACACACAAGCTGCTCTCTATTTTTAATGAGAAATATTTGAGTGTAACATCTCTGGAGAGATTATCATCTGTCTCTGGCAGAGAGTCAGGAGGAAAGGGGAGGGGAGAGGAGAGGAGAGGACAGAAGGGGACAGGAGAGGAGAGGAAAAGAAAGGAGAGGACAGGAGAGGACAGGAAATGAGAGGACAGGAGAGGAAAGGAGAGGAGAGGAGAGGAGAGGAGAGGAGAGGAGAGGAGAGGAGAGGAGAGGAGAGGAGAGGAGAGGAGAGGAGAGGAAAAGAAAGGGAAGGAGGGGAGTGAAAAGAGAAGTAGGAGAACCATTCTGTACCCCACGTCCTCTCTAAAACCTTCCACCCCACAAAACAGCATTCATTTTATCATGGCTGCACTGTGGGATTTTTTTTTAACCTGTTTCAGACCAGTTGACCTGTTCCCTGTCACAGAGTCTCTCACAAGGTTAGGTTAACCCCATTGGCTATAAGCAGTTTACCGTTAAGGTGTGTGCGTGTGTGTGCGCGCGCTTGTGTGTGCTTGCATGCGTGCATGTTGGAGTCTATGCGAGTGTGTGCGTGTGGAACAATTATAGTGTGTAACTATTTGAAAAGGACTCACCTGATGACACCCTCATGGTGGTAAGGAAACACTACGTTCAGTGTACAGCAGAGTGGACGGGGGATCTGTTCTAGCCTGCACTAAAGCTATACCCATGATTTAGCTAATGATCCTATCAATTTCAGTCCATCTCAGTTAAAATAAGTCTAAACCATTTAGTAGGCCCAACTGTTAGAATTAACATTTAGTTTGCCCAACTGTTAAAATTAACATTTAGTTTGCCCAACTGTTAGAATTAACATTTAGTAAGCCCAACTGTTAGAATTAACATTTAGTTTGCCCAACAGTTAAAATTAACATTTAGTTTGCCCAACAGTTAGAATTAACATTTCGTTTGCCCAACTGTTAAAATTAACATTTAGTAAGCCCAACTGTTAAAATTAACATTTAGTAAGCCCAACTGTTAGAATTAACAATTAGTAAGCCCAACTGTTAGAATTAACATTTAGTAAGCCCAACTGTTAGAATTAACATTTAGTTTGCCCAACTGTTAGAATTAACATTTAGTTTGCCCAACTGTTAGAATTAACATTTAGTTTGCCCAACTGTTAGAATTAACATTTAGTTTGCCCAACTGTTAGAATTAACATTTAGTTTGCCCAACTGTTAGAATTAACATTTAGTTTGCCCAACTGTTAAAATTAACATTTAGTTTGCCCAACTGTTAGAATTAACATTTAGTTTGCCCAACTGTTAAAATTAACATTTAGTAAGCCCAACTGTTAAAATTAACATTTAGTAAGCCCAACTGTTAGAATTAACATTTAGTAAGCCCAACTGTTAGAATTAACAATTAGTTTGCCCAACTGTTAAATTTAACATTTAGTTTGCCCAACTGTTAGAATTAACATTTAGTAAGCCCAACTGTTGAATAAACATTTAGTAAGCCCAACTGTTAGATTGAACAGTAACTGTGTCCTTCGTATTACACTAACCTTCAAAGTTTCCAAATACGCATAGAAAAAAAACACGGGAAAATAAACCCACATTTAATAATATGTCTTCAAAACTGTATGGGAAAATAAGATATTAATATTTTCATGGGATATACATCTCAAAGAGATCTTGTTTTTCTCCTGATCTCAAGGAGAACCCATTTAGGTATGAAGTGTGTCTTTATCTGCACAGTTCATTATCATTTTGAAAAGGACTCTTTAAAGTTATACAAGGTCGCACTTAAAGCCCCTTGATTAGCATTAGTTTCCTTTTTTAAATGTTTTTATTTTTTTATTTCACCTTTATTTAAACAGGTAGGTCTGGTTGAAAACAAGTTTCTCATTTACAACTGCGACCTGGCCAAGATAAAGCAAAGCAGTGCAACAAAAACAACAACACAGAGTTACACATGGGATCAACAAACGTACAGTCAATAACACAACAGAAAAATCTATGTACAGTGTGTGCAAATGTAGTAAGATTAGGGAGGTAAGGCAATAAATAGGCCATAGAGGCGAAATAATTACAATTTAACATTAACACTGGAGTGATAGATGTGCAGATGATGATGTGCAATTAGAGATACTTGGTTGCACAAGAGCAAAAAGATAAATAACAATTTTGGGCATGAGGTAGTTGGGTGTGCTATTTACAGACTGGCTGTGTACAGCTGCTCTGATAACTGATGCTTACAGTTAAAGGGAGATATAAGACTTGAGTTTGATTTTTGCAATTTGTTCCAGTCATTGGCAGCAGAGACCTGGAAGGAAAGGCGGCCAAAGGAAGTGTTGACTTTGGGGATCATTGCTGGAGCGTGTGCTACGGGTGGGTGTTGCTATGGTGACCAGTGAGCTGAGATAAGGCGGGGCTTTACCTAGCAAAGACTTATAGATGACCTGGAGCCAGTGGGTTTGGCGGCGAATATGTAACGAGAGCCAGTCAACGAGAGCATACATGTCACAGTGGTGGGTAGTATATGGGGCTTTGGTGACAAAACGGATGGCACTGTGATAGACTACATCCAGATTGCTGAGTAGAGTGTAGGAGGCTATTTTGTAAATGACATCACCGAAGTCAAGGATCGGTAGGATTTTTTACGAGGATATGTTTGGCAGCATGAGTGAAGGAGGCTTTATTTGTGAAATAAGAAGCCGATTCTAAATTCAATTTTGGATTGGAGATGCTTAATGTGAGTCTGGAAGGAGAGTTTACAGTCTAACCAGACACCTAGGTATTTGTAGTAGTCCACATATTCTAAGTCAGAACCGTCTAGAGTAGTGATGCTAGTCGGGTGCGGGCAGCCATTGGTTGAAGAGCATGCATTTAGTTTTACTAGTATTTAAAAGCAGTTGGAGGCCACGGAAGGAGTGTTATATGGCATTGAAGCTCGTTTGGAGGTTTGTTAACACAGTGTCCAAAGAAGGGTCAGATGTATACAGAATGGTGTCATCTGCGTAGAGGTGGATCAGAGAATCATCAGCAGCAAGAGCGCCATCATTGATATATACATTGAAAAGAGTAGGCCCGAGAATTGAACCCTGTGGCACCCCCATAGAGACTGCAAGAGGTCTGAACAACAGGCCCTCCGATTTGACACACTGAACTCTATCTGAGAAGTAGTTGGTGAACCAGGCGAGACGTCATTTTAGAAACCAAGGCTATTGAGTCTGCCAATAAGAATGCGGTGATTGACAGTCGAAAGCCTTGGCCAGGTCGATGAAGATGGCTGCACAGTACTGTCTTTTATCGATGGTGGTTATGATACCGTTTAGGACCATGAGTGTGGCTGAGGTGCACCCATGACCAGCTCGGAAACCCGATTGCATTGTGGAGAAGGTACGGTGGAATTCGAAATGGTCGGTGATCTGTTTGTTAACTTGGCTTTCGAAGATTTTTTAGAAAGGCAGGGCAGGATGGATATAGGTCTATAACAGTTTGGGTCTAGAGTGTCTCCCCCTTTGAAGAGGGGGATGACCGGCAGCATTCCAATCTTTGGGGATCTCAGACGATACGAAAGAGAGGTTGAACAGGTTAGTAATAGGGGTTGCAACAATTTTGGTGCATAATTTTAGAAAGAGAGGGTGCAGATTGTCTAGCCCAGCTGATTTGTAGGGTTCCAGATTTTGCAGGTCTTTCAGAACATCAGCTGTCTGGATTTTGGTGAAGGAGAAGTGGGAGGGGGGGGGCTTGGGCAAGTTGCTGCGGGGGGTGTAGAGCTGTTGGCCAGGGTAGGGGTAGCCAGGTGGAAAGCATGGCCAGCCATAGAAAAATGCTTATTGCAATGATCGATTATCGTAGATTTATCAGTGGTGACTGTTTCCTAGCCTCAGTGCAGTGGGCAGCTGGGAGGAGGTGCTCTTATTCTCCATGGATTTTAGTGTCCCAAAACTTTTTGGAATTAGTGCTACAGGATGCACATGTCTGTTTGAAATAGCTAGCCTCAGCTTTCCTAACTAACTGTGTATATTGGTTCCTGACTAACCTGAAAAGTTGCATATTGCGGGAGCTATTCGATGCTAATGCAGAACGCCACAGGATGTTTTTGTGCTGGTTAAGGGCAGTCAAGTCTAAAGTGAACCAAGGGCTATATCTGTTCCTAGTTCAACATTTTTTAAATGGGGCATGTTTATTTAAGATGGTGAGGGGAGCACTTTTAAAGAATAACCAGGCATCCTCTACTGACGGGATGATGTCAATATCCTTCCAGGATACCCGGGCCAGGTCAATTAGAAAGGCCTGCTCGCTGAAATGTTTTAGGGAGCATTTGACAGTGATGAGGGGTGGTCGTTTGACCGCGGACCCATTACGGACGCAGGCAACGAGGCAGTGATCGCTGAGATCCTGGTTGAAGACAGCAGAGGTGTATTTAGAGGGCAAGTTGGTCAGGATGATATCTAAGATGGTGACCATGGTTACGGATTTAGTGTTGTACCCGGTAGGTTCCTTGATAATTTGTGTGAGATAGAGGGCATCTAGCTTAGACTGTAGGACAACTGGGATGTTAAGCATGTCCCAGTTTAGGTCACCTAACAGTACGAACTCTGAAGATAGATGGGGAGCAATCAATTCACATATGTTGTCCAGGGCACAGCTGGGGGCTGAGGGGGGTCTATAAGAAGCAGCAACGGTGAGAGACATATTTCTGGAAAGGTGGATTTTTAAAAGTAGAAGCTTGATTTGTCTGAGCACAGATCTGGATAGTATAACAGAACTCTGCAGGCTATCTCTGCAGTAGATTGCAACTCTGCCCCCTTTGGCAGTTCTATCTTGACGGAAAATGTTGTAGTTGGGGATGGAAATTTCAGAATTTTTGGTGGCCTTCCTTTGCCAGGATTCAGACATAGCAAGGACATCAGGGTTGGCGGAGTGTGCTAAAGCAGTGAATAAAACAAACTTAGGGAGGAGGCTTCTGATGTTAACATGCATGAAACCGAGGCTTTTACGGTTACAGAAGTCAACAAATGAGAGTGCCTGCGTAATAGGTGTGATTCTGGGGGCTGCAGGGTTAACCTCTACATCGCTAGAGGAGCAGAGGAGGAGTAGGATAAGGTTATGGCTAAAGGCTATAAGAACTGGTCGTCTAGTGCATCCGGAACAGAGAATAAAAGGAACATATTTCTCGGCATGGTTGAATAGATTGATGGCATAATGTACAGACAAGGGTATGGTACAATGTGAGTACAGGGGAGGTAAATCTAGGCATTGAGTGACAATGAGAAAGGTTTTGTCTCTAGAGGCACCAGTTAAGCCAGGTGAGGTCACAGCATGTGTGGGGGTGGGACAAAAGAGAGCTATCTAAGGCATGTTGGGCAGGGCTGGGGGCTCTACAGAGAAAACAGACAATAATAACTTACTGAAACAGCAGTAGACAAGGCATATTGACATTAGGGAGAGTCATGTGTAGCCGAGTGATCGTAGAGTCCAATAAGCAGCAATAGGTGAGTCAGGTAACTGTTCGGTAGTCGCTACTACGCTAGGCGAGCTGGAGACACAGCGATTCAGAAAGCAAGTGGGCCGGGGCTAGCAGATGGGCCTTCGGCAACGTCCCAACAGAAAAGCCTGTTGAAACCACCTCGGTAGACCAGTCGTGATGGATCGGCGGGGCTCCGTGTCGGCAATAAAGGGTCCAGGCCAATTGGCAAAAGAGGTATTATAGCCCAAGAATTACCTGGTAGACCTCTTCGGCTAGCCGGGAGATGGGCCTAGCTCAAGGCTATCTCAAGGCTAACTGGTGCTTGCTACAGGACAGAGGTGTTAGCCAGCAGTAGCCACTCGATTGCAGCTAGCTAGCTGCGATGATCCGGTATAATGGTCCAGAGCTTTCGGCAGGAATCCGGTGATGTGGTAGAGAAAAAGCAGTCCGATATGCTCTGGGTTGATATCACACTGTGCAGACTGGCAGGTATTGACCGAGCTGAAGCTGACTGGTGTCCGAGGTAACGGTGAAGACCGCTAGCAGTGGCTAACTGACTACTAGTAGCTAGTTAGCTGGCTAGCTTCTGATGGGGGTTCCGATTCTAAAGTATAAAAATAGCAGATCTGTACCACATTGGGTGAGGCAGGTTGCAGGAAAGTATATTCAGTTCGTAGATGGAAAGGGAGATTTAAAATATATACTAAATAAAATGAGGAAAACGACTATTTACAACGGGACAAGACGGGACAAGACAAACACACGTCCAACTGCTATGCCATCTTTCAATAGTTTCACATTTTCCCTTTCAACTTGATTGCATTCATAAGGCATGAGAACTGTCCTACTGATTGATATCTGATTGGATCATCTGATTGGATCAGCTTCTCAAGGGAATGTGATAGCGTGTATCTGAGACTATTTGAGGTTTTGAGAGAACCTGACATTTTTCTAAATGATCTCAATTAGTACACTTTCTTTCTTTCTTTCTTTCTTTCTGTCTGTCTGTCTGTCTGTCTGTCTGTCTGTCTGTCTGTCTGTCTGTCTGTCTGTCTGTCTGTCTGTCTGTCTGTCTGTCTGTCTGTCTGTCTGCATGCCTTTCTCTCTCTCTGTCTGCATGCCTTTCTCTCTCTCTGTCTGCATGCCTTTCTCTCTCTCTGTCTGCATGCCTTTCTCTCTCTCTGTCTGCATGCCTTTCTCTCTCTCTGTCTGCATGCCTTTCTCTCTCTCTGTCTGCATGCCTTTCTCTCTCTCTGTCTGCATGCCTTTCTCTCTCTCTGTCTGCATGCCTTTCTCTCTCTCTGTCTATCTGCATGCCTTTCTCTCTCTCTGTCTCTTCTCTCTCTCTCTCGCTCACTCACTCACTCACTCACTCACTCACTCACTCACTCACTCACTCACTCACTCACTCACTCACTCACTCACTCACTCACTCACTCACTCACTCACTCACTCACTCACTCACTCACTCACTCACTCTGGAATTCTCTAAACACTACTCTCTCCCCTTGTGTCTCTATGTCCATCCATCTGTCCATCGGTGGATGTGATAAGCCACACCACAGACACATGATCATGTTAATCCCTATCTCTGCACCTGACAGTTCTCAGAACCTCATTGGTTACCATGAAAAAGCCTAAATCCTCTAAAACCATTCCCAAATCTGTCCTTTACAGGCCCTCCCTCGTAATCTGCTCTTACCCTGCTGCTCACATAGTCCCTGATTTCATTTGTAGACCACACAAAGCGCTGGTTGTACACCGTAGCCTTTCACCTATAGATGTGGATAAGAGAGAGAAGATTAAAGTTCCAACAAAATGTCAAATTTGATCTATTTCTGTATGGTAGTCAATGGGGTGAACTAGACAGTTCACAGGTGTCCGATTCATTGACTTTAGTGTTTCACAGGGAGGGAGGAAGTAGGAGTATGACAGTACTGATGCAGTGCAGCACAGAGGTAATGTTTCCTATCTCTCCTTGTCACAGAGGATCCTATTGTTTAATGTGGAGTATTGTAGACTTAACTGAAAGACGAAACGGCTTTTGTGATACTGAAATACCAAAGACATGACGCGCAGATTACAACATTTCCAAAAAGGCATCAATAGATTAAAATGAAATCTTCTTTAATCCAATCAGTGCTGTGTTTTCTCTCTACTACAGCTCTCTGTTTCTCTCTCTCTATCTCTCTTTCTCGCTCGCTCTCTCTCTCTCTTTCTCTCTTTCTCGCTCGCTCTCTCTCTCTCTTTCTCGCTCGCTCTCTCTCTCTCTTTATCTCTCTTTCTCGCTCGCTCTCTCTTTCTCGCTCTCTCTCTCTTTCTCTCTCGCTTTCTCTTTCTCTCTTTCTCTCTCGTGCTCTCTCTATCGCTTTCTCTTTCTTTTTCTCTCTCTCTCCTTCTCTCTCTCTCTTTCTCTCTCTCTTTCTCTCTCTGTCACTCGCTCGCTCTCTCTCTCTTTCTCTCTCCCTCTATCTCTTTCTCTAGATATCTTTCTCTCTTTCTCTCTTTCTCTCTCTATATCTTTCTCTCTCTCCCTCTTTCTCTCTCTCTCTCTTTCTCTCACTTTATCTTTCTCTCTTTCTCTCTCTCTCTCTTTCTCTCTCTCTCGCTTTCTCGCTTTCTCTTTCTTTCTCTCTCTTTCTCTCTCCCTCTCTCTTTCTCTATATATCTTTCTCTCTCACTTTTTTTTTCTCTCTCTCTCTCTTTTTTCTCTCTCCCTCTCTCTTTCTCTCACTTTGTCTTTCTCTCTTTCTCTCTCTCTTCTGTACAGTATGTCCAGTTCTTTAGGTATTTGCTTAGCGATAGATGCATTCGCAAACATTGCCACATACATTGATAAAATATGCCCCCCCGCAGCAAAGACCTTGAGTCATCTCACCTTAGCCCAATCTTTACATCTTTACATTTTGATGAACGACAGTGGTTGTTCCTAACCAAGAGACCAGTACCACCTAGTCAACAGATATGTAGGGGACCTCATGAGCTGTCCTGAACTTCTATGGGCAAGGTGGGACGTTTGTGTCCCACCCTAGTCAACAGCCAGTGGAATCGCGTGGCGCGAAATACAAATACCTCAAAAATGCTATAACTTCAAATGCTCAAACTTATGACTATTTTACACCATTTTAAAGACAAGACTCTCGTTAATCTAACCACATTGTCCGATTTCAAAAAGGCTTTATAGCGAAAGCAAAACATTAGATTATGTCAGGAGAGTACCCTGCCAAAAATAATCACACAGCCATTTTCAAAGCAAGCATATATGTCACAAAAACCAAAACCACAGCTAAATGCAGCACTAACCTTTGATGATCTTCAGATGACACTCCTAGGACATTATGTTATACAATACAAGCAGGTTTGGATCAATCAAGTTCATATTTATATCAAAAAACAGCTTTTTACATTAGCATGGGATGTTCAGAACTAGCATACCCACCGAAATCTTCCGGTGAATTTACTAAATTACTCATGATAAACGTTGACAAAATACATAACAATTATTTTAAGAATTATAGATACAGACTCCTTTATGCAATCGCGGTGTCAGATTTTAAAATAGCTTTTCGGCGAAAGCACATTTAGCAATATTCTGAGTACATAGCTCGGCCATCACGGCTAGCTATTTTGACACCCACCAAGTTTGGGGCTCACTAAACTCAGAATTACTATTAGAAAAATTGGATTACCTTTGCTGTTCTTCGTCAGAATGCACTCCCAGGACTTCTACTTCAACAACAAATGTTGTTTTGGTTCCAAATAATCCATAGTTATATTCAAATAGCTCAGTTTTGTTCGTGCGTTCAGGTCACTATCCGAAGGGTGACGCGCGAGCACATTTCGTGACAAAAAAATTCAAAATATTCCATTACCGTACTTAGAAGCATGTCAAACGCTGTTTAAAATCAATTTTTATGCGATTTTTCTCGTTAAATAGCGATAATATTCCAACCGGGCAACGTTGTATTCATTCAAAGGCTGAAAGAAAAAAATTGAGTAGTCTCGTGAATGCGCATCTCAGTCTCACTGTCCCCAGGCTGACCACTTACAAATTCTGCTGTTGTACTTTGCCCAGAGACAGCAGACACCCCATTCCACTTTCTGGCGGCTTTAGAGAGCCAATGGAAGCCTTAGAAAATGTCACGTTACAGCACAGATGCTGTATTTTTGATAGAGATGCAACAGAAGGACAACAAATTGTCAGACAGAGCACTTCCTGTATGGAATCTTCTCAGGTTTTGGCCTGCCATATGAGTTCTGTTATACTCACAGACACCATTCAAACAGTTTTAGAAACTTTTGAGTTTTTTCTATCCAAATCTACTAATTATATGCATATTCTCGTTTCTGGGCAAGAGTAGTAACCAGTTTAAATCGGGTACGTTTTTATTATCATCAAGTGAATTGATACCTATTGTGTCAAAAGCGATTTAGAGACGTTGAACGGAAGTGACGAGTGTGCTGATATAATGGCTATATAACAAGCATCATACTCTATGATTCAGTGCAATATGCAAATTATTCAAAAGGTATGCATATAAAACAAGAAGGTTTTGCATATTCATACAATAATTAAGAGTAGGCAGAGTGATCGTGTCAGGCGAAAATTATATCAAACGTTTTACCATTGCAACATTTGATGTACAGTCCCATTCACTGTGGTTGTCTGAAGTGTGTTACCTATAGCGTTTACAGCCGACGATGCCTCATTGCAATTGGTTATTACCCATAGCTGCAGGAAGTAGGGGTGCTGAGGGTGCTGCAGCACCCCTTGAAAATCGTAATTAAAAAATATGATTTTTATATACAGTACCAGTCAAGTTTGGACACACCTACTCATTCAAGAGATTTTTCTTTATTTTTGCTTTTTTCTACATTGACAATTTCCAGATTGACTGACCATGTCTAAAAGTAATGATGGACTGTTGTTTATCTTTGCTTATTTGAGCTGTTCTTGCCACAATAAAGGAAAGAAATACCACAAATTAACTTTTAACAATGCACACCTGTTAATTAAAATGCATTCCAGGTTACTACCTCATGAAGCTGGTGGAGAGAATGCCAAGAGTGTGCAAAGCTGTCATCAAGGCAAAGGGAGCTACTTTGAAGAATCTCAAATATAAAATATGTTTTGATTTGTTTAACACTGTTTTGGTTAATACATGATTCCATATTGATACATGATTCCATACATGATTCCACAGTGTCTCCTGACCCCTCCTGTCTCAGCCTCCAGTATTTATGCTGCAGTAGTTTGTGTCGGGGGGCTAGGGTCAGTCTGTTATATCTGGAGTATTTCTCCTGTCTTATCTAGTATCCTGTGTGGATTTAAGTACGCTCTCTCTAATTCTCTCTTTCTTTCTTTCTCTCTCTCTCTCGGAGGACCTGAGCCCTAGGACCATGCCTCAGGACTACCTGGCATGATGACTTCTTGTTGTCCCCAGTCCACCTGGCCGTGCTGCTGCTCCACTTTCAACTGTTCTGCCTATGGAACCCTGACCTGTTCACTGTGATTATTATTATTTGACCATGCTGGTCATTTATGAACATTTGAACATCTTGGCCATGTTCTGTTATAATCTCCACCCGGCACAGCCAGAAGAGGACTGGCCACCCCTCATAGCCTGGTTCTCCTCTAGGTTTCTTCCTAGGCTTTGGCCTTTCTACTGAGTTTTTCCTAGCAACCGTGCTTCTACACCTGCATTGCTTGCTGTTTGGGGTTTTAGGCTGGGTTTCTGTACAGCACTTTGAGATATCAGCTGATGTAAGAAGGGCTTTATAAATAAATTTGATTTGATATGTGTTATTTCATAGTTGTGTTGTCTTCACTATTATTCAACAATGTAGAAAATAGTTTAAAAAAAAAAAAAAAAATTCAATGAGTAGGTGTGTTCAAACTTTTGACTGGTACTGTACATATTTTTATAATTTTTTTGTCTCACAAATGTGTGCACTGGGCTTTTAATAGTCCTTCTGCAGCGCCAGCGCGGGCCAAAATATCTGTCAAGAAAATAGAATCGCAGCACCCCCAAACTATTTCCAGTGGCTATGTTATTACCCATCATTTGCAACAATGTCAGTGAGCGTCATCACCATCTTTGCTTTGTGTTACCTCAAACTGTCATAATGACCAGCTGAGATCATCTCTTTTGAGTTTGTCCTTAAATCTACACTAACCTAAGATGGGAGATTTTTTTGCTAACACTTCATTTCACACACAGTGTCATCACACGTTATGACACAGTCATAACCATGTCATAAGATGTCATAACAGCTGACATGACTTGTCATAACCTGTCAAAATATGGTCATAACACTTTCCTGATCCATATCATTACACCTGTTTTGACATATACTGTGCCTTGCAAAAGTATTCATCCCCCTTGGCGTTTTAACTATTTTGTTGCATTACAACCTGTAATTTAAATGGATTTTTATCTGGATTTCATGTTATGGACATACACGAAAAAGTCCAAATTGGTGAAGTGAAATGAAAAAAAATTACTTGTTTCAAAAAATTGGTGGTGCGTGCATAAGTATTCACCCGCTTTGCTATGAAGACACTAAATAAGATTTGGTGCATCCAATTACCTTCAAAAGTCACATAATTAGTTAAATAAAGTCCACCTGTTTGCAATCTAAATGTCACATGATTTCAGTATATATATATACCTGTTCTGAAAGGCCCCAGAGTCTGCAACACCACTAAGCAAGGGGCACCACCAAGCAAGCAGCACCATGAAGACCAAAGAGCTCTCCAAACAGGTCAGGGACAAAGTTGTGGAGAAGTACAGGTCAGGGTTGGGTTGTAAAAAAATATCCAAAACTTTGAACATCCTACAGAGCACCATTAAATCCATTATTAAAACATTTAAAGAAAATGGCACCACAACAAACCTGCCAAGACAGGGCCACCCACCAAAACTCACGGACCAGGCAAGGAGGGCATTAATCAGAGAGGCAACAAAGACACCAAAGATAACCCTGAAGGAGCTGCAAAGCTCCACAGCGGAGATTGGAGTACCTGTCCATAGGACCACTTTTAGCCGTACACTCCACAGAGCTGGGCTTTACAGAAGAGTGGCCAGAAAAAAGCCATTGCTTAAAGAAAGAAATAAGCAAACACGTTTGGTGTTCACCAAAAGACATGTGGGAGACTCCCCAAACATATGGAAGAAGGTACTCTGGTCAGATGAGACTAAAATTGAGCTTTTTCACCATCAAGGAAAACGCTATGTCTGGCGTAAACCCAACACCTCTCATCACTCCGAGAACACGATCCCCACAGTGAAGCATGGTGATAGCAGCATTATGCTGTGGGTATATTTTTCATCAGCAGGGACTGGGAAACTGGTCAAAATTGAAGAAATGATGGATGGCGCTAAATACAGGGAAATCCTTGAGGGAAACCTGTTTCTGTCTTCCAGAGATTTGAGACTGGGATGGAGGTTCACCTTCCAGCAGGACAATGACCCTAAGCATACTGCTAAAGCAACACTCGAGTGGTTTAAGAGGAAAAATTTAAATATCTTGGAATGGCCTAGACCTCAATTCAATTGAGAATCTGTGGTATGACTTAAAGATTGCTGTACACCAGCGGAACCCATTCAACTTGAAGGAGTTGGAGCAGTTTTTCCTTGAAGAACGGGCAAAAATCCCAGTGACTAGATGTGCCAAGCTGATAGAGACATACCCCAAGAGACTTGCAGCTGTAATTGCTGCAAAAGGTGGCTCTACAAAGTATTGACTTGGGGGGGTGAATAGTTATGCACGCTCAAGTTGTCTTATTTCTTGTTTGTTTCACAATGAAAAATATTTGATACAACCCCCCCCCCCCCCAAAAAAAAAAATACATTTTAATTCCAGGTTGTAAGGCAACAAAATAGGACAAATTCCAAGGTGTGTGAATACTTTCGCAAGCCACTGTATTGCGTTAGAGTGTCAAAGCCCACATTTATTCAAATGTATTTTGTCAAGAAGTTTCCTTTCGTTTGAAAGTTTGTTTATTAAGTCCTTTGTTGTTGTAATTAATTCATTACAGTCATGTATTTTTAATCATATTTTAAATAACTTGCAGAAAATACACTTTATGACGCTGTCATGAAGCATTATGACCATCATAATCATGTAAGCCAGATAGGCCTACCACGAACATGCGCTAAAGTCAGTCATATGTCAAAACCAGGGTGCATTCCTACTCCTAAAATCTGCTCCTGCATTCATCCCAGTCATCAGCAACAGAGAAACAGACATATTATGACATGGTTATGACTGTGTCATAACATGTTGTGACGCTGGGTGTCAAGTAAAGTTTTACCGTTTTTATCTTTCTTCTTAAAACAAGTTTCAACCGGATTACTTAGACTTTTTCTGAAATTGCTATGTGGATATGGGCCCAGCACTCCTCCTATGAGATGCTTTGTGGATACGGGCCCAGCATTCCTTCTCTGAGACGCATTGTGGATACGGGCCCTGAACAGGGAAAACTAGGGCCTGGTTATATATTTCAAGGTCAGCATGACCTTGGACAGTCCAGAGCTTAGGTTGGCAACCACAATCCATCCACATCCTGTCCTGATCCTGTGAAAGAAAGAAAGTATACCACATGAGACTGGGCAGTTTATTTTCATCATGCTATGTAACATTACATCATTTTAGGTTACTCCTACTCCATCCACTCTCCACCACGACAAAGGTTACTAAGTTACTAATACTTCATTGAAAGATCTTGACCCACTTTGGAAGCCATTAAGGTACTAGATATTAGACTTGTTGATGAGGGTGTGTTATCAAAAATGAAATAACAATCTTGGGGTAACCAAGAGATTGCAGAGGTTGAGCAGTAACTAGAAGGTTGCTAGTTCAAGTCCCGGGCAAGGCAGAGCGAGCTACAGCTAGTTCAAGATCCGGGCAAGGCAGAGCGAGCTACAGCTAGTTCAAGATCTGGGCAAGGCAGAGAGAGCTGCAGCTAGTTCAAAATCCGGGCAAGGCAGAGCGAGCTACAGCTAGTTCAAGATCCGGGCAAGGCAGAGCGAGCAACAGCAAGTTCAAGATCCGGGCAAGGCAGAGCGAGCTACAGCTAGTTCAAGATCCGGGCAAGGCAGAGTGAGCTACAGCTAGTTCAAGATCCGGGCAAGGCAGAGTGAGCTACAGCTAGTTCAAGTCCCGAGCAAGGCAGAGCGAGCTACAGCTAGTTCAAGTCCTGGGCAAGGCAGAGCGAGCTACAGCTAGTTCAAGATCCGGGCAAGGCAGAGCGAGCTGCAGCTTGGTTGTTACTTTGGTAGCAGTTTGGAAAGCAGTTTGCCATGTATTATGGGTGCACATTGGCAATGGCAAGCTTATGGTAAAAGTCTTACTTTGCATTATAATATAAAGCAATTGTACACAAGAGGCCGTGGTAAACGATCTTAGCATCGCTTCGTACATACGACCTCAGCACAGCCATGCTAAGAAAGCGGTTTACCTCAACCTTGAGTGTACAATTGCTTTTCTGCAATGGGTTACCAACGTAATATTAAAACAATGAGTCACATATTTTCATTAAAAACTTTAGTTTGATGAATGTATTCATACAATTCATCCTTCCACAAGGATATAATCCCGACAAGTCTAGACACCCGTTCTATTGGCATCGTTGCCTGCCAAGCCGACTGGTCATCCATTCGATGACCAGGTTGCCATGCCAAACAAATATGGTTGCTTTGCAGGCTCATCCCCCTTGCTTGCTAGCCAACTGTCACGCCCTGACCTTAGAGATCCTTATTATTCTCTATGTTTGGTTAGGTCAGGGTGTGACTCGGGTGGGAAAGTCTATGTTTTCTATTTCTTTGTTTTTGGCCGAGTGTGGTTCCCAATCAGAGCCAGCTGTCTATTGTTGTCTCTGATTGGGGATCATATATAAGTTGTCATTTTCCTTTTGGGTTTTGTGGGATCTTGTTTTCTGTTTAGTGTCTGTGCCTGACAGAACTGTGCGCTTTCACCTTTTGGTATTTTGTTTTAGTGTTTGGTGAATAAAATAATCATTAACACTTTCCACTCTGCGCTTTGGTCTACTCTTCCTACCACCAACGAGAGCCATTACAGAAGATCCCACCAAAAAGCAGTCCAAACAGCATGGCCAGGATGAATGGACATGAGAGGAAATATGATCCTGTGTGGCTCAGTTGGTAGAGCATGGTGTTTGCAATGCCAGGGGTGTGGGTTCAATTCCCTCCGGGGACCAGTATGGGGGAATATATATTTTTGAAATGTATGAAATGTATGCATTCACTACTGTAAGTCGCTCTGGATAAGAGCGTCTGCTAATTGACTAAAATGGAAATGGAAATGAAATAATGACTGGAGAAGGGCCCTGGACGCGGATTGGAGAGTATCGCCATTCAAGGGAGGAGATGGAGGCAGCAAGAGAGGGACGGCGACGATACGAGGAATTAGAACAACAACGGAAGCCCAAGAGGCAGCTCCCCAAAACATTTGGGGGGTGGAACACGGGGAGATTGGCGCAGTCAGGGTTTAGACCTGAGCCAACTCCCTGTGCTTACCGTGGGGAGCGTGTGACCGGTCAGGCTCTGTGTTATGCGGTGATGCGCACTGTATATCCAGTGCGCATTCACAGCCCGGTGCACTCGTTGCCGGCTCCCCGCATTTGCCGGGCTAGGACAGGTTGTGACGGCTCAGCACTCCTGGTCTCCAGCACGCCTCCTCGGTCCAGGATATCCTGCGCCGGCTCAACGCACGGTGTCGCCTGTGCGCCTTCACAGCCCAGAGCGTCCTGTGCCAGCACCCCGCACTTGCCGGGCTAAAATGAGCATCCAGCCAGGACGGGTTGGGCCAGCCCTACGCTCCAGACCTCCAGTGCGCCTCCCCAGCTCGGTACATCCTATGCCTGCTCCACGCATCCAGTCTCCAGTGCGTCTCTCCAGCCTGGTACGCCCTGTGCCGGCTCCACGCACCAAGCCTCCAGTGATGATCCATGACACGAAGCCTCCAGTGATGATCCATGGCACGAAGCCTCCAGTGATGATCCATGGCACGAAGCCTGCAGTGATGATTTATGGCACGAAGCCTCCAGTGATGATCCATGGCAAGAAGCCTCCAGTGATGATCCATGGCCCGAAGCCTCCAGTGGTGATCCATGGCCCGAAGCCTCCAGAGCCTACAGCGACGGTCTGCAGTCCGGAGCCTCCAGCGACGGTCGGCAGTCCGGAGCCTCCAGCGACGGTCGGCAGTCCGGAGCCTCCAGCGACTGTCCCAGTCTGGAGCCTGCAGCGGCGGTCTCCAGTCCGGAGCCTGCAGCGACGGTCTCCAGTCCGGAGCCTGCAGCGACGGTCTCCAGTCCGGAGCCTCCAGCGATGGTCCCCAGTCCGGAGCCTGCAGCGACGGTCCCCAGTCCGGAGCCTCCAGCGATGTTTCCCAGCGATGGTTCCCAGGCTTTGCAGGCTCATCCCCCTTGCTTGCTAGCCAACTGTCACGCCCTGACCTTAGAGATCCTTATTATTCTCTATGTTTCTTTGTTTTTCTTTGTTTTTGGCCGAGTGTGGTTCCCAATTAGAGGCAGCTGTTTATCGTTGTCTCTGATTGGGGATCATATATAAGTTGTCATTTTCCTTTTGGGTTGTGTGGGATCTTGTTTTCTGTTTAGTGTCTGTGCCTGACAGAACTGTGCACTTTCGTTTTCGCCTTTTGGTATTTTGTTTTAGTGTTTTGTGAATAAAAGAATCATGAATACTTTCCACGCTGCGCTTTGGTCTACTCTTCCTACCACCAACAAGAGCCGTTACACCAACTGCATAGCTAACAAACAATTACTTCAAACTGAATCTGGAGAGACAGCAAACTAGCTATAGCCTTAAAAATGATGCTGATGCATGATTTCGCCAGTGTCAGACAAACTGCCTGTCTCGTCCTGACACATTCTCTATGGGAAAGTGGAGATCGCATTTAAAACAAACAATGTTGCAAAGGTCGGAGAGGAAGACAGTACAAACCCCCATTGTTGCAAACCACATGTAAGCCTCCAAGCAAGGGCAAATAATGTGTTTAATAAAATCCTTAGTGGTTTTCTTTAGTAATTTGATCTGCTATCAAGAACAGCGCAGTTATGTTTCAGATGGAACCGTAAAGAAGCATTTTTGGGTCATACCCATGCTAAACATTTTTTTTTAGACCGGCTTAGAACAAGACTCAACCAATCAATTGTTTTGACCAACCTGACATTTAGCAGACCATTTTATCCAAAGCGGCTTATTATATCCTCACCACTTCCCCTCCTCCCCCTCACCACTTCCCCTCCTCCCCCTCACCACTTCCCCTCCTCCCCCTCACCACTCATCCTCCTCCCCCTCACCACTTCCCCTCCTCCCCCTCACCACTTCCCCTCCTCCCCCTCACCACGTCCCCTCCTCCCCCTCACCACTTCCCCTCCTCCCCCTCACCACTTCCCTTCCTCCCCTCACCACTTCTCCTCCCCCTCACCACTTCCCCTCCTCCCCCTCACCACTTCCCTTCCTCCCCTCACCACTTCTCCTCCCCCTCACCACTTCCCCTCATCCCCCTCACCACTTCCCCTCCTCCCCTCACCACTTCCCTTACTCCCACTCACCACTTCTCCTCCTCCCCCTCACCACTTCCCCTCATCCCCCTCACCACTTCCCCTCCTCCCCTCACCACTTCCCTTACTCCCACTCACCACTTCCCCTCCTCCCCCTCACCACTTCCCCTACTCCCACTCACCACTTCCCCTCTGCCCCCTCACCACTTCTCCTCCTCCTCTCATCACTTCCCCTCCTCCCCCTCACCACTTCCCCTCCTCCCCTCACTACTCTTTCTCCTCCCCTCACCACTTCCCCTCCTCCCCCTCACCACTTCTCCTCCTCCCCTCATCACTTCCCCTCCTCCCCCTTACCACTTCCCCTCCTCCTGCTCACCACTTCCCCTCCTCCCCCCTCTTCCTCCAACCCTCAGCACTTTCCCTCCCCCCCACCACTTCCCCTCCCCCACCCAAAACGACTCTCATTATAACCTCTAAAACAAAACAGGGACAGAACAAGTGGGTGATTCATGGCTGGAGCGAGGCATTGGCAACGGCTTTCATCATTCGATTCCCATGGCCGAGACAGAGACAAAAGGGCGATTGTAACAATCACTTGTCTCTTCTTGCTCTGACGGACCTCACAGGCCCAGAGTGTTTTGTACTTTAGAGGAAGGATGAATACATATTCCAATTGATGTTGAATAACAAAGATGATTATGATCCCATCCTGTCCTCCCTTCTTCATTCTTTATCCAGGGTGTGGAATGAGGGATAGAGATGAGACAGATGGAAGATTAGAGAGGTGTCTATTAAGGTGTGTGTGTGTGTGGGGGGGGGGGGGGTAGTGAGTGAGTGAGACAGACAGTTTGTAAAAGTGGGACATCCACCTTATTTTAGGTGCCATTTGAGAGAGGAGAGAAAAGAGAGAACATAATGAAGACGTATTGGTGCAAGAAGGGTTGAGGCAGAGGGTGTCCTAAAATGTGCACATTACTTTGGCAGTGACCAGTCTGGTGGTGGTGATGATGATGATGACAAGTATTTTGCAGTGAAATATTTAGGACGAGCATTCCAGGACAGTTTGATAGAGCAGCTTGAATGAGATAAGAGCATGTTTGATAGAGAGAAGAGCACAGGGAGGAGATAGAGGGGGCGAGGGACCGAGAGAGCAAGAGAGATGGAGGTCTGTCAAAACATTTGAAAGGTCTCATGTTTTACGAGACACCTCTGGTCTGTGCATGTACTCTCCCATCCTGCCTTAACTTTATTTTACAGCTAAAAATAGGAAACATCTCCTCTCATCTTCTATCACTCTGTCCCATGGCAGATGGATTCCTCAGATTCCTGGAATGATGACAGCTGCAGAGCAGTCCCACTGTGGAACTAGCTATGACTAATGATTGCCACTGTGGAACTAGCTATGACTAATGATTGCCACTGTGGAACTAGCTATGACTAATGATTGCCACTGTGGAACTAGCTATGACTAATGATTGCCACTGTGGAACTAGCTATGTGTAACGGTTGTCGTCGGGAATGGAGGACCAAAACGCAGCAGGAATGTGGATGCGCATCTTGTATTTATTTTTAAATAAAGTGAACACCAAAATAACAAAAACGAAGAACTCACGAACAACAAAACAGTCTTGTCAGGCTCACACACGCAAAACAACAACAGTTAGCAGGCTAACATAAAGCAGTGCTAAAACAACAACCCACAAACCCCAGGTGAAAAACACACTCCTAATATATGACTCCCAATCAGGAACAACGATACCCAGCTGTTCCTGATCAGGAGTCACGAGACTAACACAGAAACAGACATACTAGAAAACACATACAGACTTCTTCTGCCACGTCCTGACCAAAATACTACACAACTACTCCCTCTGCTGGTCAGGACGTGACACTATGACTAATGATTCCCACTGTGGAACTAGCTATGACTAATGATTCCCACTGTGGAACTAGCTATGACTAATGATTCCAACTGTGGAACTAGCTATGACTAATGATTCCCACTGTGGAACTAGCTATGACTAATGATTCCCACTGTGGAACTAGCTATGACTAATGATTCCAACTGTGGAACTAGCTATGACTAATGATTCCAACTGTGGAACTAGCTATGACTAATGATTCCCACTGTGGAACTAGCTATGACTAATGATTCCAACTGTGGAACTAGCTATGACTAATGATTCCCACTGTGGAACTAGCTATGACTAATGATTGCCACTGTGGAACTAGCTATGACTAATGATTCCCACTGTGGAACTAGCTATGACTAATGATTCCCACTGTGGAACTAGCTATGACTAATGATTCCCACTGTGGAACTAGCTATGACTAATGATTGCCACTGTGGAACTAGCTATGACTAATGGAATAGGTACTAGTTGTCTCTTAACAGGGTTGGGTTCAATGCCATTTAAATTACAGTCAATTGAGAAAGTAAAACCAATTACAATTGCAAATGTTCCTCACTGAAAAACATTGGAATTTAAATTTCAGTCTACTTCCTGATTTGACTGGAATTGAAATGGAATTGACCCCAAACCTGGTATCTAACCAAAAAGACAACTGTAATGGTTATTAAGATTGGGGTATGATTTGGTGTAATCTGGTCCCAGATCAGTGATTGAGGTTAACTTCTGCTTCGAACACACAGTACCTGGCACACATGAAAAGGATTCAGTTCAACTTACGTTGCGGTGAGTTTTATGTAATCAGCTTCTGTATTAGCTCTTGAGATTTTGGTGTTTCAGTAGCAAAGCGTTAGTAGCGTACGCTCTGCCAAATCTTACTTTTAGCACTTACTCTTTTCTCAGAGTTCAACAGAAGGATTTTGGATCAAAAGGTTAAATTGTTGCACAGAAGTGATTCAAATGGAATTCAAAGTGGAATGAATGCTTTATTTAGAAAACACACAGACTAGGTTTTAGGCACACGTCTGATTGAGTTGGATTCATGTGTTTGACCTGTAGGGCCTCTTTAAGCATAATCTCATGTCTGGAACATTCTGTCCAAGTTCAATGAGATCGGGACACACACACACACACACACACACACACACACACACACACACACACACAAAGAGAGAGAGAGAGCCTGCGGTCTAGTCTCTCCTTGTTCTTCATTAGACACAAATTAGACGATCACAACACAAGCACCTCAAGGGATGAAGAAGAGGGATTAAGAAGAGGGATGCAGAAGAGAGATGAAGAAGAGGGATGCAGAAGAGGGATGAAGAAGATGGATGAAGAAGAGGGATGCAGAAGAGGGATGAAGAGGGATGCAGAAGAGGGATGAAGAGGAGGGATGCAGAAGAGGGACGCAGAAGAGGGATGAAGAAGAGGGATGAAGATGAGGAATGCAGAAGAGGGATGCAGAAGAGGGATGAAGAAGAGGGATGCAGAAGAGGGAGGCAGAAGAGGATTGCAGAAGAGGGATGCAGAAGAGGGATGGAGAAGAGGGATGCAGAAGAGGGATGCCGAAGAGGGACGCAGAATAGGGATGAAGATGAGGAATGCAGAAGAGGGATGCAGAAGAGGGATGAAGAAGAGGGATGAAGATGAGGAATGCAGAAGAGGGATCCAGAAGAGGGATGCAGAAGAGGGATGAAGAAGAGCGATGCAGAAGAGGATTGCAGAAGAGGGATGCAGAAGAGGGATGCAGAAGAGGGATGAAGATGAGGAATGCAGAAGAGGGATCCAGAAGAGGGATCCAGAAGAGGGATGAAGAAGAGCGATGCAGAAGAGGATTGCAGAAGAGGGATGCAGAAGAGGGATGCAGAAGAGGGATGCAGAAGAGGGATGCAGAAGAGGGATGCAGAAGAGGGATGCAGAAGAGGGATGCAGAAGAGGGATGCGGTGGCTAGAAAAGGAAACTGCTGAACAGTCAGTTGTAAAACATACACTGTACAGCTAGCTATCAGAACAAAACTATAAACACAACATGTAAAGTGTCTTGAAGCTAAAATTGGGATCATGTGTACTGTGCCCTTTTACCAGACAAACAATAGTAACAGAGAGCAATGTACAACACGGCGAACTTAGCAAAACTAGTAATTTGTGGTAAATGCACGGGGGCCAGTATAGAACAAGAAGGCCCGCACATTGTTAAAGCTCCCAATTCACTGCTTTATTGACAACGATTCCATCTGAAACAAATCTTCTATACTAATATTCTTTATTAGCTCAGCAGCTATGTTTTTAAGGATGTGCGCAGGACCACAAACTTTTATTCAATTCAGGGGGACCACCATTTTTATGCTCTCCCATCCAAATACATTACGAAAGTGGATACATCATTTGTTGACGTCAATACAAAAAACAACCATTAATTTCACTGTTTGTATCTGTTTGTCTCGTTACTAAGAAGACTGCTGGCCAATAACATATCCCTTTGCATACCTGTAATGTGAATATGGAGTGATCCATCACTATGTGATGGCAGAGCCACACCCAGATATCTGATGACTCTCTGATGGTCTCCATCCATACCAGACCTGCGTTCAAATACTACACTGAACAAAATATAAACAAAACATGCAACGTCTTGGTCCCATGTTTTCATGAATTGAAATGGAAGATCCCAGAAATGTTCCATATGCACAAAAAGCTTGCCAAGATAGTCTATCCACCTGACAGGTGTGGCGTATCGAGAAGCTGATTAAACAGCATGACAATTTCACAGATGCACCTTGTGCTGGGGACAATAAAAGGCTACTCTAAAATGTGTAGTTTTGTCACAAAACACAATGCCACAGAAGTCTCAAGTTTTGAGGGTTGGCATGCTGACTGCAGGATTGTCCACCAAAGCTGTTGCCAGAGAATTTCATGTTAATTTCACTACCTCCAACGTTGTTTTAGAGAATTTAGCAGTACATTCAATCAGCCTCAGAACCTCAGACCACGTGTAACCATGCCAGTCCAGGACCTCCACATCCGGCTTCTTCACCTGCGGGATCATCTGAGACCAGCAACCTGGACAGGTGATGAAACTGTGGGTTTGCACAACAGAAGAATTTCTGCAAAAACTGTCTGAAATCATCTCAGGGAAGCTCATCGTCCTCACCAGGGTCTTGACCTGACTGCAGTTCAGTGTCAAAACCCATTTCAATGGGCAAATGCTCACCTTCGATGGCCATGCTGGAGAAGTGAGCTCTTCACAGATGAATCCTGTTTTCAGCTGTACCGGGCAGATGGCACACGTGTATGGTGTCATGTGGGCGAGCGGTTTGCCGTGGAAGAACTGTGACATTTTCAGCTTCCAGCATTCCCCCTCTCCCCCTTTCCCCCCATTCCTCCATACAGAATATTTCCAGATCCTTGATATCCTTAGGTCCTGTGCTTATGGACTGCCCTCTCCAATTCAAACCACTAGATTTTGCAGTCAATTAACCATTTCTTTATGGATTTTGTTGTGTGCTTGGAGTCGTCTTGCTGGAAGATCCACTTGTGCCCAATTTTCAGCCTTCTGGACAGAGGCAACCAGGTTTTTGGCTAAAATGTCCTTGTACTTGGTAGAGTTCATGATGCCATTGACCTTAAAAAAGACCCCAGGACCAGTGAAAGCAGAACAGCCTCATAACAACATATGCTACAGTAGGTATGAGGTTCTTTTCTGCATATGCATCCTTCTTTCGACGCCAAACCCACCGCTGGTGTGCACGGCCAAAGACCTCTATTTTAGACTCATATGACCATAGCACCTCAAATCAAATCAAATTTGACTTGTCACATGCGCCAAATACAAAAGGTGTAGAACTTACATTGAAATGTTTACTTAAAAGCCCTTAACCAACAATGCAGTTTTAAGAAAAATAAGAGTGAAGAAAAATATTTACTAAATAAACTAAAGTAAAAAATTAAATAGCAACAATAAAATAACAAAAAGGAGCCTACAAACAGGGTGTACCGGTACAGAGTCAATGTGGAGGCTATATACAGGGTGTTACGGTACAGAATCAATGTGGAGGCTAAATACAGGGTGTACCGGTACAGAGTCAATGTGGAGGCTATATACAGGGTGTTACGGTACAGAATCAATGTGGAGGCTAAATACAGGGGTACCAGTACAGAGTCAGTGTGGAGGCTATATACAGGGTGTTACGGTACAGAATCAATGTGGAGGCTAAATACAGGGGTACCAGTACAGAGTCAGTGTGGAGGCTATATACAGGGTGTTACAGTACAGAGTCAATGTGAAGGCTAAATACAGGGTGTTACGGTACAGAGTCAATCTGGAGGCTATATACAGGGTGTACCGGTACAGAGTCAATGTGGAGGCTATATATATACAGGGTGTTACGGTACAGAGTCAATGTGGAGGCTAAATACAGGGTGTTACGGTACAGAGTCAATGTGGAGGCTATATACAGGGTGTACCGGTACAGAGTCAATGTGGAGGCTATATATATATATATATACAGGGTGTTACGGTACAGAGTCAATGTGGAGGCTAAATACAGGGGTACCAGTACAGAGCCAATGTGGAGGCTAAATACAGGGGGTACCAGTACAGAGTCAATGTGGAGGCTAAATACAGGGGGTACCAGTACAGAGTCAATGTGGAGGCTATATACAGGGGGTACCAGTACAGAGTCAGTGTGGAGGCTAAATACAGGGGGTACCGGTACAGAGTCAATGTGGAGGCTATATACAGGGGGTACCAGTACAGAGTCAATGTGAAGGCTATATACAGGGGGTACCGATACAGAGTCAATGTGGAGACTATATACAGGGGGTACCGGTACAGAGTCAGTGTGGAGGCTATATACAGGGGGTACCATTACAGAGTCAATGTGGAGGCTATATACAGGGGGTACCAGTACAGAGTCAATGTGGAGGCTAAATGCAGGGGGTACCAGTACAGAGTCAATGTGTGGGGGTACAGGTTAGTCGAGGTAATTGAGGTAATATCTATATGTAGGTAGAGGTAAAGTGACTAATAACCAGAGAGTAGCAGCAGTGTAAAGGAGGGGGTGGAGGGACAATGCAAATAGTCTGGGTAGCCATAATAAATAATCATTCTCACGATGGCACATTGATAATAGTCAGTGACAAGTATCAAAGCTAAGCAGGGCTGGGCTTGGTTAAATCCCTGGATGCCAGACCAAAGAAAATAACAAATCTGATAGTGGATGTAACATTGAAGATCTGACGTTGTTTCAAAGTTACTAATTACACATTTATAAACAAGGTTTGTCTATGTTGAAAATTAGTTAACATGATGACATAATCCTGTGGTTGAAATTCCACCCTCAAAACAACAGTTTTTCATATCCAATGTATTTTCCACGTAAATTTCACATCACAATACGTTGACAAATTACTTTGAAACAACGTTGATACAACCAGTTTGTGCCCAGTGGGTTGTTGCATACAGTGGTGGAAAAAGTACCCAATTTTTATACTTGTGTAAAAGTAAAGATACCTTAAAAGAAACTGACTCAAGTAAAAGTGAAAGTCACCCACTGAAATCCTACTTGAGTAAAAGCAAAAGTATAAATCATGTCAAATTCCTTTTATTAAGCAAACCAGACAGCACGAACAAACAACGCATATATGTTTAGAGAGTCCCCCAGATCAGAGACAGTAGATGACCAGGGATGTTCTCTAAGTGCCTGAATTAGATCATTTTCTGTCCTGCTAAGCATTCAAAATGTAACGAGTACTTTTGGGTGTCAGGGAAAATGTATGGAGTAGAAAGAACATTATTTTTTTTAGGAATGTAGTGGTGTAAAAGTAAAAGTTGTCAAAAATATAAATAGTTAAGTAAAGTACAGATACATCCCAATAACAATTTAAGTAGTACTTTAAAGTATTTTTACATACGTTCAGAAGGACAACTGTATCTTTGATGTGTCTGGGTGGTTTATTACATAATCTACACTATAATCATTAACTTGACCTTAAAAGAGATATTCAATGTCTGGTCTGTTATTGTTGGGCTCTCGAGTGGCAAGGTGGTCTAAGGCACTACAGCTCAGTGCTAGAGGTGTCACTACAGACCCTGGTTTGATTCCAGGCTGTATCACAATCAGCTGTGATTGGGAGTCCCATAGGGCGGCGTACAATTGACCCAGCATCGTCCGGGTTAGGGTTTGGCTGGGGTAGGCCGTCATTGTAAATAAGAATTTGTTCTTGGGGATCCACAGTGAGTACAGCTATTCAGTCCCAGTCCTGGGGACCCACAGGAAGTAGATCTATTTAGTCCCAGTCCTGGGGACCCACAGAGAGTAGATCTATTCAGTCCCAGTCCTGGGGACCCACAGGAAGTAGATCTATTCAGTCCCAGTCCTGGGGACCCACAGAGAGTAGATCTATTCAGTCCCAGTCCTGGGGACCCACAGGGAGTAGATCTATTCAGTCCCAGTCCTGGGGACCCACAGGAAGTAGATCTATTCAGTCCCAGTCCTGGGGACCCACATGGAGTAGATCTATTCAGTCCCAGTCCTGGGGACCCACAGGAAGTAGATCTATTCAGTCCCAGTCCTGGGGACCCACATGGAGTAGATCTATTCAGTCCCAGTCCTGGGGACCCACATGGAGTAGATCTATTCAGTCCCAGTCCTGGGGACCCACATGGAGTAGATCTATTCAGTTCCAGTCCTGGGGACCCACAGGGAGTAGATTACAGCCTACTGTTCGAGTCCAATCAATGTAAATTCAGGAAATAAAATGGTTCAAGTCCAGTACTGACACAAGTGTCCATCAAAGCTCTAGATTAATCAAGTGTATAAGTGCTGATCTGGGACAGGAATGGAACCCCAGGATCAATACTGAAGGATCCTGCTCTAGACAATTAATGGCTTGATGATCATGTGATCGTTTTAAATGTGTGTTATTGCTAGTATGTAGGTGCGGACTGTCCATCTGGCATGTCAGGCAAAATGCCAGATGGGCTGGTCCACATGTCTGTCCCATTGTCTAACTTGTTTTTTTTTCGGCACAGATTTCTCTCCCCAGTCAGCCCCTGCTCGAATGGGACAGACATGTGTACACCCTGTGGGTCCCCAGGATCAGGGTTGAACACTACTTCTGTAATCCTGAGGTCTGGCTGAGAGACAATAATGTCAGAGCTGGTTAGGACCAGCTTTACTAATCCAAGTCTGGAGCAGAGCCGAGACCAAGCAGAGACCTGTGTGTGGGGCAGACTATAAACAGACCTGTGTTTGGGGGGGGGGGGGGGGGGGGGGGCAGACTATAAACAGACCTGTGTGTGTGTGGGGGGGGGGGGGGGGGGGGGGGGGGGGCAGACTATAAACAGACCTGTGTGTGTGGGGCAGACTATAAACAGACATGTGTGTGTGTGTGGGGGGGGGGGGGGCAGACTATAAACAGACCTGTGTGTGGGGGGTGGGCAGACTATAAACAAACCTGTGTGTGTGTGGGGGCAGACTATAAATAAACCTGTGTGTGTGAGGCAGACTAGAAACAGACGTGTGTGTGTGGGGCAGACTAGAAACAGACCTGTGTGTGGGGGGCAGACTAGAAACAGACCTGTGTCTGGGGGGCAGACTATAAAAAGACCTGTGTGTGTGGGGGGCAGACTAGAAACAGACCTGTGTGTTTGGGGGCAGACTAGAAACAGACCTGTGTGTGGGGGCAGACTACAAACAGACCTGTGTGTGGGGGGCAGACTAGAAACAGACCTGTGTGTGTGTGTGGGGCAGACTAGAAATAGACCTGTGTGTGGGGGCAGACTAGAAACAGACCTGTGTGTGTCGGGCAGACTAGAAACAGACCTGTGTGTGTGGGGGGCAGACTAGAAACAGACCTGTGTGTGTGGGGGCAGACTAGAAACAGACCTGTGTGTTTGGGGCAGACTAGAAACAGACCTGTGTGTGGGGGCAGACTAGAAACAGACATGTGTGTGTGTGGGGGCAGACTAGAAACAGACCTGTGTGTTTGGGGGCAGACTAGAAACAGACCTGTGTGTGGGGGCAGACTATAAACAGACCTGTGTGTGTGGGGCAGACTATAAACAGACATGTGTGTGTGTGTGGGGGGGGGGGGGGCAGACTATAAACAGACCTGTGTGTGGGGGGTGGGCAGACTATAAACAAACCTGTGTGTGTGTGGGGGCAGACTATAAATAAACCTGTGTGTGTGAGGCAGACTAGAAACAGACGTGTGTGTGTGGGGCAGACTAGAAACAGACCTGTGTGTGGGGGGCAGACTAGAAACAGACCTGTGTCTGGGGGGCAGACTATAAACAGACCTGTGTGTGTGGGGGGCAGACTAGAAACAGACCTGTGTGTTTGGGGGCAGACTAGAAACAGACCTGTGTGTGGGGGCAGACTACAAACAGACCTGTGTGTGGGGGGCAGACTAGAAACAGACCTGTGTGTGTGTGTGGGGCAGACTATAAACAGACCTGTGTGTGTGGGGCAGACTATAAACAGACATGTGTGTGTGTGTGGGGGGGGGGGGGGCAGACTATAAACAGACCTGTGTGTGGGGGGTGGGCAGACTATAAACAAACCTGTGTGTGTGTGGGGGCAGACTATAAATAAACCTGTGTGTGTGAGGCAGACTAGAAACAGACGTGTGTGTGTGGGGCAGACTAGAAACAGACCTGTGTGTGGGGGGCAGACTAGAAACAGACCTGTGTCTGGGGGGCAGACTATAAACAGACCTGTGTGTGTGGGGGGCAGACTAGAAACAGACCTGTGTGTTTGGGGGCAGACTAGAAACAGACCTGTGTGTGGGGGCAGACTACAAACAGACCTGTGTGTGGGGGGCAGACTAGAAACAGACCTGTGTGTGTGTGTGGGGCAGACTAGAAATAGACCTGTGTGTGGGGGCAGACTAGAAACAGACCTGTGTGTGTCGGGCAGACTAGAAACAGACCTGTGTGTGTGGGGGGCAGACTAGAAACAGACCTGTGTGTGTGGGGGCAGACTAGAAACAGACCTGTGTGTTTGGGGCAGACTAGAAACAGACCTGTGTGTGGGGGCAGACTAGAAACAGACATGTGTGTGTGTGGGGGCAGACTAGAAACAGACCTGTGTGTTTGGGGGCAGACTAGAAACAGACCTGTGTGTGGGGGCAGACTATAAACAGACCTGTGTGTGTGGGGCAGACTATAAACAGACATGTGTGTGTGTGTGGGGGGGGGGGGGGCAGACTATAAACAGACCTGTGTGTGGGGGGTGGGCAGACTATAAACAAACCTGTGTGTGTGTGGGGGCAGACTATAAATAAACCTGTGTGTGTGAGGCAGACTAGAAACAGACGTGTGTGTGTGGGGCAGACTAGAAACAGACCTGTGTGTGGGGGGCAGACTAGAAACAGACCTGTGTCTGGGGGGCAGACTATAAACAGACCTGTGTGTGTGGGGGGCAGACTAGAAACAGACCTGTGTGTTTGGGGGCAGACTAGAAACAGACCTGTGTGTGGGGGCAGACTACAAACAGACCTGTGTGTGGGGGGCAGACTAGAAACAGACCTGTGTGTGTGTGTGGGGCAGACTAGAAATAGACCTGTGTGTGGGGGCAGACTAGAAACAGACCTGTGTGTGTCGGGCAGACTAGAAACAGACCTGTGTGTGTGGGGGGCAGACTAGAAACAGACCTGTGTGTGTGGGGGCAGACTAGAAACAGACCTGTGTGTTTGGGGCAGACTAGAAACAGACCTGTGTGTGGGGGCAGACTAGAAACAGCCATGTGTGTGTGTGGGGGCAGACTAGAAACAGACCTGTGTGTTTGGGGGCAGACTAGAAACAGACCTGTGTGTGGGGGCAGACTAGAAACAGACCTGTGTGTGTGGGGAAGACTAGAAACAGACCAGTGTGTGTGTGGGGCAGACTAGAAACAGACCTGTGTGTTTGGGGGCAGACTAGAAACAGACCTGTGTGTTTGGGGGCAGACTAGAAACAGACCTGTGTGTTTGGGGCAGACTAGAAACAGACCTGTGTGTTTGGGGCAGACTAGAAACAGACCTGTATGTGTGGGTCAGACTAGAAACAGACCTGTGTGTGTGGGGGGGCAGACTAGAAACAGACCTGTGTGTTTGGGGGCAGACTAGAAACAGACCTGTGTGTGGGGGCAGACTAGAAACAGACCTGTGTGTGTGGGGCAGACTAGAAACAGACCTGTGTGTGTGTGGGGCAGACTAGAAACAGACTTGTGTGGGGGGTAGGCAGACTAGAAACAGACCTGTGTGTTTGGGGGCAGACTAGAAACAGACCTGTGTGTTTGGGGCAGACTAGAAACAGACCTGTGTGTTTGGGGCAGACTAGAAACAGACCTGTATGTGTGGGTCAGACTAGAAACAGACGTGTGTGTGCGTGGGGGCAGACTAGAAACAGACCTGTGTGTTTGGGGGCAGACTATAAACAGACCTGTGTGTGGGGGGTGGGCAGACTATAAACAAACCTGTGTGTGTGTGGGGGCAGACTATAAATAAACCTGTGTGTGTGAGGCAGACTAGAAACAGACGTGTGTGTGTGGGGCAGACTAGAAACAGACCTGTGTGTGGGGGGCAGATTAGAAACAGACCTGTGTCTGGGGGGCAGACTATAAACAGACCTGTGTGTGTGGGGGGCAGACTAGAAAAAGACCTGTGTGTGTGTGGGGCAGACTAGAAACAGACGTGTGTTTGGGGTCAGACTATAAACAGACCTGTGTGTTTGGGGGCAGACTACAAACAGACCTGTGTGTGGGGGGCAGACTAGAAACAGACCTGTGTGTGTGTGTGGGGCAGACTAGAAATAGACCTGTGTGTGGGGGCAGACTAGAAACAGACCTGTGTGTGTCGGGCAGACTAGAAACAGACCTGTGTGTGTGTGGGGCAGACTAGAAACAGACCTGTGTGTGTGGGGGCAGACTAGAAACAGACCTGTGTGTTTGGGGCAGACTAGAAACAGACCTGTGTGTGGGGGCAGACTAGAAACAGACATGTGTGTGTGTGGGGGCAGACTAGAAACAGACCTGTGTGTTTGGGGGCAGACTAGAAACAGACCTGTGTGTGGGGGCAGACTAGAAACAGACCTGTGTGTGTGGGGCAGACTAGAAACAGACCTGTGTGTGTGTGGGGCAGACTAGAAACAGACCTGTGTGTTTGGGGGCAGACTAGAAACAGACCTGTGTGTTTGGGGGCAGACTAGAAACAGACCTGTGTGTTTGGGGCAGACTAGAAACAGACCTGTGTGTTTGGGGCAGAGTAGAAATAGACCTGTATGTGTGGGTCAGACTAGAAACAGACCTGTGTGTGTGGGGGGGCAGACTAGAAACAGACCTGTGTGTTTGGGGGCAGACTAGAAACAGACCTGTGTGTGGGGGCAGACTAGAAACAGACCTGTGTGTGTGGGGCAGACTAGAAACAGACCTGTGTGTGTGTGGGGCAGACTAGAAACAGACTTGTGTGGGGGGTAGGCAGACTAGAAACAGACCTGTGTGTTTGGGGGCAGACTAGAAACAGACCTGTGTGTTTGGGGCAGACTAGAAACAGACCTGTGTGTTTGGGGCAGACTAGAAACAGACCTGTATGTGTGGGTCAGACTAGAAACAGACGTGTGTGTGTGGGGGCAGACTAGAAACAGACCTGTGTGTTTGGGGGCAGACTAGAAACAGACCTGTGTGTGGGGGCAGACTAGAAACAGACCTGTGTGTGTGGGGGCAGACTAGAAACAGACCTGTGTGTGGGGTCAGACTATAAACAGACCTGTGTGTTTGGGGGCAGACTAGAAACAGACATGTGTGTGGGGGGTGGGCAGACTATAAACAGACCTGTGTGTGTGGGGCAGACTAGAAACAGACATGTGTGTGTGTGTGGGGCAGACTATAAACAGACCTGTGTTTGGGGGGCAGACAAGAAACAGACCTGTGTCTGGGGGGCAGACTATAAACAGACCTGTGTGTGTGGGGGGCAGACTAGAAACAGACCTGTGTGTGTGTGGGGCAGACTAGAAACAGACATGTGTGTTTGGGGTCAGACTATAAACAGACCTGTGTGTTTGGGGGCAGACTAGAAACAGACCTGTGTGTGGGGGGCAGACTAGAAACAGACCTGTGTGTGTGTGTGGGGCAGACTAGAAAAATACCTGTGTGTGGGGGCAGACTAGAAACAGACCTGTGTGTGTTGGGCAGACTAGAAACAGACCCGTGTGTGTGTGGGGAAGACTAGAAACAGACCTGTGTGTGGGGGCAGACTAGAAACAGACCTGTGTGTGTGGGGGGGCAGACTAGAAACAGACCTGTGTGTTTGGGGGCAGACTAGAAACAGACATGTGTGTGGGGGCAGACTAGAAACAGACCTGTGTGTGTGTGGGGGCAGACTAGAAACAGACCTGTGTGTTTGGGGGCAGACTAGAAACAGACCTGTGTGTGGGGGCAGACTAGAAACAGACCTGTGGGTGTGGGGCAGACTAGAAACAGACCTGTGTGTGTGTGGGTCAGACTAGAAACAGACCTGTGTGTGTGTGGGGGCAGACTAGAAACAGACCTGTGTGTTTGGGGGCAGACTAGAAACAGACCTGTGTGTGGGGGCAGACTAGAAACAGACCTGTGTGTGTGGGGGCAGACTAGAAACAGACCTGTGTGTGGGGGCAGACTAGAAACAGACCTGTGTGTTTGGGGGCAGACTATAAACAGACCTGTGTGTGTGTGGGGGCAGACTATAAACAGACCTGTGTGTTTGGGGCAGACTAGAAACAGACATGTGTGTTTGGGGCAGACTATAAACAGACCTGTGTGTGGGGGGCAGACTAGAAACAGACCTGTGTCTGGGGGGCAGACTATAAACAGACCTGTGTGTTTGGGGCAGACTATAAACAGACATGTGTGTGTGTTGGGGGGGAGGGGGGCAGACTATAAACAGACCTGTGTGTGGGGGGTGGGCAGACTAGAAGCAGACCTGTTGGGGGGGGGGGGGGGGCAGAATAGAAACAGACTTGTGTGGTGGGTAGGCAGACTAGAAACAGACCTGTGTGTTTGGGTGGCAGACTAGAAACAGACCTGTGTGTTTGGGGGCAGACTAGAAACAGACCTGTGTGTGTGGGGGGCAGACTATAAACAGACATGTGTGTGTGGGGGGCAGACTATAAACAGACCTGTGTGTGTGGGGCAGACTAGAAACAGACCTGTGTGTGGGGGCAGACTAGAAACAGACCTGTGTGTGTGGGGGCAGACTAGAAACAGACCTGTGTGTTTGGGGGCAGACTATAAACAGACCTGTGTGTGGGGGGTGGGCAGACTATAAACAAACCTGTGTGTGTGTGGGGGCAGACTATAAATAAACCTGTGTGTGTGAGGCAGACTAGAAACAGACGTGTGTGTGTGGGGCAGACTAGAAACAGACCTGTGTGTGGGGGGCAGACTAGAAACAGACCTGTGTCTGGGGGGCAGACTATAAACAGACCTGTGTGTGTGGGGGGCAGACTAGAAAAAGACCTGTGTGTGTGTGGGGCAGACTAGAAACAGACGTGTGTTTGGGGTCAGACTATAAACAGACCTGTGTGTTTGGGGGCAGACTACAAACAGACCTGTGTGTGGGGGGCAGACTAGAAACAGACCTGTGTGTGTGTGTGGGGCAGACTAGAAATAGACCTGTGTGTGGGGGCAGACTAGAAACAGACCTGTGTGTGTCGGGCAGACTAGAAACAGACCTGTGTGTGTGTGGGGCAGACTAGAAACAGACCTGTGTGTGTGGGGGCAGACTAGAAACAGACCTGTGTGTTTGGGGCAGACTAGAAACAGACCTGTGTGTGGGGGCAGACTAGAAACAGACATGTGTGTGTGTGGGGGCAGACTAGAAACAGACCTGTGTGTTTGGGGGCAGACTAGAAACAGACCTGTGTGTGGGGGCAGACTAGAAACAGACCTGTGTGTGTGGGGCAGACTAGAAACAGACCTGTGTGTGTGTGGGGCAGACTAGAAACAGACCTGTGTGTTTGGGGGCAGACTAGAAACAGACCTGTGTGTTTGGGGGCAGACTAGAAACAGACCTGTGTGTTTGGGGCAGACTAGAAACAGACCTGTGTGTTTGGGGCAGACTAGAAACAGACCTGTATGTGTGGGTCAGACTAGAAACAGACCTGTGTGTGTGGGGGGGCAGACTAGAAACAGACCTGTGTGTTTGGGGGCAGACTAGAAACAGACCTGTGTGTGGGGGCAGACTAGAAACAGACCTGTGTGTGTGGGGCAGACTAGAAACAGACCTGTGTGTGTGTGGGGCAGACTAGAAACAGACTTGTGTGGGGGGTAGGCAGACTAGAAACAGACCTGTGTGTTTGGGGGCAGACTAGAAACAGACCTGTGTGTTTGGGGCAGACTAGAAACAGACCTGTGTGTTTGGGGCAGACTAGAAACAGACCTGTATGTGTGGGTCAGACTAGAAACAGACGTGTGTGTGTGGGGGCAGACTAGAAACAGACCTGTGTGTTTGGGGGCAGACTAGAAACAGACCTGTGTGTGGGGGCAGACTAGAAACAGACCTGTGTGTGTGGGGGCAGACTAGAAACAGACCTGTGTGTTGGGTCAGACTATAAACAGACCTGTGTGTTTGGGGGCAGACTAGAAACAGACATGTGTGTGGGGGGTGGGCAGACTATAAACAGACCTGTGTGTGTGGGGCAGACTAGAAACAGACATGTGTGTGTGTGTGGGGCAGACTATAAACAGACCTGTGTTTGGGGGGCAGACAAGAAACAGACCTGTGTCTGGGGGGCAGACTATAAACAGACCTGTGTGTGTGGGGGGCAGACTAGAAACAGACCTGTGTGTGTGTGGGGCAGACTAGAAACAGACATGTGTGTTTGGGGTCAGACTATAAACAGACCTGTGTGTTTGGGGGCAGACTAGAAACAGACCTGTGTGTGGGGGGCAGACTAGAAACAGACCTGTGTGTGTGTGTGGGGCAGACTAGAAAAATACCTGTGTGTGGGGGCAGACTAGAAACAGACCTGTGTGTGTTGGGCAGACTAGAAACAGACCCGTGTGTGTGTGGGGAAGACTAGAAACAGACCTGTGTGTGGGGGCAGACTAGAAACAGACCTGTGTGTGTGGGGGGGCAGACTAGAAACAGACCTGTGTGTTTGGGGGCAGACTAGAAACAGACATGTGTGTGGGGGCAGACTAGAAACAGACCTGTGTGTGTGTGGGGGCAGACTAGAAACAGACCTGTGTGTTTGGGGGCAGACTAGAAACAGACCTGTGTGTGGGGGCAGACTAGAAACAGACCTGTGGGTGTGGGGCAGACTAGAAACAGACCTGTGTGTGTGTGGGTCAGACTAGAAACAGACCTGTGTGTGTGTGGGGGCAGACTAGAAACAGACCTGTGTGTTTGGGGGCAGACTAGAAACAGACCTGTGTGTGGGGGCAGACTAGAAACAGACCTGTGTGTGTGGGGGCAGACTAGAAACAGACCTGTGTGTGGGGGCAGACTAGAAACAGACCTGTGTGTTTGGGGGCAGACTATAAACAGACCTGTGTGTGTGTGGGGGCAGACTATAAACAGACCTGTGTGTTTGGGGCAGACTAGAAACAGACATGTGTGTTTGGGGCAGACTATAAACAGACCTGTGTGTGGGGGGCAGACTAGAAACAGACCTGTGTCTGGGGGGCAGACTATAAACAGACCTGTGTGTTTGGGGCAGACTATAAACAGACATGTGTGTGTGTTGGGGGGGAGGGGGGCAGACTATAAACAGACCTGTGTGTGGGGGGTGGGCAGACTAGAAGCAGACCTGTTGGGGGGGGGGGGGCAGAATAGAAACAGACTTGTGTGGTGGGTAGGCAGACTAGAAACAGACCTGTGTGTTTGGGTGGCAGACTAGAAACAGACCTGTGTGTTTGGGGGCAGACTAGAAACAGACCTGTGTGTGTGGGGGGCAGACTATAAACAGACATGTGTGTGTGGGGGGCAGACTATAAACAGACCTGTGTGTGTGGGGCAGACTAGAAACAGACCTGTGTGTGGGGGCAGACTAGAAACAGACCTGTGTGTGTGGGGGCAGACTAGAAACAGACCTGTGTGTGGGGGCAGACTAGAAACAGACCTTTGTGTTCGTGGGCAGACTAGAAACAGACCTGTGTGTGTGGGGGGGCAGACTAGAAACAGACCTGTGTGTGTGTGGGTCAGACTAGAAACATACATTTGTGTTTGTGGGCAGACTAGAAACAGACCTGTGTGTGTGGGGGGGCAGACTAGAAACAGACCTGTGTGTTTGGGGCAGACTAGAAACAGACCTGTGTGTTTGGGGGCAGACTAGAAACAGACCTGTGTGTTTGGGGCAGACTAGAAACAGACCTGTGTGTTTGGGGGCAGACTAGAAACAGACCTGTGTGTGGGGGCAGACTAGAAACAGACCTGTGTGTGTGGGGGCAGACTAGAAACAGACCTGTGTGTGGGGGCAGACTAGAAACAGACCTTTGTGTTTGGGGGCAGACTAGAAACAGACCTGTGTGTGTGGGGGGGGCAGACTAGAAACAGACCTGTGTGTTTGGGGCAGACTAGAAACAGACCTGTATGTGTGGGGGGGCAGACTATAAACAGACCTGTGTCTGGGGGGCAGACTATAAACAGACCTGTGTGTGTGGGGCAGACTAGAAACAGACCTGTATGTGTGGGTCAGACTAGAAACAGACCTGTGTGTGTGTGGGGGCAGACTAGAAACAGACCTGTGTGTTTGGGGGCAGACTAGAAACAGACCTGTGTGTGAGGGCAGACTAGAAACAGACCTGTGTGTGTGGGGGCAGACTAGAAACAGACCTGTGTGTGTGGGGGCAGACTATAAACAGACCTGTGTGTGTGGGGGGGCAGACTATAAACAGACCTGTGTCTGGGGGGCAGACTATAAACAGACCTGTGTGTGTGTGGGGGCAGACTAGAAACAGACATGTGTGTGTGGGGCAGACTAGAAACAGACCTGTCTGGGGGGCAGACTAGAAACAGACCTGTGTGTTTGGGGGCAGACTAGAAACAGACCTGTGTGTGGGGGCAGACTAGAAACAGACCTGTGTGTGTGGGGGCAGACTAGAAACAGACCTGTGTGTGGGGGCAGACTAGAAACAGACCTTTGTGTTTGTGGGCAGACTAGAAACAGACCTGTGTGTGTGTGGGTCAGACTTTAAACAGACCTTTGTTTTTGGGGGCAGACTAGAAACAGACCTGTGTGTGTGGGGGGGGCAGACTAGAAACAGACCTGTGTGTTTGGGGCAGACTAGAAACAGACCTGTATGTGTGGGTCAGACTAGAAACAGACCTGTGTGTGTGTGGGGGCAGACTAGAAACAGACCTGTGTGTTTGGGGCAGACTAGAAACAGACCTGTATGTGTGGGTCAGACTAGAAACAGACGTGTGTGTGTGGGGGCAGACTAGAAACAGACCTGTGTGTTTGGGGGCAGACTAGAAACAGACCTGTGTGTGGGGGCAGACTAGAAACAGACCTGTGTGTGTGGGGGCAGACTAGAAACAGACCTGTGTGTGGGGTCAGACTAGAAACAGACCTGTGTGTTTGGGGGCAGACTAGAAACAGACATGTGTGTGGGGGGTGGGCAGACTATAAACAGACCTGTGTGTGTGGGGCAGACTAGAAACAGACGTGTGTGTGTGTGTGGGGCAGACTATAAACAGACCTGTGTTTGGGGTGCAGACAAGAAACAGACCTGTGTCTGGGGGGCAGACTATAAACAGACCTGTGTGTGTGGGGGGCAGACTAGAAACAGACCTGTGTGTGTGTGGGGCAGACTAGAAACAGACATGTGTGTTTGGGGTCAGACTATAAACAGACCTGTGTGTTTGGGGGCAGACTATAAACAGACCTGTGTGTGGGGGGCAGACTAGAAACAGACCTGTGTGTGTGTGTGGGGCAGACTAGAAACAGACCTGTGTGTGGGGGCAGACTAGAAACAGACCTGTGTGTGTTGGGCAGACTAGAAACAGACCCATGTGTGTGTGGGGAAGACTAGAAACAGACCTGTGTGTGGGGGCAGACTAGAAACAGACCTGTGTGTGTGTGGGGGCAGACTAGAAACAGACCTGTGTGTTTGGGGGCAGACTAGAAGCAGACCTGTGTGTGGGGGTAGACTAGAAACAGACCTGTGTGTGTGGGGCAGACTAGAAACAGACCTGTGTGTGTGTGGGTCAGACTAGAAACAGACCTGTGTGTGTGTGGGGGCAGACTAGAAACAGACCTGTGTGTTTGGGGGCAGACTAGAAACAGACCTGTGTGTGGGGGCAGACTAGAAACAGACCTGTTTGTGTGGGGGCAGACTAGAAACAGACCTGTGTGTGGGGGCAGACTAGAAACAGACCTGTGTGTTTGGGGGCAGACTAGAAACAGACCTGTGTGTGGGGGCAGACTAGAAACAGACCTTTGTGTATGGGGGCAGACTAGAAACAGACCTGTGTGTGTGGGGGGGGCAGACTAGAAACAGACCTGTGTGTTTAGGGCAGACTAGAAACAGACCTGTATGTGTGGGGGGGCAGACTATAAACAGACCTGTGTCTGGGGGGCAGACTATAAACAGACCTGTGTGTGTGGGGCAGACTAGAAACAGACCTGTATGTGTGGGTCAGACTAGAAACAGACCTGTGTGTGTGTGGGGGCAGACTAGAAACAGACCTGTGTGTGTGGGGGCAGACTAGAAACAGACCTGTGTGTGGGGGCAGACTAGAAACAGACCTGTATGTGTGGGTCAGACTAGAAACAGACCTGTGTGTGTGGGGGCAGACTATAAACAGACCTGTGTGTGTGTGGGGGCAGACTAGAAACAGACATGTGTGTGTGTGGGGGCAGACTAGAAACAGACATGTGTGTGTGGGGCAGACTAGAAACAGACCTGTGTCTGGGGGGCAGACTAGAAACAGACCTGTGTGTTTGGGGGCAGACTAGAAACAGACCTGTGTGTGGGGGCAGACTAGAAACAGACCTGTGTCTGGGGGGCAGACTATAAACAGACCTGTGTGTGTGGGGCAGACTAGAAACAGACCTGTATGTGTGGGTCAGACTAGAAACAGACCTGTGTGTGTGTGGGGGCAGACTAGAAACAGACCTGTGTGTTTGGGGGCAGACTAGAAACAGACCTGTGTGTGAGGGCAGACTAGAAACAGACCTGTGTGTGTGGGGGCAGACTAGAAACAGACCTGTGTGTGTGGGGGCAGACTATAAACAGACCTGTGTGTGTGGGGGGGCAGACTATAAACAGACCTGTGTCTGGGGGGCAGACTATAAACAGACCTGTGTGTGTGTGGGGGCAGACTAGAAACAGACATGTGTGTGTGGGGCAGACTAGAAACAGACCTGTGTCTGGGGGGCAGACTAGAAACAGACCTGTGTGTTTGGGGGCAGACTAGAAACAGACCTGTGTGTGGGGGCAGACTAGAAACAGACCTGTGTGTGTGGGGGCAGACTAGAAACAGACCTGTGTGTGGGGGCAGACTAGAAACAGACCTTTGTGTTTGTGGGCAGACTAGAAACAGACCTGTGTGTGTGTGGGTCAGACTTTAAACAGACCTTTGTTTTTGGGGGCAGACTAGAAACAGACCTGTGTGTGTGGGGGGGGGGGCAGACTAGAAACAGACCTGTGTGTTTGGGGCAGACTAGAAACAGACCTGTATGTGTGGGTCAGACTAGAAACAGACCTGTGTGTGTGTGGGGGCAGACTAGAAACAGACCTGTGTGTTTGGGGCAGACTAGAAACAGACCTGTATGTGTGGGTCAGACTAGAAACAGACGTGTGTGTGTGGGGGCAGACTAGAAACAGACCTGTGTGTTTGGGGGCAGACTAGAAACAGACCTGTGTGTGGGGGCAGACTAGAAACAGACCTGTGTGTGTGGGGGCAGACTAGAAACAGACCTGTGTGTGGGGTCAGACTAGAAACAGACCTGTGTGTTTGGGGGCAGACTAGAAACAGACATGTGTGTGGGGGGTGGGCAGACTATAAACAGACCTGTGTGTGTGGGGCAGACTAGAAACAGACATGTGTGTGTGTGTGGGGCAGACTATAAACAGACCTGTGTTTGGGGGGCAGACAAGAAACAGACCTGTGTCTGGGGGGCAGACTATAAACAGACCTGTGTGTGTGGGGGGCAGACTAGAAACAGACCTGTGTGTGTGTGGGGCAGACTAGAAACAGACATGTTTGTTATGGGTCAGACTATAAACAGACCTGTGTGTTTGGGGGCAGACTAGAAACAGACCTGTGTGTGGGGGGCAGACTAGAAACAGACCTGTGTGTGTGTGTGGGGCAGACTAGAAACAGACCTGTGTGTGGGGGCAGACTAGAAACAGACCTGTGTGTGTTGGGCAGACTAGAAACAGACCCGTGTGTGTGTGGGGAAGACTAGAAACAGACCTGTGTGTGGGGGCAGACTAGAAACAGACCTGTGTGTGTGTGGGGGCAGACTAGAAACAGACCTGTGTGTTTGGGGGCAGACTAGAAACAGACCTGTGTGTGGGGGCAGACTAGAAACAGACCTGTGTGTGTGTGGGGGCAGACTAGAAACAGACCTGTGTGTTTGGGGGCAGACTAGAAACAGACCTGTGTGTGGGGGTAGACTAGAAACAGACCTGTGTGTGTGGGGCAGACTAGAAACAGACCTGTGTGTGTGTGGGTCAGACTAGAAACAGACCAGTGTGTGTGTGGGGGCAGACTAGAAACAGACCTGTGTGTTTGGGGGCAGACTAGAAACAGACCTGTGTGTGGGGGCAGACTAGAAACAGAACTGTGTGTGTGGGGGCAGACTAGAAACAGACCTGTGTGTGGGGGCAGACTAGAAACAGACCTGTGTGTTTGGGGGCAGACTATAAACAGACCTGTGTGTGTGTGGGGGCAGACTATAAACAGACCTGTGTGTTTGGGGCAGACTAGAAACAGACATGTGTGTTTGGGGCAGACTATAAACAGACCTGTGTGTGGGGGGCAGACTAGAAACAGACCTGTGTCTGGGGGGCAGACTAGAAACAGACCTGTGTGTTTGGGGCAGACTATAAACAGACATGTGTGTGTGTTGGGGGGGGGGGGCAGACTATAAACAGACCTGTGTGTGGGGGGTGGGCAGACTAGAAGCAGACCTGTGTGGGGGGGGGGGGGCAGAATAGAAACAGACTTGTGTGGGGGGTAGGCAGACTAGAAACAGACCTGTGTGTTTGGGGGCAGACTAGAAACAGACCTGTGTGTTTGGGGGCAGACTAGAAACAGACCTGTGTGTGTGGGGGGCAGACTATAAACAGACATGTGTGTGTGGGGGGCAGACTATAAACAGACCTGTGTGTGTGGGGCAGACTAGAAACAGACCTGTGTGTGGGGGCAGACTAGAAACAGACCTGTGTGTGTGGGGGCAGACTAGAAACAGACCTGTGTGTGGGGGCAGACTAGAAACAGACCTTTGTGTTCGTGGGCAGACTAGAAACAGACCTGTGTGTGTGGGGGGGCAGACTAGAAACAGACCTGTGTGTGTGTGGGTCAGACTAGAAACATACATTTGTGTTTGTGGGCAGACTAGAAACAGACCTGTGTGTGTGGGGGGGCAGACTAGAAACAGACCTGTGTGTTTGGGGCAGACTAGAAACAGACCTGTGTGTTTGGGGGCAGACTAGAAACAGACCTGTGTGTTTGGGGCAGACTAGAAACAGACCTGTGTGTTTGGGGGCAGACTAGAAACAGACCTGTGTGTGGGGGCAGACTAGAAACAGACCTGTGTGTGTGGGGGCAGACTAGAAACAGACCTGTGTGTGGGGGCAGACTAGAAACAGACCTTTGTGTTTGTGGGCAGACTAGAAACAGACCTGTGTGTGTGTGGGTCAGACTTTAAACAGACCTTTGTGTTTGGGGGCAGACTAGAAACAGACCTGTGTGTGTGGGGGGGGCAGACTAGAAACAGACCTGTGTGTTTGGGGCAGACTAGAAACAGACCTGTATGTGTGGGTCAGACTAGAAACAGACCTGTGTGTGTGTGGGGGCAGACTAGAAACAGACCTGTGTGTTTGGGGGCAGACTAGAAACAGACCTGTGTGTGAGGGCAGACTAGAAACAGACCTGTGTGTGTGGGGGCAGACTAGAAACAGACCTGTGTGTGTGGGGGCAGACTATAAACAGACCTGTGGTGTGGGGGGGCAGACTATAAACAGACCTGTGTCTGGGGGGCAGACTATAAACAGACCTGTGTGTGTGTGGGGGCAGACTAGAAACAGACATGTGTGTGTGGGGCAGACTAGAAACAGACCTGTGTCTGGGGGACAGACTAGAAACAGACCTGTGTGTGTGTGTGGGGCAGACTAGAAACAGACCTGTGTGTGGGGGCAGACTAGAAACAGACCTGTGTGTGTTGGGCAGACTAGAAACAGACCCGTGTGTGTGTGTGGGGAAGACTAGAAACAGACCTGTGTGTGGGGGCAGACTAGAAACAGACCTGTGTGTGTGTGGGGGCAGACTAGAAACAGACCTGTGTGTTTGGGGGCAGACTAGAAACAGACCTGTGTGTGGGGGCAGACTAGAAACAGACCTGTGTGTTTGGGGGCAGACTAGAAACAGACCTGTGTTTGGGGGCAGACTAGAAACAAACCTGTGTGTTTGGGGGCAGACTATAAACAGACCTGTGTGTGTGTGGGGGCAGACTATAAACAGACCTGTGTGTTTGGGGCAGACTAGAAACAGACATGTGTGTTTGGGGCAGACTATAAACAGACCTGTGTGTGGGGGGCAGACTAGAAACAGACCTGTGTCTGGGGGGCAGACTAGAAACAGACCTGTGTGTGTGGGGGGGGCAGACTAGAAACAGACCTGTGTGTGGGGGGTGGGTGGGCAGACTAGAAGCAGACCTGTGGGGGGGGGGGGGGGCAGAATAGAAACAGACTTGTGTGGGGGGTAGGCAGACTAGAAACAGACCTGTGTGTTTGGGGGCAGACTAGAAACAGACCTGTGTGTTTGGGGGCAGACTAGAAACAGACCTGTGTGTGTGGGGGGCAGACTATAAACAGACATGTGTGTGTGGGGGGCAGACTATAAACAGACCTGTGTGTGTGGGGCAGACTAGAAACAGACCTGTGTGTGGGGGCAGACTAGAAACAGACCTGTGTGTGTGGGGGCAGACTAGAAACAGACCTGTGTGTGGGGGCAGACTAGAAACAGACCTTTGTGTTCGTGGGCAGACTAGAAACAGACCTGTGTGTGTGGGGGGGCAGACTAGAAACAGACCTGTGTGTGTGTGGGTCAGACTAGAAACATACATTTGTGTTTGTGGGCAGACTAGAAACAGACCTGTGTGTGTGGGGGGGCAGACTAGAAACAGACCAGTGTGTTTGGGGCAGACTAGAAACAGACCTGTGTGTTTGGGGGCAGACTAGAAACAGACCTGTGTGTTTGGGGCAGACTAGAAACAGACCTGTGTGTTTGGGGGCAGACTAGAAACAGACCTGTGTGTGGGGGCAGACTAGAAACAGACCTGTGTGTGTGGGGGCAGACTAGAAACAGACCTGTGTGTGGGGGCAGACTAGAAACAGACCTTTGTGTTTGTGGGCAGACTAGAAACAGACCTGTGTGTGTGTGGGTCAGACTTTAAACAGACCTTTGTGTTTGGGGGCAGACTAGAAACAGACCTGTGTGTGTGGGGGGGGCAGACTAGAAACAGACCTGTGTGTTTGGGGCAGACTAGAAACAGACCTGTATGTGTGGGTCAGACTAGAAACAGACCTGTGTGTGTGTGGGGGCAGACTAGAAACAGACCTGTGTGTTTGGGGGCAGACTAGAAACAGACCTGTGTGTGAGGGCAGACTAGAAACAGACCTGTGTGTGTGGGGGCAGACTAGAAACAGACCTGTGTGTGTGGGGGCAGACTATAAACAGACCTGTGTGTGGGGGGGCAGACTATAAACAGACCTGTGTCTGGGGGGCAGACTATAAACAGACCTGTGTGTGTGTGGGGGCAGACTAGAAACAGACATGTGTGTGTGGGGCAGACTAGAAACAGACCTGTGTCTGGGGGGCAGACTAGAAACAGACCTGTGTGTTTGGGGGCAGACTAGAAACAGACCTGTGTGTGGGGGCAGACTAGAAACAGACCTGTGTGTGTGGGGGCAGACTAGAAACAGACCTGTGTGTGGGGGCAGACTAGAAACAGACCTTTGTGTTTGTGGGCAGACTAGAAACAGACCTCTGTGTGTGTGGGTCAGACTTTAAACAGACCTTTGTTTTTGGGGGCAGACTAGAAACAGACCTGTGTGTGTGGGGGGGGCAGACTAGAAACAGACCTGTGTGTTTGGGGCAGACTAGAAACAGACCTGTATGTGTGGGTCAGACTAGAAACAGACCTGTGTGTGTGTGGGGGCAGACTAGAAACAGACCTGTGTGTTTGGGGGCAGACTAGAAACAGACCTGTGTGTGAGGGCAGACTAGAAACAGACCTGTGTGTGTGGGGGCAGACTAGAAACAGACCTGTGTGTGTGGGGGCAGACTATAAACAGACCTGTGTGTGTGGGGGGGCAGACTATAAACAGACCTGTGTCTGGGGGGCAGACTATAAACAGACCTGTGTGTGTGTGGTGGGGCAGACTAGAAACAGACCTGTGTGTGAGGCAGACTAGAAACAGACCTGTGTGTGGGGGCAGACTAGAAACAGACCTGTGTGTGGGGGGGCAGACTAGAAACAGACCTGTGTGTGGGGCAGACTAGAAACAGACCTTTGTGTTTGTGGGTCAGACTTTAAACAGACCTTTGTGTTTGGGGGCAGACTAGAAACAGACCTGTGTGTGTGGGGGGGCAGACTAGAAACAGACCTGTGTGTGTGTGGATCAGACTTTAAACAGACCTTTGTGTTTGGGGGCAGACTAGAAACAGACCTGTGTGTGTGGGGGGGCAGACTAGAAACAGACCTGTGTGTTTGGGGCAGACTAGAAACAGACCTGTATGTGTGGGTCAGACTAGAAACAGACCTGTGTCTGGGGGGCAGACTAGAAACAGACCTGTGTGTTTGGGGGCAGATTAGAAACAGACCTGTGTGTGGGGGCAGACTAGAAACAGACCTGTGTGTTTGGGGGCAGACTAGAAACAGACCTGTGTTTGGGGGCAGACTAGAAACAAACCTGTGTGTTTGGGGGCAGACTATAAACAGACCTGTGTGTGTGTGGGGGCAGACTATAAACAGACCTGTGTGTTTGGGGCAGACTAGAAACAGACATGTGTGTTTGGGGCAGACTATAAACAGACCTGTGTGTGGGGGGCAGACTAGAAACAGACCTGTGTCTGGGGGGCAGACTAGAAACAGACCTGTGTGTGTGGAGGGGGCAGACTAGAAACAGACCTGTGTGTGGGGGGTGGGCAGACTAGAAGCAGACCTGTGGGGGGGGGGGGGGGCAGAATAGAAACAGACTTGTGTGGGGGGTAGGCAGACTAGAAACAGACCTGTGTGTTTGGGGGCAGACTAGAAACAGACCTGTGTGTTTGGGGGCAGACTAGAAACAGACCTGTGTGTGTGGGGGGCAGACTATAAACAGACATGTGTGTGTGGGGGGCAGACTATAAACAGACCTGTGTGTGTGGGGCAGACTAGAAACAGACCTGTGTGTGGGGGCAGACTAGAAACAGACCTGTGTGTGTGGGGGCAGACTAGAAACAGACCTGTGTGTGGGGGCAGACTAGAAACAGACCTTTGTGTTCGTGGGCAGACTAGAAACAGACCTGTGTGTGTGGGGGGGCAGACTAGAAACAGACCTGTGTGTGTGTGGGTCAGACTAGAAACATACATTTGTGTTTGTGGGCAGACTAGAAACAGACCTGTGTGTGTGGGGGGGCAGACTAGAAACAGACCAGTGTGTTTGGGGCAGACTAGAAACAGACCTGTGTGTTTGGGGGCAGACTAGAAACAGACCTGTGTGTTTGGGGCAGACTAGAAACAGACCTGTGTGTTTGGGGGCAGACTAGAAACAGACCTGTGTGTGGGGGCAGACTAGAAACAGACCTGTGTGTGTGGGGGCAGACTAGAAACAGACCTGTGTGTGGGGGCAGACTAGAAACAGACCTTTGTGTTTGTGGGCAGACTAGAAACAGACCTGTGTGTGTGTGGGTCAGACTTTAAACAGACCTTTGTGTTTGGGGGCAGACTAGAAACAGACCTGTGTGTGTGGGGGGGGCAGACTAGAAACAGACCTGTGTGTTTGGGGCAGACTAGAAACAGACCTGTATGTGTGGGTCAGACTAGAAACAGACCTGTGTGTGTGTGGGGGCAGACTAGAAACAGACCTGTGTGTTTGGGGGCAGACTAGAAACAGACCTGTGTGTGAGGGCAGACTAGAAACAGACCTGTGTGTGTGGGGGCAGACTAGAAACAGACCTGTGTGTGTGGGGGCAGACTATAAACAGACCTGTGTGTGTGGGGGGGCAGACTATAAACAGACCTGTGTCTGGGGGGCAGACTATAAACAGACCTGTGTGTGTGTGGGGGCAGACTAGAAACAGACATGTGTGTGTGGGGCAGACTAGAAACAGACCTGTGTCTGGGGGGCAGACTAGAAACAGACCTGTGTGTTTGGGGGCAGACTAGAAACAGACCTGTGTGTGGGGGCAGACTAGAAACAGACCTGTGTGTGGGGGGGCAGACTAGAAACAGACCTGTGTGTGGGGGCAGACTAGAAACAGACCTTTGTGTTTGTGGGCAGACTAGAAACAGACCTGTGTGTGTGTGGGTCAGACTTTAAACAGACCTTTGTTTTTGGGGGCAGACTAGAAACAGACCTGTGTGTGTGGGGGGGGCAGACTAGAAACAGACCTGTGTGTTTGGGGCAGACTAGAAACAGACCTGTATGTGTGGGTCAGACTAGAAACAGACCTGTGTGTGTGTGGGGGCAGACTAGAAACAGACCTGTGTGTTTGGGGGCAGACTAGAAACAGACCTGTGTGTGAGGGCAGACTAGAAACAGACCTGTGTGTGTGGGGGCAGACTAGAAACAGACCTGTGTGTGTGGGGGCAGACTATAAACAGACCTGTGTGTGTGGGGGGGCAGACTATAAACAGACCTGTGTCTGGGGGGCAGACTATAAACAGACCTGTGTGTGTGTGGTGGGGCAGACTAGAAACAGACCTGTGTGTGAGGCAGACTAGAAACAGACCTGTGTGTGGGGGCAGACTAGAAACAGACCTGTGTGTGGGGGGGCAGACTAGAAACAGACCTGTGTGTGGGGGCAGACTAGAAACAGACCTTTGTGTTTGTGGGTCAGACTTTAAACAGACCTTTGTGTTTGGGGGCAGACTAGAAACAGACCTGTGTGTGTGGGGGGGCAGACTAGAAACAGACCTGTGTGTGTGTGGGTCAGACTTTAAACAGACCTTTGTGTTTGGGGGCAGACTAGAAACAGACCTGTGTGTGTGGGGGGGCAGACTAGAAACAGACCTGTGTGTTTGGGGCAGACTAGAAACAGACCTGTATGTGTGGGTCAGACTAGAAACAGACCTGTGTGTGTGTGGGGGCAGACTATAAACAGACCTGTGTGTTTGGGGGCAGACTAGAAACAGACCTGTGTGTGGGGGCAGACTAGAAACAGACCTGTGTGTGTGTGGGGGCAGACTAGAAACAGGCCTGTGTGTGTGGGGCAGACTAGAAACAGACCTGTGTGTGGGGGCAGACTAGAAACAGACCTGTGTGTTTGGGGGTCAGACTAGAAACATACCTTTGTGTTTGTGGGCAGACTAGAAACAGACCTGTGTGTGTGGGGCAGACTAGAAACAGACCTGTGTGTTTGGGGGCAGACTAGAAACAGACCTTTGTGTTTGGGGGCAGACTAGAAACAGACCTGTGTGTGTGGGGGGGCAGACTAGAAACAGACCTGTGTGTTTGGGGCAGACTAGATACAGACCTGTGTGTTTGGGGGCAGACTAGAAACAGACCTGTGTGTGGGGGCAGACTAGAAACAGACCTGTGTGTGGGGGGGCAGACTAGAAACAGACCTGTGTGTGGGGGCAGACTAGAAACAGACCTTTGTGTTTGTGGGCAGACTAGAAACAGACCTGTGTGTGTGGGGGGGCAGACTAGAAACAGACCTGTGTGTTTGGGGCAGACTAGAAACAGACCTGTATGTGTGGGTCAGACTAGAAACAGACCTGTGTGTGTGTGGGGGCAGACTAGAAAAAGACCTGTGTGTTTGGGGGCAGACTAGAAACAGACCTGTGTGTGGGGGCAGACTAGAAACAGACCTGTGTGTTTGGGGCAGACTAGAAACAGACCTGTGTGTTTGGGGCAGACTATAAACAGACATGTGTGTGTGTGTGGGGGGGGGGGGGGGGGGGGGCAGACTATAAACAGACCTGTGTGTGGGGGGTTGCCAGACTATAAACAGACCTGTGTGTGTGGGGCAGACTAGAAACAGACCTGTGTGTGGGGGGCAGACTAGAAACAGACCTGTGTCTGGGGGGCAGACTATAAACAGACCTGTGTGTGTGGGGGGCAGACTATAAACAGACCTGTGTGTGGGGGGTGGGCAGACTAGAAACAGACCTGTGGGGGGGGGGGGGGGGGGCAGAATAGAAACAGACTTGTGTGGGGGGTAGGCAGACTAGAAACAGACCTGTGTGTTTGGGGGCAGACTAGAAACAGACCTGTGTGTTTGGGGCAGACTAGAAACAGACCTGTGTGTTTGAGGCAGACTATAAACAGACCTGTGTGTTTGTGGCAGACTATGAACAGACATGTGTGTGGGGGGGGGGGGCAGACTATAAACAGACCTGTGTGTGTGGGGCAGACTAGAAACAGACCTGTGTGTGGGGGGCAGACTAGAAACAGACCTGTGTCTGGGGGGCAGACTATAAACAGACCAGTGTGTGTGGGGGCAGACTAGATACAGACCTGTGTGTGTTTGGGGCAGACTAGAAACAGACGTGTGTTTGGGGTCAGACTATAAACAGACCTGTGTGTTTGGGGGCAGACTAGAAACAGACCTGTCTGTGGGGGCAGACTAGAAACAGACCTGTGTGTGTGGGGGCAGACTAGAAACAGACCTGTGTGTGTGTGGGGGCAGACTATAAACAGACCTGTGTGTTTGGGGGCAGACTAGATACAGACCTGTGTGTTTGAGGGCAGACTAGAAACAGACCTGTGTGTGTTGGGCAGACTAGAAACAGACCTGTGTGTGTGTGGGGAAGACTAGAAACAGACCTGTGTGTGGGGGCAGACTATAAACAGACCTGTGTGTGTGTGGGGGCAGACTAGAAACAGACCTGTGTGTTTGGGGCAGACTAGAAACAGACATGTGTGTTTGGGGCAGACTATAAACAGACCTGTGTGTGGGGGGCAGACTAGAAACAGACCTGTGTCTGGGGGGCAGACTAGAAACAGACCTGTGTGTGTGGAGGGGGCAGACTAGAAACAGACCTGTGTGTGGGGGGTGGGCAGACTAGAAGCAGACCTGTGGGGGGGGGGGGGGGCAGAATAGAAACAGACTTGTGTGGGGGGTAGGCAGACTAGAAACAGACCTGTGTGTTTGGGGGCAGACTAGAAACAGACCTGTGTGTTTGGGGGCAGACTAGAAACAGACCTGTGTGTGTGGGGGGCAGACTATAAACAGACATGTGTGTGTGGGGGGCAGACTATAAACAGACCTGTGTGTGTGGGGCAGACTAGAAACAGACCTGTGTGTGGGGGCAGACTAGAAACAGACCTGTGTGTGTGGGGGCAGACTAGAAACAGACCTGTGTGTGGGGGCAGACTAGAAACAGACCTTTGTGTTCGTGGGCAGACTAGAAACAGACCTGTGTGTGTGGGGGGGCAGACTAGAAACAGACCTGTGTGTGTGTGGGTCAGACTAGAAACATACATTTGTGTTTGTGGGCAGACTAGAAACAGACCTGTGTGTGTGGGGGGGCAGACTAGAAACAGACCAGTGTGTTTGGGGCAGACTAGAAACAGACCTGTGTGTTTGGGGGCAGACTAGAAACAGACCTGTGTGTTTGGGGCAGACTAGAAACAGACCTGTGTGTTTGGGGGCAGACTAGAAACAGACCTGTGTGTGGGGGCAGACTAGAAACAGACCTGTGTGTGTGGGGGCAGACTAGAAACAGACCTGTGTGTGGGGGCAGACTAGAAACAGACCTTTGTGTTTGTGGGCAGACTAGAAACAGACCTGTGTGTGTGTGGGTCAGACTTTAAACAGACCTTTGTGTTTGGGGGCAGACTAGAAACAGACCTGTGTGTGTGGGGGGGGCAGACTAGAAACAGACCTGTGTGTTTGGGGCAGACTAGAAACAGACCTGTATGTGTGGGTCAGACTAGAAACAGACCTGTGTGTGTGTGGGGGCAGACTAGAAACAGACCTGTGTGTTTGGGGGCAGACTAGAAACAGACCTGTGTGTGAGGGCAGACTAGAAACAGACCTGTGTGTGTGGGGGCAGACTAGAAACAGACCTGTGTGTGTGGGGGCAGACTATAAACAGACCTGTGTGTGTGGGGGGGCAGACTATAAACAGACCTGTGTCTGGGGGGCAGACTATAAACAGACCTGTGTGTGTGTGGGGGCAGACTAGAAACAGACATGTGTGTGTGGGGCAGACTAGAAACAGACCTGTGTCTGGGGGGCAGACTAGAAACAGACCTGTGTGTTTGGGGGCAGACTAGAAACAGACCTGTGTGTGGGGGCAGACTAGAAACAGACCTGTGTGTGGGGGGGCAGACTAGAAACAGACCTGTGTGTGGGGGCAGACTAGAAACAGACCTTTGTGTTTGTGGGCAGACTAGAAACAGACCTGTGTGTGTGTGGGTCAGACTTTAAACAGACCTTTGTTTTTGGGGGCAGACTAGAAACAGACCTGTGTGTGTGGGGGGGGCAGACTAGAAACAGACCTGTGTGTTTGGGGCAGACTAGAAACAGACCTGTATGTGTGGGTCAGACTAGAAACAGACCTGTGTGTGTGTGGGGGCAGACTAGAAACAGACCTGTGTGTTTGGGGGCAGACTAGAAACAGACCTGTGTGTGAGGGCAGACTAGAAACAGACCTGTGTGTGTGGGGGCAGACTAGAAACAGACCTGTGTGTGTGGGGGCAGACTATAAACAGACCTGTGTGTGTGGGGGGGCAGACTATAAACAGACCTGTGTCTGGGGGGCAGACTATAAACAGACCTGTGTGTGTGTGGTGGGGCAGACTAGAAACAGACCTGTGTGTGAGGCAGACTAGAAACAGACCTGTGTGTGGGGGCAGACTAGAAACAGACCTGTGTGTGGGGGGGCAGACTAGAAACAGACCTGTGTGTGGGGGCAGACTAGAAACAGACCTTTGTGTTTGTGGGTCAGACTTTAAACAGACCTTTGTGTTTGGGGGCAGACTAGAAACAGACCTGTGTGTGTGGAGGGGGCAGACTAGAAACAGACCTGTGTGTGGGGGGTGGGCAGACTAGAAGCAGACCTGTGGGGGGGGGGGGGGCAGAATAGAAACAGACTTGTGTGGGGGGTAGGCAGACTAGAAACAGACCTGTGTGTTTGGGGGCAGACTAGAAACAGACCTGTGTGTTTGGGGGCAGACTAGAAACAGACCTGTGTGTGTGGGGGGCAGACTATAAACAGACATGTGTGTGTGGGGGGCAGACTATAAACAGACCTGTGTGTGTGGGGCAGACTAGAAACAGACCTGTGTGTTGGGGCAGACTAGAAACAGACCTGTGTGTGTGGGGGCAGACTAGAAACAGACCTGTGTGTGGGGGCAGACTAGAAACAGACCTTTGTGTTCGTGGGCAGACTAGAAACAGACCTGTGTGTGTGGGGGGGCAGACTAGAAACAGACCTGTGTGTGTGTGGGTCAGACTAGAAACATACATTTGTGTTTGTGGGCAGACTAGAAACAGACCTGTGTGTGTGGGGGGGCAGACTAGAAACAGACCAGTGTGTTTGGGGCAGACTAGAAACAGACCTGTGTGTTTGGGGGCAGACTAGAAACAGACCTGTGTGTTTGGGGCAGACTAGAAACAGACCTGTGTGTTTGGGGGCAGACTAGAAACAGACCTGTGTGTGGGGGCAGACTAGAAACAGACCTGTGTGTGTGGGGGCAGACTAGAAACAGACCTGTGTGTGGGGGCAGACTAGAAACAGACCTTTGTGTTTGTGGGCAGACTAGAAACAGACCTGTGTGTGTGTGGGTCAGACTTTAAACAGACCTTTGTGTTTGGGGGCAGACTAGAAACAGACCTGTGTGTGTGGGGGGGGCAGACTAGAAACAGACCTGTGTGTTTGGGGCAGACTAGAAACAGACCTGTATGTGTGGGTCAGACTAGAAACAGACCTGTGTGTGTGTGGGGGCAGACTAGAAACAGACCTGTGTGTTTGGGGGCAGACTAGAAACAGACCTGTGTGTGAGGGCAGACTAGAAACAGACCTGTGTGTGTGGGGGCAGACTAGAAACAGACCTGTGTGTGTGGGGGCAGACTATAAACAGACCTGTGTGTGTGGGGGGGCAGACTATAAACAGACCTGTGTCTGGGGGGCAGACTATAAACAGACCTGTGTGTGTGTGGGGGCAGACTAGAAACAGACATGTGTGTGTGGGGCAGACTAGAAACAGACCTGTGTCTGGGGGGCAGACTAGAAACAGACCTGTGTGTTTGGGGGCAGACTAGAAACAGACCTGTGTGTGGGGGCAGACTAGAAACAGACCTGTGTGTGGGGGGGCAGACTAGAAACAGACCTGTGTGTGGGGGCAGACTAGAAACAGACCTTTGTGTTTGTGGGCAGACTAGAAACAGACCTGTGTGTGTGTGGGTCAGACTTTAAACAGACCTTTGTTTTTGGGGGCAGACTAGAAACAGACCTGTGTGTGTGGGGGGGGCAGACTAGAAACAGACCTGTGTGTTTGGGGCAGACTAGAAACAGACCTGTATGTGTGGGTCAGACTAGAAACAGACCTGTGTGTGTGTGGGGGCAGACTAGAAACAGACCTGTGTGTTTGGGGGCAGACTAGAAACAGACCTGTGTGTGAGGGCAGACTAGAAACAGACCTGTGTGTGTGGGGGCAGACTAGAAACAGACCTGTGTGTGTGGGGGCAGACTATAAACAGACCTGTGTGTGTGGGGGGGCAGACTATAAACAGACCTGTGTCTGGGGGGCAGACTATAAACAGACCTGTGTGTGTGTGGTGGGGCAGACTAGAAACAGACCTGTGTGTGAGGCAGACTAGAAACAGACCTGTGTGTGGGGGCAGACTAGAAACAGACCTGTGTGTGGGGGGGCAGACTAGAAACAGACCTGTGTGTGGGGGCAGACTAGAAACAGACCTTTGTGTTTGTGGGTCAGACTTTAAACAGACCTTTGTGTTTGGGGGCAGACTAGAAACAGACCTGTGTGTGTGGGGGGGCAGACTAGAAACAGACCTGTGTGTGTGTGGGTCAGACTTTAAACAGACCTTTGTGTTTGGGGGCAGACTAGAAACAGACCTGTGTGTGTGGGGGGGCAGACTAGAAACAGACCTGTGTGTTTGGGGCAGACTAGAAACAGACCTGTATGTGTGGGTCAGACTAGAAACAGACCTGTGTGTGTGTGGGGGCAGACTATAAACAGACCTGTGTGTTTGGGGGCAGACTAGAAACAGACCTGTGTGTGGGGGCAGACTAGAAACAGACCTGTGTGTGTGTGGGGGCAGACTAGAAACAGGCCTGTGTGTGTGGGGCAGACTAGAAACAGACCTGTGTGTGGGGGCAGACTAGAAACAGACCTGTGTGTTTGGGGGTCAGACTAGAAACATACCTTTGTGTTTGTGGGCAGACTAGAAACAGACCTGTGTGTGTGGGGCAGACTAGAAACAGACCTGTGTGTTTGGGGGCAGACTAGAAACAGACCTTTGTGTTTGGGGGCAGACTAGAAACAGACCTGTGTGTGTGGGGGGGCAGACTAGAAACAGACCTGTGTGTTTGGGGCAGACTAGATACAGACCTGTGTGTTTGGGGGCAGACTAGAAACAGACCTGTGTGTGGGGGCAGACTAGAAACAGACCTGTGTGTGGGGGGGCAGACTAGAAACAGACCTGTGTGTGGGGGCAGACTAGAAACAGACCTTTGTGTTTGTGGGCAGACTAGAAACAGACCTGTGTGTGTGGGGGGGCAGACTAGAAACAGACCTGTGTGTTTGGGGCAGACTAGAAACAGACCTGTATGTGTGGGTCAGACTAGAAACAGACCTGTGTGTGTGTGGGGGCAGACTAGAAAAAGACCTGTGTGTTTGGGGGCAGACTAGAAACAGACCTGTGTGTGGGGGCAGACTAGAAACAGACCTGTGTGTTTGGGGCAGACTAGAAACAGACCTGTGTGTTTGGGGCAGACTATAAACAGACATGTGTGTGTGTGTGGGGGGGGGGGGGGGGGGGGGGCAGACTATAAACAGACCTGTGTGTGGGGGGTTGCCAGACTATAAACAGACCTGTGTGTGTGGGGCAGACTAGAAACAGACCTGTGTGTGGGGGGCAGACTAGAAACAGACCTGTGTCTGGGGGGCAGACTATAAACAGACCTGTGTGTGTGGGGGGCAGACTATAAACAGACCTGTGTGTGGGGGGTGGGCAGACTAGAAACAGACCTGTGGGGGGGGGGGGGGGGGGGCAGAATAGAAACAGACTTGTGTGGGGGGTAGGCAGACTAGAAACAGACCTGTGTGTTTGGGGGCAGACTAGAAACAGACCTGTGTGTTTGGGGCAGACTAGAAACAGACCTGTGTGTTTGAGGCAGACTATAAACAGACCTGTGTGTTTGTGGCAGACTATGAACAGACATGTGTGTGGGGGGGGGGGGCAGACTATAAACAGACCTGTGTGTGTGGGGCAGACTAGAAACAGACCTGTGTGTGGGGGGCAGACTAGAAACAGACCTGTGTCTGGGGGGCAGACTATAAACAGACCAGTGTGTGTGGGGGCAGACTAGATACAGACCTGTGTGTGTTTGGGGCAGACTAGAAACAGACGTGTGTTTGGGGTCAGACTATAAACAGACCTGTGTGTTTGGGGGCAGACTAGAAACAGACCTGTCTGTGGGGGCAGACTAGAAACAGACCTGTGTGTGTGGGGGCAGACTAGAAACAGACCTGTGTGTGTGTGGGGGCAGACTATAAACAGACCTGTGTGTTTGGGGGCAGACTAGATACAGACCTGTGTGTTTGAGGGCAGACTAGAAACAGACCTGTGTGTGTTGGGCAGACTAGAAACAGACCTGTGTGTGTGTGGGGAAGACTAGAAACAGACCTGTGTGTGGGGGCAGACTATAAACAGACCTGTGTGTGTGTGGGGGCAGACTAGAAACAGACCTGTGTGTGTGTGGGGGCAGACTAGAAACAGACCTGTGTGTTTGGGGGCAGACTAGAAACAGACCTGTGTGTGGGGGCAGACTAGAAACAGACCTTTGTGTGTGTGGGGGCAGACTAGAAACAGACCTGTGTGTGTGTGGGGGCAGACTAGAAACAGACCTGTGTGTTTGGGGGCAGACTAGAAACAGACCTGTGTGTGGGGGCAGACTAGAAACAGACCTTTGTGTGTGTGGGGGCAGACTAGAAACAGACCTGTGTGTGTGTGGGGGCAGACTAGAAACAGACCTGTGTGTTTGGGGGCAGACTAGAAACAGACCTGTATGTGTGGGTCAGACTAGAAACAGACCTGTGTGTGTGTGGGGGCAGACTATAAACAGACCTGTGTGTTTGGGGGCAGACTAGAAACAGACCTGTGTGTGGGGGCAGACTAGAAACAGACCTGTGTGTGTGTGGGGGCAGACTAGAAACAGGCCTGTGTGTGTGGGGCAGACTAGAAACAGACCTGTGTGTGGGGGCAGACTAGAAACAGACCTGTGTGTTTGGGGGTCAGACTAGAAACATACCTTTGTGTTTGTGGGCAGACTAGAAACAGACCTGTGTGTGTGGGGCAGACTAGAAACAGACCTGTGTGTTTGGGGGCAGACTAGAAACAGACCTTTGTGTTTGGGGGCAGACTAGAAACAGACCTGTGTGTGTGGGGGGGCAGACTAGAAACAGACCTGTGTGTTTGGGGCAGACTAGATACAGACCTGTGTGTTTGGGGGCAGACTAGAAACAGACCTGTGTGTGGGGGCAGACTAGAAACAGACCTGTGTGTGGGGGGGCAGACTAGAAACAGACCTGTGTGTGGGGGCAGACTAGAAACAGACCTTTGTGTTTGTGGGCAGACTAGAAACAGACCTGTGTGTGTGGGGGGGCAGACTAGAAACAGACCTGTGTGTTTGGGGCAGACTAGAAACAGACCTGTATGTGTGGGTCAGACTAGAAACAGACCTGTGTGTGTGTGGGGGCAGACTAGAAAAAGACCTGTGTGTTTGGGGGCAGACTAGAAACAGACCTGTGTGTGGGGGCAGACTAGAAACAGACCTGTGTGTTTGGGGCAGACTAGAAACAGACCTGTGTGTTTGGGGCAGACTATAAACAGACATGTGTGTGTGTGTGGGGGGGGGGGGGGGGGGGGGCAGACTATAAACAGACCTGTGTGTGGGGGGTTGCCAGACTATAAACAGACCTGTGTGTGTGGGGCAGACTAGAAACAGACCTGTGTGTGGGGGGCAGACTAGAAACAGACCTGTGTCTGGGGGGCAGACTATAAACAGACCTGTGTGTGTGGGGGGCAGACTATAAACAGACCTGTGTGTGGGGGGTGGGCAGACTAGAAACAGACCTGTGGGGGGGGGGGGGGGGGGGCAGAATAGAAACAGACTTGTGTGGGGGGTAGGCAGACTAGAAACAGACCTGTGTGTTTGGGGGCAGACTAGAAACAGACCTGTGTGTTTGGGGCAGACTAGAAACAGACCTGTGTGTTTGAGGCAGACTATAAACAGACCTGTGTGTTTGTGGCAGACTATGAACAGACATGTGTGTGGGGGGGGGGGGCAGACTATAAACAGACCTGTGTGTGTGGGGCAGACTAGAAACAGACCTGTGTGTGGGGGGCAGACTAGAAACAGACCTGTGTCTGGGGGGCAGACTATAAACAGACCAGTGTGTGTGGGGGCAGACTAGATACAGACCTGTGTGTGTTTGGGGCAGACTAGAAACAGACGTGTGTTTGGGGTCAGACTATAAACAGACCTGTGTGTTTGGGGGCAGACTAGAAACAGACCTGTCTGTGGGGGCAGACTAGAAACAGACCTGTGTGTGTGGGGGCAGACTAGAAACAGACCTGTGTGTGTGTGGGGGCAGACTATAAACAGACCTGTGTGTTTGGGGGCAGACTAGATACAGACCTGTGTGTTTGAGGGCAGACTAGAAACAGACCTGTGTGTGTTGGGCAGACTAGAAACAGACCTGTGTGTGTGTGGGGAAGACTAGAAACAGACCTGTGTGTGGGGGCAGACTATAAACAGACCTGTGTGTGTGTGGGGGCAGACTAGAAACAGACCTGTGTGTGTGTGGGGGCAGACTAGAAACAGACCTGTGTGTTTGGGGGCAGACTAGAAACAGACCTGTGTGTGGGGGCAGACTAGAAACAGACCTTTGTGTGTGTGGGGGCAGACTAGAAACAGACCTGTGTGTGTGTGGGGGCAGACTAGAAACAGACCTGTGTGTTTGGGGGCAGACTAGAAACAGACCTGTGTGTGGGGGCAGACTAGAAACAGACCTTTGTGTGTGTGGGGGCAGACTAGAAACAGACCTGTGTGTTTGGGGGCAGACTAGAAACAGACCTGTGTGTGGGGGCAGACTAGAAACAGACCTGTGTGTTTGGGGGCAGACTACAAACAGACCTGTGTGTGTGTGGGGGGCAGACTAGAAACAGACCTGTGTGTTTGGGGGCAGACTAGAAACAGACCTGTGTGTGGGGGCAGACTAGAAACAGACCTGTGTGTGTGTGTGTGGGGCAGACTAGAAACAGACATGTGTGTGTGTGGGGGCAGACTAGAAACAGACCTGTGTGTTTGGGGCAGACTATAAACAGACATGTGTGTGTGTGGGGGGGGGGGGCAGACTATAAACAGACCTGTGTGTGGGGGGTGGACAGACTATAAAGAGACCTGTGTGTGTGGGGCAGACTAGAAACAGACATGTGTGTGTGTGGGGCAGACTATAAACAGACCTGTGTGTGGGGGGAAGACTATAAACAGACCTGTGTGTTTGGGGCAGACTATAAACAGACATGTGTGTGTGTGGGGGGGGGGGGGCAGACTATAAACAGACCTGTGTGTGGGGGGTGGGCAGACTATAAAGAGACCTGTGTGTGTGGGGCAGACTAGAAACAGACATGTGTGTGTGTGTGGGGCAGACTATAAACAGACCTGTGTGTGGGGGGCAGACTAGAAACAGACCTGTGTCTGGGGGGCAGACTATAAACAGACCTGTGTGTGTGGGGGGCAGACTAGAAACAGACCTGTGTGTGTGTGGGGCAGAATAGAAACAGAGATGTGTGTTTGGGGTCAAAATATAAACAGACCTGTGTGTTTGGGGGCAGACTAGAAACATACCTGTGTGTGTGGGGGGCAGACTAGAAACAGACCTGTGTGTGTGTGTGGGGTAGACTAGAAATAGACCTGTGTGTGGGGGCAGACTAGAAACAGACCTGTGTGTGTTGGGCAGACTAGAAACAGACCTGTGTGTGTGTGGGGAAGACTAGAAACAGACCTGTGTGTGGGGGCAGACTATAAACAGACATGTGTGTTTGGGGGTAGACTAGAAACAGACCTGTGTGTGGGGGCAGACTAGAAACAGACCTGTGTGTGTGGGGGCAGACTAGAAACAGACCTGTGTGTGTGTGGGGGCAGACTATAAACAGACCTGTGTGTTTGGGGGCAGACTAGATACAGACCTGTGTGTTTGAGGGCAGACTAGAAACAGACCTGTGTGTGTTGGGCAGACTAGAAACAGACCTGTGTGTGTGTGGGGAAGACTAGAAACAGACCTGTGTGTGGGGGCAGACTATAAACAGACCTGTTTGTGTGTGGGGGCAGACTAGAAACAGACCTGTGTGTGTGTGGGGGCAGACTAGAAACAGACCTGTGTGTTTGGGGGCAGACTAGAAACAGACCTGTGTGTGTGGGGGGGCAGACTAGAAACAGACCTGTGTGTGTGTGGGTCAGACTTTAAACAGACCTTTGTGTTTGGGGGCAGACTAGAAACAGACCTGTGTGTGTGGGGGGGCAGACTAGAAACAGACCTGTGTGTTTGGGGCAGACTAGAAACAGACCTGTATGTGTGGGTCAGACTAGAAACAGACCTGTGTGTGTGTGGGGGCAGACTATAAACAGACCTGTGTGTTTGGGGGCAGACTAGAAACAGACCTGTGTGTGGGGGCAGACTAGAAACAGACCTGTGTGTGTGTGGGGGCAGACTAGAAACAGGCCTGTGTGTGTGGGGCAGACTAGAAACAGACCTGTGTGTGGGGGCAGACTAGAAACAGACCTGTGTGTTTGGGGGTCAGACTAGAAACATACCTTTGTGTTTGTGGGCAGACTAGAAACAGACCTGTGTGTGTGGGGCAGACTAGAAACAGACCTGTGTGTTTGGGGGCAGACAAGAAACAGACCTTTGTGTTTGGGGGCAGACTAGAAACAGACCTGTGTGTGTGGGGGGGCAGACTAGAAACAGACCTGTGTGTTTGGGGCAGACTAGAAACAGACCTGTGTGTTTGGGGGCAGACTAGAAACAGACCTGTGTGTGGGGGCAAACTATAAACAGACCTGTGTGTGGGGGGGCAGACTAGAAACAGACCTGTGTGTGGGGGCAGACTAGAAACAGACCTTTGTGTTTGTGGGCAGACTAGAAACAGACCTGTGTGTGTGGGGGGGCAGACTAGAAACAGACCTGTGTGTTTGGGGCAGACTAGAAACAGACCTGTATGTGTGGGTCAGACTAGAAACAGACCTGTGTGTGTGTGAGGGCAGACTAGAAAAAGACCTGTGTGTTTGGGGGCAGACTAGAAACAGACCTGTGTGTGGGGGCAGACTACAAACAGACCTGTGTGTTTGGGGCAGACTAGAAACAGACCTGTGTGTTTGGGGCAGACTATAAACAGACATGTGTGTGTGTGTGGGGGGGGGGGGGGCAGACTATAAACAGACCTGTGTGTGGGGGGTTGCCAGACTATAAACAGACCTGTGTGTGTGGGGCAGACTAGAAACAGACCTGTGTGTGGGGGGCAGACTAGAAACAGACCTGTGTCTGGGGGGCAGACTATAAACAGACCAGTGTGTGTGGGGGGCAGACTAGAAACAGACCTGTGTGTGTTTGGGGCAGACTAGAAACAGACATGTGTGTTTGGGGTCAGACTATAAACAGACCTGTGTGTTTGGGGGCAGACTAGAAACAGACCTGTCTGTGGGGGCAGACTAGAAACAGACCTGTGTGTGTGGGGGCAGACTAGAAACAGACCTGTGTGTGTGTGGGGGCAGACTATAAACAGACCTGTGTGTTTGGGGGCAGACTAGATACAGACCTGTGTGTTTGAGGGCAGACTAGAAACAGACCTGTGTGTGTTGGGCAGACTAGAAACAGACCTGTGTGTGTGTGGGGAAGACTAGAAACAGACCTGTGTGTGGGGGCAGACTATAAACAGACCTGTGTGTGTGTGGGGGCAGACTAGAAACAGACCTGTGTGTGTGTGGGGGCAGACTAGAAACAGACCTGTGTGTTTGGGGGCAGACTAGAAACAGACCTGTGTGTGGGGGCAGACTAGAAACAGACCTTTGTGTGTGTGGGGGCAGACTAGAAACAGACCTGTGTGTGTGTGGGGGCAGACTAGAAACAGACCTGTGTGTTTGGGTGCAGACTAGAAACAGACCTGTGTGTGGGGGCAGACTAGAAACAGACCTTTGTGTGTGTGGGGGCAGACTAGAAACAGTCCTGTGTGTTTGGGGGCAGACTAGAAACAGACCTGTGTGTGGGGGCAGACTAGAAACAGACCTGTGTGTTTGGGGGCAGACTACAAACAGACCTGTGTGTGTGTGGGGGGCAGACTAGAAACAGACCTGTGTGTTTGGGGGCAGACTAGAAACAGACCTGTGTGTGGGGGCAGACTAGAAACAGACCTGTGTGTGTGTGTGTGGGGCAGACTAGAAACAGACCTGTGTGTGTGTGGGGGCAGACTAGAAACAGACCTGTGTGTTTGGGGCAGACTATAAACAGACATGTGTGTGTGTGGGGGGGGGGGGGGGGGCAGACTATAAACAGACCTGTGTGTGGGGGGTGGGCAGACTATAAAGAGACCTGTGTGTGTGGGGCAGACTAGAAACAGACATGTGTGTGTGTGGGGCAGACTATAAACAGACCTGTGTGTGGGGGGAAGACTATAAACAGACCTGTGTGTTTGGGGCAGACTATAAACAGACATGTGTGTGTGTGGGGGGGGGGGGGGGGCAGACTATAAACAGACCTGTGTGTGGGGGGTGGGCAGACTATAAAGAGACCTGTGTGTGTGGGGCAGACTAGAAACAGACATGTGTGTGTGTGTGGGGCAGACTATAAACAGACCTGTGTGTGGGGGGCAGACTAGAAACAGACCTGTGTCTGGGGGGCAGACTATAAATAGACCTGTGTGTGTGGGGGGCAGACTAGAAACAGACCTGTGTGTGTGTGGGGCAGAATAGAAACAGAGATGTGTGTTTGGGGTCAGAATATAAACAGACCTGTGTGTTTGGGGGCAGACTAGAAACATACCTGTGTGTGTGGGGGGCAGACTAGAAACAGACCTGTGTGTGTGTGTGGGGTAGACTAGAAATAGACCTGTGTGTGGGGGCAGACTAGAAACAGACCTGTGTGTGTTGGGCAGACTAGAAACAGACCTGTGTGTGTGTGGGGAAGACTAGAAACAGACCTGTGTGTGGGGGCAGACTATAAACAGACATGTGTGTTTGGGGGCAGACTAGAAACAGACCTGTGTGTGGGGGCAGACTAGAAACAGACCTGTGTGTGTGGGGGCAGACTAGAAACAGACCTGTGTGTGTGTGGGGGCAGACTATAAACAGACCTGTGTGTTTGGGGGCAGACTAGATACAGACCTGTGTGTTTGAGGGCAGACTAGAAACAGACCTGTGTGTGTTGGGCAGACTAGAAACAGACCTGTGTGTGTGTGGGGAAGACTAGAAACAGACCTGTGTGTGGGGGCAGACTATAAACAGACCTGTGTGTGTGTGGGGGCAGACTAGAAACAGACCTGTGTGTGTGTGGGGGCAGACTAGAAACAGACCTGTGTGTTTGGGGGCAGACTAGAAACAGACCTGTGTGTGTGGGGGGGCAGACTAGAAACAGACCTGTGTGTGTGTGGGTCAGACTTTAAACAGACCTTTGTGTTTGGGGGCAGACTAGAAACAGACCTGTGTGTGTGGGGGGGCAGACTAGAAACAGACCTGTGTGTTTGGGGCAGACTAGAAACAGACCTGTATGTGTGGGTCAGACTAGAAACAGACCTGTGTGTGTGTGGGGGCAGACTATAAACAGACCTGTGTGTTTGGGGGCAGACTAGAAACAGACCTGTGTGTGGGGGCAGACTAGAAACAGACCTGTGTGTGTGTGGGGGCAGACTAGAAACAGGCCTGTGTGTGTGGGGCAGACTAGAAACAGACCTGTGTGTGGGGGCAGACTAGAAACAGACCTGTGTGTTTGGGGGTCAGACTAGAAACAGACCTGTGTGTTTGGGGCAGACTAGAAACAGACCTGTGTGTTTGGGGGCAGACTAGAAACAGACCTGTGTGTGGGGGCAAACTAGAAACAGACCTGTGTGTTTGAGGCAGACTAGAAACAGACCTGTGTGTTTGGGGGCAGACTAGAAACAGACCTGTGGGGGGGGGGGGCAGAATAGAAACAGACTTGTGTGGGGGGTAGGCAGACTAGAAACAGACCTGTGTGTTTGGGGGCAGACTAGAAACAGACCTGTGTGTGGGGGCAGACTAGAAACAGACCTGTGTGTGGGGGGGCAGACTAGAAACAGACCTGTGTGTGGGGGCAGACTAGAAACAGACCTTTGTGTTTGTGGGCAGACTAGAAACAGACCTGTGTGTGTGGGGGGGCAGACTAGAAACAGACCTGTGTGTTTGGGGCAGACTAGAAACAGACCTGTATGTGTGGGTCAGACTAGAAACAGACCTGTGTGTGTGTGGGGGCAGACTAGAAAAAGACCTGTGTGTTTGGGGGCAGACTAGAAACAGACCTGTGTGTGGGGGCAGACTAGAAACAGACCTGTGTGTTTGGGGCAGACTAGAAACAGACCTGTGTGTTTGGGGCAGACTATAAACAGACATGTGTGTGTGTGGGGGGGGGGGGGGGGGCAGACTATAAACAGACCTGTGTGTGGGGGGTTGCCAGACTATAAACAGACCTGTGTGTGTGGGGCAGACTAGAAACAGACCTGTGTGTGGGGGGCAGACTAGAAACAGACCTGTGTCTGGGGGGCAGACTATAAACAGACCTGTGTGTGTGGGGGGCAGACTATAAACAGACCTGTGTGTGGGGGGTGGGCAGACTAGAAACAGACCTGTGGGGGGGGGGGGGGCAGAATATAAACAGACTTGTGTGGGGGGTAGGCAGACTAGAAACAGACCTGTGTGTTTGGGGGCAGACTAGAAACAGACCTGTGTGTGGGGGCAGACTAGAAACAGACCTGTGTGTGGGGGGGCAGACTAGAAACAGACCTGTGTGTGGGGGCAGACTAGAAACAGACCTTTGTGTTTGTGGGCAGACTAGAAACAGACCTGTGTGTGTGGGGGGGCAGACTAGAAACAGACCTGTGTGTTTGGGGCAGACTAGAAACAGACCTGTATGTGTGGGTCAGACTAGAAACAGACCTGTGTGTGTGTGGGGGCAGACTAGAAAAAGACCTGTGTGTTTGTGGGCAGACTAGAAACAGACCTGTGTGTGGGGGCAGACTAGAAACAGACCTGTGTGTTTGGGGCAGACTAGAAACAGACCTGTGTGTTTGGGGCAGACTATAAACAGACATGTGTGTGTGTGTGTGGGGGGGGGGGGGGGGGCAGACTATAAACAGACCTGTGTGTGGGGGGTTGCCAGACTATAAACAGACCTGTGTGTGTGGGGCAGACTAGAAACAGACCTGTGTGTGGGGGGCAGACTAGAAACAGACCTGTGTCTGGGGGGCAGACTATAAACAGACCTGTGTGTGTGGGGGGCAGACTATAAACAGACCTGTGTGTGGGGGGTGGGCAGACTAGAAACAGACCTGTGGGGGGGGGGGTCAGAATAGAAACAGACTTGTGTGGGGGGTAGGCAGACTAGAAACAGACCTGTGTGTTTGGGGGCAGACTAGAAACAGACCTGTGTGTGGGGGGTTGCCAGACTATAAACAGACCTGTGTGTGTGGGGCAGACTAGAAACAGACCTGTGTGTGGGGGGCAGACTAGAAACAGACCTGTGTCTGGGGGGCAGACTATAAACAGACCTGTGTGTGTGGGGGGCAGACTATAAACAGACCTGTGTGTGGGGGGTGGGCAGACTAGAAACAGACCTGTGGGGGGGGGGGGGCAGAATAGAAACAGACTTGTGTGGGGGGTAGGCAGACTAGAAACAGACCTGTGTGTTTGGGGGCAGACTAGAAACAGACCTGTGTGTGGGGGCAGACTAGAAACAGACCTGTGTGTGGGGGGGCAGACTAGAAACAGACCTGTGTGTGGGGGCAGACTAGAAACAGACCTTTGTGTTTGTGGGCAGACTAGAAACAGACCTGTGTGTGTGGGGGGGCAGACTAGAAACAGACCTGTGTGTTTGGGGCAGACTAGAAACAGACCTGTATGTGTGGGTCAGACTAGAAACAGACCTGTGTGTGTGTGGGGGCAGACTAGAAAAAGACCTGTGTGTTTGGGGGCAGACTAGAAACAGACCTGTGTGTGGGGGCAGACTAGAAACAGACCTGTGTGTTTGGGGCAGACTAGAAACAGACCTGTGTGTTTGGGGCAGACTATAAACAGACATGTGTGTGTGTGGGGGGGGGGGGGGGCAGACTATAAACAGACCTGTGTGTGGGGGGTTGCCAGACTATAAACAGACCTGTGTGTGTGGGGCAGACTAGAAACAGACCTGTGTGTGGGGGGCAGACTAGAAACAGACCTGTGTCTGGGGGGCAGACTATAAACAGACCTGTGTGTGTGGGGGGCAGACTATAAACAGACCTGTGTGTGGGGGGTGGGCAGACTAGAAACAGACCTGTGGGGGGGGGGGCAGAATAGAAACAGACTTGTGTGGGGGGTAGGCAGACTAGAAACAGACCTGTGTGTTTGGGGGCAGACTAGAAACAGACCTGTGTGTGGGGGCAGACTAGAAACAGACCTGTGTGTGGGGGGGCAGACTAGAAACAGACCTGTGTGTGGGGGCAGACTAGAAACAGACCTTTGTGTTTGTGGGCAGACTAGAAACAGACCTGTGTGTGTGGGGGGGCAGACTAGAAACAGACCTGTGTGTTTGGGGCAGACTAGAAACAGACCTGTATGTGTGGGTCAGACTAGAAACAGACCTGTGTGTGTGTGGGGGCAGACTAGAAAAAGACCTGTGTGTTTGGGGGCAGACTAGAAACAGACCTGTGTGTGGGGGCAGACTAGAAACAGACCTGTGTGTTTGGGGCAGACTAGAAACAGACCTGTGTGTTTGGGGCAGACTATAAACAGACATGTGTGTGTGTGGGGGGGGGGGGGGGGGGGGGGGGGGCAGACTATAAACAGACCTGTGTGTGGGGGGTTGCCAGACTATAAACAGACCTGTGTGTGTGGGGCAGACTAGAAACAGACCTGTGTGTGGGGGGCAGACTAGAAACAGACCTGTGTCTGGGGGGCAGACTATAAACAGACCTGTGTGTGTGGGGGGCAGACTATAAACAGACCTGTGTGTGGGGGGTGGGCAGACTAGAAACAGACCTGTGGGGGGGGGGGGGCAGAATAGAAACAGACTTGTGTGGGGGGTAGGCAGACTAGAAACAGACCTGTGTGTTTGGGGGCAGACTAGAAACAGACCTGTGTGTGGGGGGTTGCCAGACTATAAACAGACCTGTGTGTGTGGGGCAGACTAGAAACAGACCTGTGTGTGGGGGGCAGACTAGAAACAGACCTGTGTCTGGGGGGCAGACTATAAACAGACCTGTGTGTGTGGGGGGCAGACTATAAACAGACCTGTGTGTGGGGGGTGGGCAGACTAGAAACAGACCTGTGGGGGGGGGGGGGGCAGAATAGAAACAGACTTGTGTGGGGGGTAGGCAGACTAGAAACAGACCTGTGTGTTTGGGGGCAGACTAGAAACAGACCTGTGTGTGGGGGCAGACTAGAAACAGACCTGTGTGTGGGGGGGCAGACTAGAAACAGACCTGTGTGTGGGGGCAGACTAGAAACAGACCTTTGTGTTTGTGGGCAGACTAGAAACAGACCTGTGTGTGTGGGGGGGCAGACTAGAAACAGACCTGTGTGTTTGGGGCAGACTAGAAACAGACCTGTATGTGTGGGTCAGACTAGAAACAGACCTGTGTGTGTGTGGGGGCAGACTAGAAAAAGACCTGTGTGTTTGGGGGCAGACTAGAAACAGACCTGTGTGTGGGGGCAGACTAGAAACAGACCTGTGTGTTTGGGGCAGACTAGAAACAGACCTGTGTGTTTGGGGCAGACTATAAACAGACATGTGTGTGTGGGGGGGGGGGGGGGCAGACTATAAACAGACCTGTGTGTGGGGGGTTGCCAGACTATAAACAGACCTGTGTGTGTGGGGCAGACTAGAAACAGACCTGTGTGTGGGGGGCAGACTAGAAACAGACCTGTGTCTGGGGGGCAGACTATAAACAGACCTGTGTGTGTGGGGGGCAGACTATAAACAGACCTGTGTGTGGGGGGTGGGCAGACTAGAAACAGACCTGTGGGGGGGGGGGCAGAATAGAAACAGACTTGTGTGGGGGGTAGGCAGACTAGAAACAGACCTGTGTGTTTGGGGGCAGACTAGAAACAGACCTGTGTGTTTGGGGCAGACTAGAAACAGACCTGTGTGTTTGAGGCAGACTATAAACAGACCTGTGTGTTTGGGGCAGACTATGAACAGACATGTGTGTGGGGGGGGGGCAGACTATAAACAGACCTGTGTGTGTGGGGCAGACTAGAAACAGACCTGTGTGTGGGGGGCAGACTAGAAACAGACCTGTATCTGGGGGGCAGACTATAAACAGACCAGTGTGTGTGGGGGGCAGACTAGAAACAGACCTGTGTGTGTTTGGGGCAGACTAGAAACAGACATGTGTGTTTGGGGTCAGACTATAAACAGACCTGTGTGTTTGGGGGCAGACTAGAAACAGACCTGTGTGTGGGGGCAGACTAGAAACAGACCTGTGTGTGTGGGGGCAGACTAGAAACAGACCTGTGTGTGGGGGGTTGCCAGACTATAAACAGACCTGTGTGTGTGGGGCAGACTAGAAACAGACCTGTGTGTGGGGGGCAGACTAGAAACAGACCTGTGTCTGGGGGGCAGACTATAAACAGACCAGTGTGTGTGGGGGGCAGACTAGAAACAGACCTGTGTGTGTTTGGGGCAGACTAGAAACAGACATGTGTGTTTGGGGTCAGACTATAAACAGACCTGTGTGTTTGGGGGCAGACTAGAAACAGACCTGTCTGTGGGGGCAGACTAGAAACAGACCTGTGTGTGTGGGGGCAGACTAGAAACAGACCTGTGTGTGTGTGGGGGCAGACTATAAACAGACCTGTGTGTTTGGGGGCAGACTAGATACAGACCTGTGTGTTTGAGGGCAGACTAGAAACAGACCTGTGTGTGTTGGGCAGACTAGAAACAGACCTGTGTGTGTGTGGGGAAGACTAGAAACAGACCTGTGTGTGGGGGCAGACTATAAACAGACCTGTGTGTGTGTGGGGGCAGACTAGAAACAGACCTGTGTGTGTGTGGGGGCAGACTAGAAACAGACCTGTGTGTTTGGGGGCAGACTAGAAACAGACCTGTGTGTGGGGGCAGACTAGAAACAGACCTTTGTGTGTGTGGGGGCAGACTAGAAACAGACCTGTGTGTGTGTGGGGGCAGACTAGAAACAGACCTGTGTGTTTGGGTGCAGACTAGAAACAGACCTGTGTGTGGGGGCAGACTAGAAACAGACCTTTGTGTGTGTGGGGGCAGACTAGAAACAGTCCTGTGTGTTTGGGGGCAGACTAGAAACAGACCTGTGTGTGGGGGCAGACTAGAAACAGACCTGTGTGTTTGGGGGCAGACTACAAACAGACCTGTGTGTGTGTGGGGGGCAGACTAGAAACAGACCTGTGTGTTTGGGGGCAGACTAGAAACAGACCTGTGTGTGGGGGCAGACTAGAAACAGACCTGTGTGTGTGTGTGTGGGGCAGACTAGAAACAGACCTGTGTGTGTGTGGGGGCAGACTAGAAACAGACCTGTGTGTTTGGGGCAGACTATAAACAGACATGTGTGTGTGTGGGGGGGGGGGGGGGGGCAGACTATAAACAGACCTGTGTGTGGGGGGTGGGCAGACTATAAAGAGACCTGTGTGTGTGGGGCAGACTAGAAACAGACATGTGTGTGTGTGGGGCAGACTATAAACAGACCTGTGTGTGGGGGGAAGACTATAAACAGACCTGTGTGTTTGGGGCAGACTATAAACAGACATGTGTGTGTGTGGGGGGGGGGGGGGCAGACTATAAACAGACCTGTGTGTGGGGGGTGGGCAGACTATAAAGAGACCTGTGTGTGTGGGGCAGACTAGAAACAGACATGTGTGTGTGTGTGGGGCAGACTATAAACAGACCTGTGTGTGGGGGGCAGACTAGAAACAGACCTGTGTCTGGGGGGCAGACTATAAATAGACCTGTGTGTGTGGGGGGCAGACTAGAAACAGACCTGTGTGTGTGTGGGGCAGAATAGAAACAGAGATGTGTGTTTGGGGTCAGAATATAAACAGACCTGTGTGTTTGGGGGCAGACTAGAAACATACCTGTGTGTGTGGGGGGCAGACTAGAAACAGACCTGTGTGTGTGTGTGGGGTAGACTAGAAATAGACCTGTGTGTGGGGGCAGACTAGAAACAGACCTGTGTGTGTTGGGCAGACTAGAAACAGACCTGTGTGTGTGTGGGGAAGACTAGAAACAGACCTGTGTGTGGGGGCAGACTATAAACAGACATGTGTGTTTGGGGGCAGACTAGAAACAGACCTGTGTGTGGGGGCAGACTAGAAACAGACCTGTGTGTGTGGGGGCAGACTAGAAACAGACCTGTGTGTGTGTGGGGGCAGACTATAAACAGACCTGTGTGTTTGGGGGCAGACTAGATACAGACCTGTGTGTTTGAGGGCAGACTAGAAACAGACCTGTGTGTGTTGGGCAGACTAGAAACAGACCTGTGTGTGTGTGGGGAAGACTAGAAACAGACCTGTGTGTGGGGGCAGACTATAAACAGACCTGTGTGTGTGTGGGGGCAGACTAGAAACAGACCTGTGTGTGTGTGGGGGCAGACTAGAAACAGACCTGTGTGTTTGGGGGCAGACTAGAAACAGACCTGTGTGTGTGGGGGGGCAGACTAGAAACAGACCTGTGTGTGTGTGGGTCAGACTTTAAACAGACCTTTGTGTTTGGGGGCAGACTAGAAACAGACCTGTGTGTGTGGGGGGGCAGACTAGAAACAGACCTGTGTGTTTGGGGCAGACTAGAAACAGACCTGTATGTGTGGGTCAGACTAGAAACAGACCTGTGTGTGTGTGGGGGCAGACTATAAACAGACCTGTGTGTTTGGGGGCAGACTAGAAACAGACCTGTGTGTGGGGGCAGACTAGAAACAGACCTGTGTGTGTGTGGGGGCAGACTAGAAACAGGCCTGTGTGTGTGGGGCAGACTAGAAACAGACCTGTGTGTGGGGGCAGACTAGAAACAGACCTGTGTGTTTGGGGGTCAGACTAGAAACAGACCTGTGTGTTTGGGGCAGACTAGAAACAGACCTGTGTGTTTGGGGGCAGACTAGAAACAGACCTGTGTGTGGGGGCAAACTAGAAACAGACCTGTGTGTTTGAGGCAGACTAGAAACAGACCTGTGTGTTTGGGGGCAGACTAGAAACAGACCTGTGTGTGGGGGCAAACTAGAAACAGACCTGTGTGTGGGGGGTTGCCAGACTAGAAACAGACCTGTGGGGGGGGGGGGGCAGAATAGAAACAGACTTGTGTGGGGGGTAGGCAGACTAGAAACAGACCTGTGTGTTTGGGGGCAGACTAGAAACAGACCTGTGTGTGGGGGCAGACTAGAAACAGACCTGTGTGTGGGGGGGCAGACTAGAAACAGACCTGTGTGTGGGGGCAGACTAGAAACAGACCTTTGTGTTTGTGGGCAGACTAGAAACAGACCTGTGTGTGTGGGGGGGCAGACTAGAAACAGACCTGTGTGTTTGGGGCAGACTAGAAACAGACCTGTATGTGTGGGTCAGACTAGAAACAGACCTGTGTGTGTGTGGGGGCAGACTAGAAAAAGACCTGTGTGTTTGGGGGCAGACTAGAAACAGACCTGTGTGTGGGGGCAGACTAGAAACAGACCTGTGTGTTTGGGGCAGACTAGAAACAGACCTGTGTGTTTGGGGCAGACTATAAACAGACATGTGTGTGTGTGGGGGGGGGGGGGGGGCAGACTATTAACAGACCTGTGTGTGGGGGGTTGCCAGACTATAAACAGACCTGTGTGTGTGGGGCAGACTAGAAACAGACCTGTGTGTGGGGGGCAGACTAGAAACAGACCTGTGTCTGGGGGGCAGACTATAAACAGACCTGTGTGTGTGGGGGGCAGACTATAAACAGACCTGTGTGTGGGGGGTGGGCAGACTAGAAACAGACCTGTGGGGGGGGGGGGGGCAGAATATAAACAGACTTGTGTGGGGGGTAGGCAGACTAGAAACAGACCTGTGTGTTTGGGGGCAGACTAGAAACAGACCTGTGTGTGGGGGCAGACTAGAAACAGACCTGTGTGTGGGGGGGCAGACTAGAAACAGACCTGTGTGTGGGGGCAGACTAGAAACAGACCTTTGTGTTTGTGGGCAGACTAGAAACAGACCTGTGTGTGTGGGGGGGCAGACTAGAAACAGACCTGTGTGTTTGGGGCAGACTAGAAACAGACCTGTATGTGTGGGTCAGACTAGAAACAGACCTGTGTGTGTGTGGGGGCAGACTAGAAAAAGACCTGTGTGTTTGTGGGCAGACTAGAAACAGACCTGTGTGTGGGGGCAGACTAGAAACAGACCTGTGTGTTTGGGGCAGACTAGAAACAGACCTGTGTGTTTGGGGCAGACTATAAACAGACATGTGTGTGTGTGTGTGGGGGGGGGGGGGGGGGGCAGACTATAAACAGACCTGTGTGTGGGGGGTTGCCAGACTATAAACAGACCTGTGTGTGTGGGGCAGACTAGAAACAGACCTGTGTGTGGGGGGCAGACTAGAAACAGACCTGTGTCTGGGGGGCAGACTATAAACAGACCTGTGTGTGTGGGGGGCAGACTATAAACAGACCTGTGTGTGGGGGGTGGGCAGACTAGAAACAGACCTGTGGGGGGGGGGGTCAGAATAGAAACAGACTTGTGTGGGGGGTAGGCAGACTAGAAACAGACCTGTGTGTTTGGGGGCAGACTAGAAACAGACCTGTGTGTGGGGGGTTGCCAGACTATAAACAGACCTGTGTGTGTGGGGCAGACTAGAAACAGACCTGTGTGTGGGGGGCAGACTAGAAACAGACCTGTGTCTGGGGGGCAGACTATAAACAGACCTGTGTGTGTGGGGGGCAGACTATAAACAGACCTGTGTGTGGGGGGTGGGCAGACTAGAAACAGACCTGTGGGGGGGGGGGGGCAGAATAGAAACAGACTTGTGTGGGGGGTAGGCAGACTAGAAACAGACCTGTGTGTTTGGGGGCAGACTAGAAACAGACCTGTGTGTGGGGGCAGACTAGAAACAGACCTGTGTGTGGGGGGGCAGACTAGAAACAGACCTGTGTGTGGGGGCAGACTAGAAACAGACCTTTGTGTTTGTGGGCAGACTAGAAACAGACCTGTGTGTGTGGGGGGGCAGACTAGAAACAGACCTGTGTGTTTGGGGCAGACTAGAAACAGACCTGTATGTGTGGGTCAGACTAGAAACAGACCTGTGTGTGTGTGGGGGCAGACTAGAAAAAGACCTGTGTGTTTGGGGGCAGACTAGAAACAGACCTGTGTGTGGGGGCAGACTAGAAACAGACCTGTGTGTTTGGGGCAGACTAGAAACAGACCTGTGTGTTTGGGGCAGACTATAAACAGACATGTGTGTGTGTGGGGGGGGGGGGGGGGCAGACTATAAACAGACCTGTGTGTGGGGGGTTGCCAGACTATAAACAGACCTGTGTGTGTAGGGCAGACTAGAAACAGACCTGTGTGTGGGGGGCAGACTAGAAACAGACCTGTGTCTGGGGGGCAGACTATAAACAGACCTGTGTGTGTGGGGGGCAGACTATAAACAGACCTGTGTGTGGGGGGTGGGCAGACTAGAAACAGACCTGTGGGGGGGGGGGCAGAATAGAAACAGACTTGTGTGGGGGGTAGGCAGACTAGAAACAGACCTGTGTGTTTGGGGGCAGACTAGAAACAGACCTGTGTGTGGGGGCAGACTAGAAACAGACCTGTGTGTGGGGGGGCAGACTAGAAACAGACCTGTGTGTGGGGGCAGACTAGAAACAGACCTTTGTGTTTGTGGGCAGACTAGAAACAGACCTGTGTGTGTGGGGGGGCAGACTAGAAACAGACCTGTGTGTTTGGGGCAGACTAGAAACAGACCTGTATGTGTGGGTCAGACTAGAAACAGACCTGTGTGTGTGTGGGGGCAGACTAGAAAAAGACCTGTGTGTTTGGGGGCAGACTAGAAACAGACCTGTGTGTGGGGGCAGACTAGAAACAGACCTGTGTGTTTGGGGCAGACTAGAAACAGACCTGTGTGTTTGGGGCAGACTATAAACAGACATGTGTGTGTGTGGGGGGGGGGGGGGGGGGGGGGGGGGGGGGCAGACTATAAACAGACCTGTGTGTGGGGGGTTGCCAGACTATAAACAGACCTGTGTGTGTGGGGCAGACTAGAAACAGACCTGTGTGTGGGGGGCAGACTAGAAACAGACCTGTGTCTGGGGGGCAGACTATAAACAGACCTGTGTGTGTGGGGGGCAGACTATAAACAGACCTGTGTGTGGGGGGTGGGCAGACTAGAAACAGACCTGTGGGGGGGGGGGGGCAGAATAGAAACAGACTTGTGTGGGGGGTAGGCAGACTAGAAACAGACCTGTGTGTTTGGGGGCAGACTAGAAACAGACCTGTGTGTGGGGGGTTGCCAGACTATAAACAGACCTGTGTGTGTGGGGCAGACTAGAAACAGACCTGTGTGTGGGGGGCAGACTAGAAACAGACCTGTGTCTGGGGGGCAGACTATAAACAGACCTGTGTGTGTGGGGGGCAGACTATAAACAGACCTGTGTGTGGGGGGTGGGCAGACTAGAAACAGACCTGTGGGGGGGGGGGGGGGCAGAATAGAAACAGACTTGTGTGGGGGGTAGGCAGACTAGAAACAGACCTGTGTGTTTGGGGGCAGACTAGAAACAGACCTGTGTGTGGGGGCAGACTAGAAACAGACCTGTGTGTGGGGGGGCAGACTAGAAACAGACCTGTGTGTGGGGGCAGACTAGAAACAGACCTTTGTGTTTGTGGGCAGACTAGAAACAGACCTGTGTGTGTGGGGGGGCAGACTAGAAACAGACCTGTGTGTTTGGGGCAGACTAGAAACAGACCTGTATGTGTGGGTCAGACTAGAAACAGACCTGTGTGTGTGTGGGGGCAGACTAGAAAAAGACCTGTGTGTTTGGGGGCAGACTAGAAACAGACCTGTGTGTGGGGGCAGACTAGAAACAGACCTGTGTGTTTGGGGCAGACTAGAAACAGACCTGTGTGTTTGGGGCAGACTATAAACAGACATGTGTGTGTGGGGGGGGGGGGGGCAGACTATAAACAGACCTGTGTGTGGGGGGTTGCCAGACTATAAACAGACCTGTGTGTGTGGGGCAGACTAGAAACAGACCTGTGTGTGGGGGGCAGACTAGAAACAGACCTGTGTCTGGGGGGCAGACTATAAACAGACCTGTGTGTGTGGGGGGCAGACTATAAACAGACCTGTGTGTGGGGGGTGGGCAGACTAGAAACAGACCTGTGGGGGGGGGGGGCAGAATAGAAACAGACTTGTGTGGGGGGTAGGCAGACTAGAAACAGACCTGTGTGTTTGGGGGCAGACTAGAAACAGACCTGTGTGTTTGGGGCAGACTAGAAACAGACCTGTGTGTTTGAGGCAGACTATAAACAGACCTGTGTGTTTGGGGCAGACTATGAACAGACATGTGTGTGGGGGGGGGGCAGACTATAAACAGACCTGTGTGTGTGGGGCAGACTAGAAACAGACCTGTGTGTGGGGGGCAGACTAGAAACAGACCTGTATCTGGGGGGCAGACTATAAACAGACCAGTGTGTGTGGGGGGCAGACTAGAAACAGACCTGTGTGTGTTTGGGGCAGACTAGAAACAGACATGTGTGTTTGGGGTCAGACTATAAACAGACCTGTGTGTTTGGGGGCAGACTAGAAACAGACCTGTGTGTGGGGGCAGACTAGAAACAGACCTGTGTGTGTGGGGGCAGACTAGAAACAGACCTGTGTGTGTGTGGGGGCAGACTATAAACAGACCTGTGTGTTTGGGGGCAGACTAGATACAGACCTGTGTGTTTGAGGGCAGACTAGAAACAGACCTGTGTGTGTTGGGCAGACTAGAAACAGACCTGTGTGTGTGTGGGGAAGACTAGAAACAGACCTGTGTGTGGGGGCAGACTATAAACAGACCTGTGTGTGTGTGGGGGCAGACTAGAAACAGACCTGTGTGTGTGTGGGGGCAGACTAGAAACAGACCTGTGTGTTTGGGGGCAGACTAGAAACAGACCTGTGTGTGGGGGCAGACTAGAAACAGACCTTTGTGTGTGTGGGGGCAGACTAGAAACAGACCTGTGTGTGTGTGGGGGCAGACTAGAAACAGACCTGTGTGTTTGGGGGCAGACTAGAAACAGACCTGTGTGTGGGGGCAGACTAGAAACAGACCTTTGTGTGTGTGGGGGCAGACTAGAAACAGACCTGTGTGTTTGGGGGCAGACTAGAAACAGACCTGTGTGTGGGGGCAGACTAGAAACAGACCTGTGTGTTTGGGGGCAGACTACAAACAGACCTGTGTGTGTGTGGGGGGCAGACTAGAAACAGACCTGTGTGTTTGGGGGCAGACTAGAAACAGACCTGTGTGTGGGGGCAGACTAGAAACAGACCTGTGTGTGTGTGTGGGGCAGACTAGAAACAGACCTGTGTGTGTGTGGGGGCAGACTAGAAACAGACCTGTGTGTTTGGGGCAGACTATAAACAGACCTGTGTGTGTGGGGGGCAGACTATAAACAGACCTGTGTGTGGGGGGTTGCCAGACTATAAACAGACCTGTGTGTGTGGGGCAGACTAGAAACAGACCTGTGTGTGGGGGGCAGACTAGAAACAGACCTGTGTCTGGGGGGCAGACTATAAACAGACCTGTGTGTGTGGGGGGCAGACTATAAACAGACCTGTGTGTGGGGGGTGGGCAGACTAGAAACAGACCTGTGGGGGGGGGGGGGGGGCAGAATAGAAACAGACTTGTGTGGGGGGTAGGCAGACTAGAAACAGACCTGTGTGTTTGGGGGCAGACTAGAAACAGACCTGTGTGTTTGGGGCAGACTAGAAACAGACCTGTGTGTTTGAGGCAGACTATAAACAGACCTGTGTGTTTGGGGCAGACTATGAACAGACATGTGTGTGGGGGGGGGCAGACTATAAACAGACCTGTGTGTGTGGGGCAGACTAGAAACAGACCTGTGTGTGGGGGGCAGACTAGAAACAGACCTGTGTCTGGGGGGCAGACTATAAACAGACCAGTGTGTGTGGGGGGCAGACTAGAAACAGACCTGTGTGTGTTTGGGGCAGACTAGAAACAGACATGTGTGTTTGGGGTCAGACTATAAACAGACCTGTGTGTTTGGGGGCAGACTAGAAACAGACCTGTGTGTGGGGGCAGACTAGAAACAGACCTGTGTGTGTGGGGGCAGACTAGAAACAGACCTGTGTGTGTGTGGGGGCAGACTATAAACAGACCTGTGTGTTTGGGGGCAGACTAGATACAGACCTGTGTGTTTGAGGGCAGACTAGAAACAGACCTGTGTGTGTTGGGCAGACTAGAAACAGACCTGTGTGTGTGTGGGGAAGACTAGAAACAGACCTGTGTGTGGGGGCAGACTATAAACAGACCTGTGTGTGTGTGGGGGCAGACTAGAAACAGACCTGTGTGTGTGTGGGGGCAGACTAGAAACAGACCTGTGTGTTTGGGGGCAGACTAGAAACAGACCTGTGTGTGGGGGCAGACTAGAAACAGACCTTTGTGTGTGTGGGGGCAGACTAGAAACAGACCTGTGTGTGTGGGGGGGCAGACTAGAAACAGACCTGTGTGTTTGGGGGCAGACTAGAAACAGACCTGTGTGTGGGGGCAGACTAGAAACAGACCTTTGTGTGTGTGGGGGCAGACTAGAAACAGACCTGTGTGTTTGGGGGCAGACTAGAAACAGACCTGTGTGTGGGGGCAGACTAGAAACAGACCTGTGTGTTTGGGGGCAGACTACAAACAGACCTGTGTGTGTGTGGGGGGCAGACTAGAAACAGACCTGTGTGTTTGGGGGCAGACTAGAAACAGACCTGTGTGTGGGGGCAGACTAGAAACAGACCTGTGTGTGTGTGTGGGGCAGACTAGAAACAGACCTGTGTGTGTGTGGGGGCAGACTAGAAACAGACCTGTGTGTTTGGGGCAGACTATAAACAGACCTGTGTGTGTGGGGGGCAGACTATAAACAGACCTGTGTGTGGGGGGTTGCCAGACTATAAACAGACCTGTGTGTGTGGGGCAGACTAGAAACAGACCTGTGTGTGGGGGGCAGACTAGAAACAGACCTGTGTCTGGGGGGCAGACTATAAACAGACCTGTGTGTGTGGGGGGCAGACTATAAACAGACCTGTGTGTGGGGGGTGGGCAGACTAGAAACAGACCTGTGGGGGGGGGGGGGGGGCAGAATAGAAACAGACTTGTGTGGGGGGTAGGCAGACTAGAAACAGACCTGTGTGTTTGGGGGCAGACTAGAAACAGACCTGTGTGTTTGGGGCAGACTAGAAACAGACCTGTGTGTTTGAGGCAGACTATAAACAGACCTGTGTGTTTGGGGCAGACTATGAACAGACATGTGTGTGGGGGGGGGCAGACTATAAACAGACCTGTGTGTGTGGGGCAGACTAGAAACAGACCTGTGTGTGGGGGGCAGACTAGAAACAGACCTGTGTCTGGGGGGCAGACTATAAACAGACCAGTGTGTGTGGGGGGCAGACTAGAAACAGACCTGTGTGTGTTTGGGGCAGACTAGAAACAGACATGTGTGTTTGGGGTCAGACTATAAACAGACCTGTGTGTTTGGGGGCAGACTAGAAACAGACCTGTGTGTGGGGGCAGACTAGAAACAGACCTGTGTGTGTGGGGGCAGACTAGAAACAGACCTGTGTGTGTGTGGGGGCAGACTATAAACAGACCTGTGTGTTTGGGGGCAGACTAGATACAGACCTGTGTGTTTGAGGGCAGACTAGAAACAGACCTGTGTGTGTTGGGCAGACTAGAAACAGACCTGTGTGTGTGTGGGGAAGACTAGAAACAGACCTGTGTGTGGGGGCAGACTATAAACAGACCTGTGTGTGTGTGGGGGCAGACTAGAAACAGACCTGTGTGTGTGTGGGGGCAGACTAGAAACAGACCTGTGTGTTTGGGGGCAGACTAGAAACAGACCTGTGTGTGGGGGCAGACTAGAAACAGACCTTTGTGTGTGTGGGGGCAGACTAGAAACAGACCTGTGTGTGTGGGGGGGCAGACTAGAAACAGACCTGTGTGTTTGGGGGCAGACTAGAAACAGACCTGTGTGTGGGGGCAGACTAGAAACAGACCTTTGTGTGTGTGGGGGCAGACTAGAAACAGACCTGTGTGTTTGGGGGCAGACTAGAAACAGACCTGTGTGTGGGGGCAGACTAGAAACAGACCTGTGTGTTTGGGGGCAGACTACAAACAGACCTGTGTGTGTGTGGGGGGCAGACTAGAAACAGACCTGTGTGTTTGGGGGCAGACTAGAAACAGACCTGTGTGTGGGGGCAGACTAGAAACAGACCTGTGTGTGTGTGTGGGGCAGACTAGAAACAGACCTGTGTGTGTGTGGGGGCAGACTAGAAACAGACCTGTGTGTTTGGGGCAGACTATAAACAGACATGTGTGTGTGTGGGGGGGGGGGGGGCAGACTAGAAACAGACATGTGTGTGTGTGGGGCAGACTATAAACAGACCTGTGTGTGGGGGGAAGACTAGAAACAGACCTGTGTGTTTGGGGCAGACTATAAACAGACATGTGTGTGTGTGGGGGGGGGCAGACTATAAACAGACCTGTGTGTGGGGGGTGGGCAGACTATAAAGAGACCTGTGTGTGTGGGGCAGACTAGAAACAGACATGTGTGTGTGTGTGGGGCAGACTATAAACAGACCTGTGTGTGGGGGGCAGACTAGAAACAGACCTGTGTCTGGGGGGCAGACTATAAACAGACCTGTGTGTGTGGGGGGCAGACTATAAACAGACCTGTGTGTGTGTGGGGCAGAATAGAAACAGAGATGTGTGTTTGGGGTCAGAATATAAACAGACCTGTGTGTTTGGGGGCAGACTAGAAACATACCTGTGTGTGTGGGGGGCAGACTAGAAACAGACCTGTGTGTGTGTGTGGGGTAGACTAGAAATAGACCTGTGTGTGGGGGCAGACTAGAAACAGACCTGTGTGTGTTGGGCAGACTAGAAACAGACCTGTGTGTGTGTGGGGAAGACTAGAAACAGACCTGTGTGTGGGGGCAGACTATAAACAGACATGTGTGTTTGGGGGCAGACTAGAAACAGACCTGTGTGTGGGGGCAGACTAGAAACAGACCTGTGTGTGTGGGGGCAGACTAGAAACAGACCTGTGTGTGTGTGGGGGCAGACTATAAACAGACCTGTGTGTTTGGGGGCAGACTAGATACAGACCTGTGTGTTTGAGGGCAGACTAGAAACAGACCTGTGTGTGTTGGGCAGACTAGAAACAGACCTGTGTGTGTGTGGGGAAGACTAGAAACAGACCTGTGTGTTTGGGGCAGACTATAAACAGACATGTGTGTGTGTGTGGGGGGGGGGGGGCAGACTATAAACAGACCTGTGTGTGGGGGGTGTGCAGACTATAAAGAGACCTGTGTGTGTGGGGCAGACTAGAAACAGACATGTGTGTGTGTGTGGGGCAGACTATAAACAGACCTGTGTGTGGGGGGCAGACTAGAAACAGACCTGTGTCTGGGGGGCAGACTATAAACAGACCTGTGTGTGTGGGGGGCAGACTAGAAACAGACCTGTGTGTGTGTGGGGCAGAATAGAAACAGAGATGTGTGTTTGGGGTCAGAATATAAACAGACCTGTGTGTTTGGGGGCAGACTAGAAACATACCTGTGTGTGTGGGGGGCAGACTAGAAACAGACCTGTGTGTGTGTGTGGGGTAGACTAGAAATAGACCTGTGTGTGGAGGCAGACTAGAAACAGACCTGTGTGTGTTGGGCAGACTAGAAACAGACCTGTGTGTGTGTGGGGAAGACTAGAAACAGACCTGTGTGTGGGGGCAGACTAGAAACAGACCTGTGTGTGTGGGGGGGCAGACTAGAAACAGACCTGTGTGTTTGGGGGCAGACTAGAAACAGACCTGTGTGTGGGGGCAGACTAGAAACAGACCTGTGTGTGTGTGGGGGCAGACTAGAAACAGACCTGTGTGTTTGGGGGCAGACTAGAAACAGACCTGTGTGTTTGGGGCAGACTATAAACAGACCTGTGTGTTTGGGGCAGACTATAAACAGACATGTGTGTGTGGGGGGCAGACTAGAAACAGACATGTGTGTGTGTGGGGGCAGACTACAAACAAACCTGTGTGTGGGGGGCAGACTAGAAACAGACCTGTGTGTGGGGGCAGACTAGAAACAGACCTGTGTTTGTGTGGGGGCAGACTAGAAACAGACCTGTGTGTTTGGGGGCAGACTAGAAACAGACCTGAGTGTGTGTGGGGGCAGACTATAAACAGACCTGTGTGTGGGGGGTGGGCAGACTATAAAGAGACCTGTGTGTGTGGGGCAGACTAGAAACAGACATGTGTGTGTGTGGGGCAGACTATAAACAGACCTGTGTGTGGGGGGCAGACTAGAAACAGACCTGTGTCTGGGGGGCAGACTATAAACAGACCTGTGTGTGTGGGGGGCAGACTAGAAACAGACCTGTGTGTGTGTGGGGCAGACTAGAAACAGACATGTGTGTTTGGGGTCAGACTATAAACAGACCTGTGTGTTTGTGGGCAGACTAGAAACATACCTGTGTGTGTGGGGGGCAGACTAGAAACAGACCTGTGTGTGTGTGTGGGGTAGACTAGAAATAGACCTGTGTGTGGGGGCAGACTAGAAACAGACCTGTGTGTGTTGGGCAGACTAGAAACAGACCTGTGTGTGTGGGGGGAAGACTAGAAACAGACCTGTGTGTGGGGGCAGACTAGAAACAGACCTATGTGTGTGGGGGTGCAGACTAGAAACAGACCTGTGTGTTTGGGGGCAGACTAGAAACAGACCTGTGTGTGGGGGCAGACTAGAAACAGACCTGTGTGTGTGTGGGGGCAGACTAGAAACAGACCTGTGTGTTTGGGGGCAGACTAGAAACAGACCTGTGTGTTTGGGGCAGACTATAAACAGAACTGTGTGTTTGGGGCACACTATAAACAGACATGTGTGTGTGGGGGGCAGACTAGAAACAGACATGTGTGTGTGTGGGGGCAGACTAGAAACAGATCTGTGTGTGGGGGGCAGACTAGAAACAGACCTGTGTGTGGGGGCAGACTAGAAACAGACCTGTGTTTGTGTGGGGGCAGACTAGAAACAGACCTGTGTGTTTGGGGGCAGACTAGAAACAGACCTGAGTGTGTGTGGGGGCAGACTAGAAACAGACCTGTGTGTGGGGGGCAGACTAGAAACAGACCTGTGGGGGGGGGGGCAGACTAGAAACAGACCTGTGTGTGTGTGGGGGCAGACTAGAAACAGACCTGTGTGTGTGGGGTGCAGACAAGAAACAGACCTGTGGGGGGGGGGGGGGCAGAATAGAAACAGACTTGTGTGGGGGGTAGGCAGACTAGAAACAGACCTGTGTGTTTGGGGGCAGACTAGAAACAGACCTGTGTGTGGGGGCAGACTAGAAACAGACCTGTGTGTGTGTGGGGGCAGACTAGAAACAGACCTGTGTGTTTGGGGCAGACTAGAAACAGACCTGTGTGTTTGGGGCAGACTATAAACAGACCTGTGTGTGTGTGGGGGCAGACTAGAAACAGACCTGTGTGTGTGGGGTGCAGACAAGAAACAGACCTGTGGGGGGGGGGGGGGGCAGAATAGAAACAGACTTGTGTGGGGGGTAGGCAGACTAGAAACAGACCTGTGTGTTTGGGGGCAGACTAGAAACAGACCTGTGTGTGGGGGCAGACTAGAAACAGACCTGTGTGTGTGTGGGGGCAGACTAGAAACAGACCTGTGTGTTTGGGGGCAGACTAGAAACAGACCTGTGTGTGGGGGCAGACTAGAAACAGACCTGTGTGTGTGTGTGGGGCAGACTAGAAACAGACCTGTGTGTGTGTGGGGGCAGACTAGAAACAGACCTGAGTGTGTGTGGGGGCAGACTAGAAACAGACCTGTGTGTGGGGGGCAGACTAGAAACAAACCTGTGTGTGAGGGGTGGGCAGACTAGAAACAGACCTGTGGGGGGGGGGGGGGGGGGCAGAATAGAAACAGACCTGTGTGTTTGGGGCAGACTATAAACAGACATGTGTGTGTGGGGGGGCAGAGTAGAAACAGACTTGTGTGTGTGGGGGGCAGACTAGAAACAGACCTGTGGGGGAGGGGGGGGGGGGGGGCAGACTATAAACAGACATTTGTGTGTGGGGGGGCAGACTAGAAACAGACCTGTGTGTTTGGGGGCAGACCAGAAACAGACCTGTGTGTTTGGGTGCAGACTAGAAACAGACCTGTGTGTGGGGGCAGACTAGAAACAGACCTGTGTGTGTGTGGGGGCAGACTAGAAACAGACCTGTGTGTTTGGGGGCAGACTAGAAACAGACCTGTGTGTGGGGGCAGACTAGAAACAGACCTGTGTCTGTGGGGGCAGACTAGAAACAGACCTGTGTGTGGGGGCAGACTAGAAACAGACCTGTGTGTGTGTGGGGGCAGACTAGAAACAGACCTGAGTGTGTGTGGGGGCAGACTAGAAACAGGCCTGTGTGTGGGGGCAGACTAGAAACAGACCTGTGTGTGTGTGGGGGCAGGCTAGAAACAGACCTGTGTGTTTGGGGGCAGACTAGAAACAGACCTGAGTGTGTGTGGGGGCAGACTATAAACAGACCTGTGTGTGGGGGGTGGGCAGACTATAAAGAGACCTGTGTGTGTGGGGCAGACTAGAAACAGACATGTGTGTGTGTGGGGCAGACTATAAACAGACCTGTGTGTGGGGGGCAGACTAGAAACAGACCTGTGTCTGGGGGGCAGACTATAAACAGACCTGTGTGTGGGGGGGGCAGACTAGAAACAGACCTGTGTGTGTGGGGGGCAGACTAGAAACAGACATGTGTGTTTGGGGTCAGACTATAAACAGACCTGTGTGTTTGGGGGCAGACTAGAAACATACCTGTGTGTGTGGGGGGCAGACTAGAAACAGACCTGTGTGTGTGTGTGGGGTAGACTAGAAATAGACCTGTGTGTGGGGGCAGACTAGAAACAGACCTGTGTGTGTTGGGCAGACTAGAAACAGACCTGTGTGTGTGGGGGGAAGACTAGAAACAGACCTGTGTGTGGGGGCAGACTAGAAACAGACCTATGTGTGTGGGGGGGCAGACTAGAAACAGACCTGTGTGTTTGGGGGCAGACTAGAAACAGACCTGTGTGTGGGGGCAGACTAGAAACAGACCTGTGTGTGTGTGGGGGCAGACTAGAAACAGACCTGTGTGTTTGGGGGCAGACTAGAAACAGACCTGTGTGTTTGGGGCAGACTATAAACAGAACTGTGTGTTTGGGGCACACTATAAACAGACATGTGTGTGTGGGGGGCAGACTAGAAACAGACATGTGTGTGTGTGGGGGCAGACTAGAAACAGACCTGTGTGTGGGGGGCAGACTAGAAACAGACCTGTGTGTGGGGGCAGACTAGAAACAGACCTGTGTTTGTGTGGGGGCAGACTAGAAACAGACCTGTGTGTTTGGGGGCAGACTAGAAACAGACCTGAGTGTGTGTGGGGGCAGACTAGAAACAGACCTGTGTGTGGGGGGCAGACTAGAAACAGACCTGTGGGGGGGGGGGGCAGACTAGAAACAGACCTGTGTGTTTGGGGCAGACTATAAACAGACCTGTGTGTGTGTGGGGGCAGACTAGAAACAGACCTGTGTGTGTGGGGTGCAGACAAGAAACAGACCTGTGGGGGGGGGGGGGGCAGAATAGAAACAGACTTGTGTGGGGGGTAGGCAGACTAGAAACAGACCTGTGTGTTTGGGGGCAGACTAGAAACAGACCTGTGTGTGGGGGCAGACTAGAAACAGACCTGTGTGTGTGTGGGGGCAGACTAGAAACAGACCTGTGTGTTTGGGGGCAGACTAGAAACAGACCTGTGTGTGGGGGCAGACTAGAAACAGACCTGTGTGTGTGTGTGGGGCAGACTAGAAACAGACCTGTGTGTGTGTGGGGGCAGACTAGAAACAGACCTGAGTGTGTGTGGGGGCAGACTAGAAACAGACCTGTGTGTGGGGGGCAGACTAGAAACAGACCTGTGTGTGAGGGGTGGGCAGACTAGAAACAGACCTGTGGGGGGGGGGGGGGGGGGGGGGGTCAGAATAGAAACAGACCTGTGTGTTTGGGGCAGACTATAAACAGACATGTGTGTGTGGGGGGGCAGACTAGAAACAGACCTGTGTGTGTGGGGGGCAGACTAGAAACAGACCTGTGGGGGAGGGGGGGGGGGGCAGACTATAAACAGACATGTGTGTGTGGGGGGGCAGACTAGAAACAGACCTGTGTGTTTGGGGGCAGACCAGAAACAGACCTGTGTGTTTGGGTGCAGACTAGAAACAGACCTGTGTGTGGGGGCAGACTAGAAACAGACCTGTGTGTGTGTGGGGGCAGACTAGAAACAGACCTGTGTGTTTGGGGGCAGACTAGAAACAGACCTGTGTGTGGGGGCAGACTAGAAACAGACCTGTGTGTGTGTGTGGGGCAGACTAGAAACAGACCTGTGTGTGTGTGGGGGCAGACTAGAAACAGACCTGAGTGTGTGTGGGGGCAGACTAGAAACAGACCTGTGTGTGGGGGGCAGACTAGAAACAAACCTGTGTGTGAGGGGTGGGCAGACTAGAAACAGACCTGTGGGGGGGGGGGGGGGGGGCAGAATAGAAACAGACCTGTGTGTTTGGGGCAGACTATAAACAGACATGTGTGTGTGGGGGGGCAGACTAGAAACAGACCTGTGTGTGTGGGGGGCAGACTAGAAACAGACCTTTGGGGGAGGGGGGGGGGGGGCAGACTATAAACAGACATGTGTGTGTGGGGGGGCAGACTAGAAACAGACCTGTGTGTTTGGGGGCAGACCAGAAACAGACCTGTGTGTTTGGGTGCAGACTAGAAACAGACCTGTGTGTGGGGGCAGACTAGAAACAGACCTGTGTGTGTGTGGGGGCAGACTAGAAACAGACCTGTGTGTTTGGGGGCAGACTAGAAACAGACCTGTGTGTGGGGGCAGACTAGAAACAGACCTGTGTCTGTGGGGGCAGACTAGAAACAGACCTGTGTGTGGGGGCAGACTAGAAACAGACCTGTGTGTGTGTGGGGGCAGACTAGAAACAGACCTGAGTGTGTGTGGGGGCAGACTAGAAACAGGCCTGTGTGTGGGGGCAGACTAGAAACAGACCTGTGTGTGTGTGGGGGCAGGCTAGAAACAGACCTGTGTGTTTGGGGGCAGACTAGAAACAGACCTGAGTGTGTGTGGGGGCAGACTATAAACAGACCTGTGTGTTTGGGGCAGACTATAAACAGACATGTGTGTGTGGGGGGGCAGACTAGAAACAGACCTGTGTGTGTGGGGGGCAGACTAGAAACAGACCTGTGGGGGAGGGGGGGGGGGGCAGACTATAAACAGACATGTGTGTGTGGGGGGGCAGACTAGAAACAGACCTGTGTGTTTGGGGGCAGACCAGAAACAGACCTGTGTGTTTGGGTGCAGACTAGAAACAGACCTGTGTGTGGGGGCAGACTAGAAACAGACCTGTGTGTGTGTGGGGGCAGACTAGAAACAGACCTGTGTGTTTGGGGGCAGACTAGAAACAGACCTGTGTGTGGGGGCAGACTAGAAACAGACCTGTGTGTGTGTGTGGGGCAGACTAGAAACAGACCTGTGTGTGTGTGGGGGCAGACTAGAAACAGACCTGAGTGTGTGTGGGGGCAGACTAGAAACAGACCTGTGTGTGGGGGGCAGACTAGAAACAAACCTGTGTGTGAGGGGTGGGCAGACTAGAAACAGACCTGTGGGGGGGGGGGGGGGGGCAGAATAGAAACAGACCTGTGTGTTTGGGGCAGACTATAAACAGACATGTGTGTGTGGGGGGGCAGACTAGAAACAGACCTGTGTGTGTGGGGGGCAGACTAGAAACAGACCTTTGGGGGAGGGGGGGGGGGGGCAGACTATAAACAGACATGTGTGTGTGGGGGGGCAGACTAGAAACAGACCTGTGTGTTTGGGGGCAGACCAGAAACAGACCTGTGTGTTTGGGTGCAGACTAGAAACAGACCTGTGTGTGGGGGCAGACTAGAAACAGACCTGTGTGTGTGTGGGGGCAGACTAGAAACAGACCTGTGTGTTTGGGGGCAGACTAGAAACAGACCTGTGTGTGGGGGCAGACTAGAAACAGACCTGTGTCTGTGGGGGCAGACTAGAAACAGACCTGTGTGTGGGGGCAGACTAGAAACAGACCTGTGTGTGTGTGGGGGCAGACTAGAAACAGACCTGAGTGTGTGTGGGGGCAGACTAGAAACAGGCCTGTGTGTGGGGGCAGACTAGAAACAGACCTGTGTGTGTGTGGGGGCAGGCTAGAAACAGACCTGTGTGTTTGGGGGCAGACTAGAAACAGACCTGAGTGTGTGTGGGGGCAGACTATAAACAGACCTGTGTGTGGGGGGTGGGCAGACTATAAAGAGACCTGTGTGTGTGGGGCAGACTAGAAACAGACATGTGTGTGTGTGGGGCAGACTATAAACAGACCTGTGTGTGGGGGGCAGACTAGAAACAGACCTGTGTCTGGGGGGCAGACTATAAACAGACCTGTGTGTGTGGGGGGCAGACTAGAAACAGACCTGTGTGTGTGGGGGGCAGACTAGAAACAGACATGTGTGTTTGGGGTCAGACTATAAACAGACCTGTGTGTTTGGGGGCAGACTAGAAACATACCTGTGTGTGTGGGGGGCAGACTAGAAACAGACCTGTGTGTGTGTGTGGGGTAGACTAGAAATAGACCTGTGTGTGGGGGCAGACTAGAAACAGACCTGTGTGTGTTGGGCAGACTAGAAACAGACCTGTGTGTGTGGGGGGAAGACTAGAAACAGACCTGTGTGTGGGGGCAGACTAGAAACAGACCTATGTGTGTGGGGGGGCAGACTAGAAACAGACCTGTGTGTTTGGGGGCAGACTAGAAACAGACCTGTGTGTGGGGGCAGACTAGAAACAGACCTGTGTGTGTGTGGGGGCAGACTAGAAACAGACCTGTGTGTTTGGGGGCAGACTAGAAACAGACCTGTGTGTTTGGGGCAGACTATAAACAGAACTGTGTGTTTGGGGCACACTATAAACAGACATGTGTGTGTGGGGGGCAGACTAGAAACAGACATGTGTGTGTGTGGGGGCAGACTAGAAACAGACCTGTGTGTGGGGGGCAGACTAGAAACAGACCTGTGTGTGGGGGCAGACTAGAAACAGACCTGTGTTTGTGTGGGGGCAGACTAGAAACAGACCTGTGTGTTTGGGGGCAGACTAGAAACAGACCTGAGTGTGTGTGGGGGCAGACTAGAAACAGACCTGTGTGTGGGGGGCAGACTAGAAACAGACCTGTGGGGGGGGGGGGCAGACTAGAAACAGACCTGTGTGTGTGTGGGGGCAGACTAGAAACAGACCTGTGTGTGTGGGGTGCAGACAAGAAACAGACCTGTGGGGGGGGGGGGGGGCAGAATAGAAACAGACTTGTGTGGGGGGTAGGCAGACTAGAAACAGACCTGTGTGTTTGGGGGCAGACTAGAAACAGACCTGTGTGTGGGGGCAGACTAGAAACAGACCTGTGTGTGTGTGGGGGCAGACTAGAAACAGACCTGTGTGTTTGGGGCAGACTAGAAACAGACCTGTGTGTTTGGGGCAGACTATAAACAGACCTGTGTGTGTGTGGGGGCAGACTAGAAACAGACCTGTGTGTGTGGGGTGCAGACAAGAAACAGACCTGTGGGGGGGGGGGGGGGCAGAATAGAAACAGACTTGTGTGGGGGGTAGGCAGACTAGAAACAGACCTGTGTGTTTGGGGGCAGACTAGAAACAGACCTGTGTGTGGGGGCAGACTAGAAACAGACCTGTGTGTGTGTGGGGGCAGACTAGAAACAGACCTGTGTGTTTGGGGGCAGACTAGAAACAGACCTGTGTGTGGGGGCAGACTAGAAACAGACCTGTGTGTGTGTGTGGGGCAGACTAGAAACAGACCTGTGTGTGTGTGGGGGCAGACTAGAAACAGACCTGAGTGTGTGTGGGGGCAGACTAGAAACAGACCTGTGTGTGGGGGGCAGACTAGAAACAGACCTGTGTGTGAGGGGTGGGCAGACTAGAAACAGACCTGTGGGGGGGGGGGGGGGGGGTCAGAATAGAAACAGACCTGTGTGTTTGGGGCAGACTATAAACAGACATGTGTGTGTGGGGGGGCAGACTAGAAACAGACCTGTGTGTGTGGGGGGCAGACTAGAAACAGACCTGTGGGGGAGGGGGGGGGGGGCAGACTATAAACAGACATGTGTGTGTGGGGGGGCAGACTAGAAACAGACCTGTGTGTTTGGGGGCAGACCAGAAACAGACCTGTGTGTTTGGGTGCAGACTAGAAACAGACCTGTGTGTGGGGGCAGACTAGAAACAGACCTGTGTGTGTGTGGGGGCAGACTAGAAACAGACCTGTGTGTTTGGGGGCAGACTAGAAACAGACCTGTGTGTGGGGGCAGACTAGAAACAGACCTGTGTCTGTGGGGGCAGACTAGAAACAGACCTGTGTGTGGGGGCAGACTAGAAACAGACCTGTGTGTGTGTGGGGGCAGACTAGAAACAGACCTGAGTGTGTGTGGGGGCAGACTAGAAACAGGCCTGTGTGTGGGGGCAGACTAGAAACAGACCTGTGTGTGTGTGGGGGCAGGCTAGAAACAGACCTGTGTGTTTGGGGGCAGACTAGAAACAGACCTGAGTGTGTGTGGGGGCAGACTAGAAACAGACCTGTGTGTGGGGGGTGGGCAGACTATAAAGAGACCTGTGTGTGTGGGGCAGACTAGAAACAGACATGTGTGTGTGTGGGGCAGACTATAAACAGACCTGTGTGTGGGGGGCAGACTAGAAACAGACCTGTGTCTGGGGGGCAGACTATAAACAGACCTGTGTGTGTGGGGGGCAGACTAGAAACAGACCTGTTTGTGTGGGGGGCAGACTAGAAACAGACATGTGTGTTTGGGGTCAGACTATAAACAGACCTGTGTGTTTGGGGGCAGACTAGAAACATACCTGTGTGTGTGGGGGGCAGACTAGAAACAGACCTGTGTGTGTGTGTGGGGTAGACTAGAAATAGACCTGTGTGTGGAGGCAGACTAGAAACAGACCTGTGTGTGTTGGGCAGACTAGAAACAGACCTGTGTGTGTGTGGGGAAGACTAGAAACAGACCTGTGTGTGGGGGCAGACTAGAAACAGACCTGTGTGTGTGGGGGGGCAGACTAGAAACAGACCTGTGTGTTTGGGGGCAGACTAGAAACAGACCTGTGTGTGGGGGCAGACTAGAAACAGACCTGTGTGTGTGTGGGGGCAGACTAGAAACAGACCTGTGTGTTTGGGGGCAGACTAGAAACAGACCTGTGTGTTTGGGGCAGACTATAAACAGACCTGTGTGTTTGGGGCAGACTATAAACAGACATGTGTGTGTGGGGGGCAGACTAGAAACAGACATGTGTGTGTGTGGGGGCAGACTATAAACAGACCTGTGTGTGGGGGGTGGGCAGACTATAAAGAGACCTGTGTGTGTGGGGCAGACTAGAAACAGACATGTGTGTGTGTGGGGCAGACTATAAACAGACCTGTGTGTGGGGGGCAGACTAGAAACAGACCTGTGTCTGGGGGGCAGACTATAAACAGACCTGTGTGTGTGGGGGGCAGACTAGAAACAGACCTGTGTGTGTGTGGGGCAGACTAGAAACAGACATGTGTGTTTGGGGTCAGACTATAAACAGACCTGTGTGTTTGGGGGCAGACTAGAAACATACCTGTGTGTGTGGGGGGCAGACTAGAAACAGACCTGTGTGTGTGTGTGGGGTAGACTAGAAATAGACCTGTGTGTGGGGGCAGACTAGAAACAGACCTGTGTGTGTTGGGCAGACTAGAAACAGACCTGTGTGTGTGGGGGGAAGACTAGAAACAGACCTGTGTGTGGGGGCAGACTAGAAACAGACCTATGTGTGTGGGGGGGCAGACTAGAAACAGACCTGTGTGTTTGGGGGCAGACTAGAAACAGACCTGTGTGTGGGGGCAGACTAGAAACAGACCTGTGTGTGTGTGGGGGCAGACTAGAAACAGACCTGTGTGTTTGGGGGCAGACTAGAAACAGACCTGTGTGTTTGGGGCAGACTATAAACAGAACTGTGTGTTTGGGGCACACTATAAACAGACATGTGTGTGTGGGGGGCAGACTAGAAACAGACATGTGTGTGTGTGGGGGCAGACTAGAAACAGACCTGTGTGTGGGGGGCAGACTAGAAACAGACCTGTGTGTGGGGGCAGACTAGAAACAGACCTGTGTTTGTGTGGGGGCAGACTAGAAACAGACCTGTGTGTTTGGGGGCAGACTAGAAACAGACCTGAGTGTGTGTGGGGGCAGACTAGAAACAGACCTGTGTGTGGGGGGCAGACTAGAAACAGACCTGTGGGGGGGGGGGGCAGACTAGAAACAGACCTGTGTGTGTGTGGGGGCAGACTAGAAACAGACCTGTGTGTGTGGGGTGCAGACAAGAAACAGACCTGTGGGGGGGGGGGGGGGCAGAATAGAAACAGACTTGTGTGGGGGGTAGGCAGACTAGAAACAGACCTGTGTGTTTGGGGGCAGACTAGAAACAGACCTGTGTGTGGGGGCAGACTAGAAACAGACCTGTGTGTGTGTGGGGGCAGACTAGAAACAGACCTGTGTGTGTGGGGCAGACTAGAAACAGACCTGTGTGTGTGTGGGGCAGACTATAAACAGACCTGTGTGTGTGGGGGGCAGACTAGAAACAGACCTGTGTGTGTGGGGGGCAGACTAGAAACAGACATGTGTGTTTGGGGTCAGACTATAAACAGACCTGTGTGTTTGGGGGCAGACTAGAAACATACCTGTGTGTGTGGGGGGCAGACTAGAAACAGACCTGTGTGTGTGTGTGGGGTAGACTAGAAATAGACCTGTGTGTGGGGGCAGACTAGAAACAGACCTGTGTGTGTTGGGCAGACTAGAAACAGACCTGTGTGTGTGTGGGGAAGACTAGAAACAGACCTGTGTGTGGGGGCAGACTAGAAACAGACCTATGTGTGTGGGGGGGCAGACTAGAAACAGACCTGTGTGTTTGGGGGCAGACTAGAAACAGACCTGTGTGTGGGGGCAGACTAGAAACAGACCTGTGTGTGTGTGGGGGCAGACTAGAAACAGACCTGTGTGTTTGGGGGCAGACTAGAAACAGACCTGTGGGGGGGGGGGGGGGGGTCAGAATAGAAACAGACCTGTGTGTTTGGGGCAGACTATAAACAGACATGTGTGTGTGGGGGGGCAGACTAGAAACAGACCTGTGTGTGTGGGGGGCAGACTAGAAACAGACCTGTGGGGGAGGGGGGGGGGGGCAGACTATAAACAGACATGTGTGTGTGGGGGGGCAGACTAGAAACAGACCTGTGTGTTTGGGGGCAGACTAGAAACAGACCTGTGTGTGGGGGCAGACTAGAAACAGACCTGTGTGTGTGTGGGGGCAGACTAGAAACAGACCTGTGTGTTTGGGGCAGACTAGAAACAGACCTGTGTGTTTGGGGCAGACTATAAACAGACCTGTGTGTGTGTGGGGGCAGACTAGAAACAGACCTGTGTGTGTGGGGTGCAGACAAGAAACAGACCTGTGGGGGGGGGGGGGCAGAATAGAAACAGACTTGTGTGGGGGGTAGGCAGACTAGAAACAGACCTGTGTGTTTGGGGGCAGACTAGAAACAGACCTGTGTGTGGGGGCAGACTAGAAACAGACCTGTGTGTGTGTGGGGGCAGACTAGAAACAGACCTGTGTGTTTGGGGGCAGACTAGAAACAGACCTGTGTGTGGGGGCAGACTAGAAACAGACCTGTGTGTGTGTGTGGGGCAGACTAGAAACAGACCTGTGTGTGTGTGGGGGCAGACTAGAAACAGACCTGAGTGTGTGTGGGGGCAGACTAGAAACAGACCTGTGTGTGGGGGGCAGACTAGAAACAGACCTGTGTGTGAGGGGTGGGCAGACTAGAAACAGACCTGTGGGGGGGGGGGGGGGGGTCAGAATAGAAACAGACCTGTGTGTTTGGGGCAGACTATAAACAGACATGTGTGTGTGGGGGGGCAGACTAGAAACAGACCTGTGTGTGTGGGGGGCAGACTAGAAACAGACCTGTGGGGGAGGGGGGGGGGGGCAGACTATAAACAGACATGTGTGTGTGGGGGGGCAGACTAGAAACAGACCTGTGTGTTTGGGGGCAGACCAGAAACAGACCTGTGTGTTTGGGTGCAGACTAGAAACAGACCTGTGTGTGGGGGCAGACTAGAAACAGACCTGTGTGTGTGTGGGGGCAGACTAGAAACAGACCTGTGTGTTTGGGGGCAGACTAGAAACAGACCTGTGTGTGGGGGCAGACTAGAAACAGACCTGTGTGTGTGTGGGGGCAGACTAGAAACAGACCTGTGTGTGTGTGGGGGCAGACTAGAAACAGACCTGTGTGTTTGGGGGCAGACTAGAAACAGACCTGTGTGTTTGGGGCACACTATAAACAGACATGTGTGTGTGGGGGGCAGACTAGAAACAGACATGTGTGTGTGTGGGGGCAGACTAGAAACAGACCTGTGTGTGGGGGGCAGACTAGAAACAGACCTGTGTGTGGGGGCAGACTAGAAACAGACCTGTGTTTGTGTGGGGGCAGACTAGAAACAGACCTGTGTGTTTGGGGGCAGACTAGAAACAGACCTGAGTGTGTGTGGGGGCAGACTAGAAACAGACCTGTGTGTGGGGGGCAGACTAGAAACAGACCTGTGGGGGGGGGGGCAGACTAGAAACAGACCTGTGTGTGTGTGGGGGCAGACTAGAAACAGACCTGTGTGTGTGGGGTGCAGACAAGAAACAGACCTGTGGGGGGGGGGGGGGGGGGCAGAATAGAAACAGACTTGTGTGGGGGGTAGGCAGACTAGAAACAGACCTGTGTGTTTGGGGGCAGACTAGAAACAGACCTGTGTGTGGGGGCAGACTAGAAACAGACCTGTGTGTGTGTGGGGGCAGACTAGAAACAGACCTGTGTGTTTGGGGCAGACTAGAAACAGACCTGTGTGTTTGGGGCAGACTATAAACAGACCTGTGTGTGTGTGGGGGCAGACTAGAAACAGACCTGTGTGTGTGGGGTGCAGACAAGAAACAGACCTGTGGGGGGGGGGGGGGGGCAGAATAGAAACAGACTTGTGTGGGGGGTAGGCAGACTAGAAACAGACCTGTGTGTTTGGGGGCAGACTAGAAACAGACCTGTGTGTGGGGGCAGACTAGAAACAGACCTGTGTGTGTGTGGGGGCAGACTAGAAACAGACCTGTGTGTTTGGGGGCAGACTAGAAACAGACCTGTGTGTGGGGGCAGACTAGAAACAGACCTGTGTGTGTGTGTGGGGCAGACTAGAAACAGACCTGTGTGTGTGTGGGGGCAGACTAGAAACAGACCTGAGTGTGTGTGGGGGCAGACTAGAAACAGACCTGTGTGTGGGGGGCAGACTAGAAACAGACCTGTGTGTGAGGGGTGGGCAGACTAGAAACAGACCTGTGGGGGGGGGGGGGGGGGGGTCAGAATAGAAACAGACCTGTGTGTTTGGGGCAGACTATAAACAGACATGTGTGTGTGGGGGGGCAGACTAGAAACAGACCTGTGTGTGTGGGGGGCAGACTAGAAACAGACCTGTGGGGGAGGGGGGGGGGGGCAGACTATAAACAGACATGTGTGTGTGGGGGGGCAGACTAGAAACAGACCTGTGTGTTTGGGGGCAGACCAGAAACAGACCTGTGTGTTTGGGTGCAGACTAGAAACAGACCTGTGTGTGGGGGCAGACTAGAAACAGACCTGTGTGTGTGTGGGGGCAGACTAGAAACAGACCTGTGTGTTTGGGGGCAGACTAGAAACAGACCTGTGTGTGGGGGCAGACTAGAAACAGACCTGTGTCTGTGGGGGCAGACTAGAAACAGACCTGTGTGTGGGGGCAGACTAGAAACAGACCTGTGTGTGTGTGGGGGCAGACTAGAAACAGACCTGAGTGTGTGTGGGGGCAGACTAGAAACAGGCCTGTGTGTGGGGGCAGACTAGAAACAGACCTGTGTGTGTGTGGGGGCAGGCTAGAAACAGACCTGTGTGTTTGGGGGCAGACTAGAAACAGACCTGAGTGTGTGTGGGGGCAGACTAGAAACAGACCTGTGTGTGGGGGGTGGGCAGACTATAAAGAGACCTGTGTGTGTGGGGCAGACTAGAAACAGACATGTGTGTGTGTGGGGCAGACTATAAACAGACCTGTGTGTGGGGGGCAGACTAGAAACAGACCTGTGTCTGGGGGGCAGACTATAAACAGACCTGTGTGTGTGGGGGGCAGACTAGAAACAGACCTGTGTGTGTGGGGGGCAGACTAGAAACAGACATGTGTGTTTGGGGTCAGACTATAAACAGACCTGTGTGTTTGGGGGCAGACTAGAAACAGACCTGTGTGTGTGGGGGGCAGACTAGAAACAGACCTGTGTGTGTGTGGGGGCAGACTAGAAACAGACCTGTGTGTGTGGGGGCAGACTAGAAACAGACCTGTGTGTGTGGGGGGCAGACTAGAAACAGACCTGTGTGTGTGGGGGGAAGACTAGAAACAGACCTGTGTGTGGGGGCAGACTAGAAACAGACCTATGTGTGTGGGGGGGCAGACTAGAAACAGACCTGTGTGTTTGGGGGCAGACTAGAAACAGACCTGTGTGTGGGGGCAGACTAGAAACAGACCTGTGTGTGTGTGGGGGCAGACTAGAAACAGACCTGTGTGTTTGGGGGCAGACTAGAAACAGACCTGTGTGTTTGGGGCAGACTATAAACAGACCTGTGTGTTTGGGGCACACTATAAACAGACATGTGTGTGTGGGGGGCAGACTAGAACCAGACATGTGTGTGTGTGGGGGCAGACTAGAAACAGACCTGTGTGTGGGGGGCAGACTAGAAACAGACCTGTGTGTGGGGGCAGACTAGAAACAGACCTGTGTTTGTGTGGGGGCAGACTAGAAACAGACCTGTGTGTTTGGGGGCAGACTAGAAACAGACCTGTGTGTGTGTGGGGGCAGACTATAAACAGACATGTGTGTGTGGGGGGGCAGACTAGAAACAGACCTGTGTGTGTGGGGTGCAGACTAGAAACAGACCTGTGGGGGGGGGGGGGCAGACTAGAAACAGACCTGTGTGTGTGTGGGGGCAGACTAGAAACAGACCTGTGTGTTTGGGGGCAGACTAGAAACAGACCTGGTGTGTGGGGGGCAGACTAGAAACAGACCTGTGTGTGTGTGGGGGCAGACTAGAAACAGACCTGTGTGTGTGTGGGGGCAGACTAGAAACAGACCTGTGTGTGTGTGGGGGCAGACTAGAAACAGACCTGTGTGTGTGGGGTGCAGACAAGAAACAGACCTGTGGGGGGGGGGGGGGGCAGAATAGAAACAGACTTGTGTGGGGGGTAGGCAGACTAGAAACAGACCTGTGTGTTTGGGGGCAGACTAGAAACAGACCTGTGTGTGGGGGCAGACTAGAAACAGACCTGTGTGTGTGTGGGGGCAGACTAGAAACAGACCTGTGTGTTTGGGTCAGACTAGAAACAGACCTGTGTGTTTGGGGCAGACTATAAACAGACCTGTGTGTGTGTGGGGGCAGACTAGAAACAGACCTGTGTGTGTGGGGTGCAGACAAGAAACAGACCTGTGGGGGGGGGGGGCAGAATAGAAACAGACTTGTGTGGGGGGTAGGCAGACTAGAAACAGACCTGTGTGTTTGGGTGCAGACTAGAAACAGACCTGTGTGTGGGGGCAGACTAGAAACAGACCTGTGTGTGTGTGGGGGCAGACTAGAAACAGACCTGTGTGTTTGGGGGCAGACTAGAAACAGACCTGTGTGTGGGGGCAGACTAGAAACAGACCTGTGTGTGTGTGTGGGGCAGACTAGAAACAGACCTGTGTGTGTGTGGGGGCAGACTAGAAACAGACCTGAGTGTGTGTGGGGGCAGACTAGAAACAGACCTGTGTGTGGGGGGCAGACTAGAAACAGACCTGTGTGTGAGGGGTGGGCAGACTAGAAACAGACCTGTGGGGGGGGGGGGGGGGGTCAGAATAGAAACAGACCTGTGTGTTTGGGGCAGACTATAAACAGACATGTGTGTGTGGGGGGGCAGACTAGAAACAGACCTGTGTGTGTGGGGGGCAGACTAGAAACAGACCTGTGGGGGGGGGGCAGACTATAAACAGACATGTGTGTGTGGGGGGGCAGACTAGAAACAGACCTGTGTGTTTGGGGGCAGACTAGAGACAGACCTGAGTGTGTGTGGGGGCAGACTAGAAACAGACCTGTGTGTGGGGGGCAGACTAGAAACAGACCTGTGGGGGGGGGGCAGACTAGAAACAGACCTGTGTGTGTGTGGGGGCAGACTAGAAACAGACCTGTGTGTGTGGGGTGCAGACAAGAAACAGACCTGTGGGGGGGGGGGGGGGCAGAATAGAAACAGACTTGTGTGGGGGGTAGGCAGACTAGAAACAGACCTGTGTGTTTGGGGGCAGACTAGAAACAGACCTGTGTGTGGGGGCAGACTAGAAACAGACCTGTGTGTGTGTGGGGGCAGACTAGAAACAGACCTGTGTGTTTGGGGCAGACTAGAAACAGACCTGTGTGTTTGGGGCAGACTATAAACAGACCTGTGTGTGTGTGGGGGCAGACTAGAAACAGACCTGTGTGTGTGGGGTGCAGACAAGAAACAGACCTGTGGGGGGGGGGGGGCAGAATAGAAACAGACTTGTGTGGGGGGTAGGCAGACTAGAAACAGACCTGTGTGTTTGGGGGCAGACTAGAAACAGACCTGTGTGTGGGGGCAGACTAGAAACAGACCTGTGTGTGTGTGGGGGCAGACTAGAAACAGACCTGTGTGTTTGGGGGCAGACTAGAAACAGACCTGTGTGTGGGGGCAGACTAGAAACAGACCTGTGTGTGTGTGTGGGGCAGACTAGAAACAGACCTGTGTGTGTGTGGGGGCAGACTAGAAACAGACCTGAGTGTGTGTGGGGGCAGACTAGAAACAGACCTGTGTGTGGGGGGCAGACTAGAAACAGACCTGTGTGTGAGGGGTGGGCAGACTAGAAACAGACCTGTGGGGGGGGGGGGGGGGGTCAGAATAGAAACAGACCTGTGTGTTTGGGGCAGACTATAAACAGACATGTGTGTGTGGGGGGGCAGACTAGAAACAGACCTGTGTGTGTGGGGGGCAGACTAGAAACAGACCTGTGGGGGGGGGGGGCAGACTATAAACAGACATGTGTGTGTGGGGGGGCAGACTAGAAACAGACCTGTGTGTTTGGGGGCAGACTAGAAACAGACCTGTGTGTTTGGGTGCAGACTAGAAACAGACCTGTGTGTGGGGGCAGACTAGAAACAGACCTGTGTGTGTGTGGGGGCAGACTAGAAACAGACCTGTGTGTTTGGGGGCAGACTAGAAACAGACCTGTGTGTGGGGGCAGACTAGAAACAGACCTGTGTCTGTGGGGGCAGACTAGAAACAGACCTGTGTGTGGGGGCAGACTAGAAACAGACCTGTGTGTGTGTGGGGGCAGACTAGAAACAGACCTGAGTGTGTGTGGGGGCAGACTAGAAACAGGCCTGTGTGTGGGGGCAGACTAGAAACAGACCTGTGTGTGTGTGGGGGCAGGCTAGAAACAGACCTGTGTGTTTGGGGGCAGACTAGAAACAGACCTGTGTGTGGGGGCAGACTAGAAACAGACCTGTGTGTGTTGGGCAGACTAGAAACAGACCTGTGTGTGTGTGGGGCAGACTAGAAACAGACCTGTGTGTGTGGGGGGCAGACTAGAAACAGACCTGTGGGGGGGGGGGGGAGGGGGGGGGGTAGACTAGAAATAGACCTGTGTGTGGGGGCAGACTAGAAACAGACCTGTGTGTGTTGGGCAGACTAGAAACAGACCTGTGTGTGTGTGGGGAAGACTAGAAACAGACCTGTGTGTGGGGGCAGACTAGAAACAGACCTGTGTGTGTGGGGGGGCAGACTAGAAACAGACCTGTGTGTTTGGGGGCAGACTAGAAACAGACCTGTGTGTGTGTGGGGGCAGACTAGAAACAGACCTGTGTGTTTGGGGGCAGACTATAAACAGACATGTGTGTGTGGGGGGCAGACTAGAAACAGACATGTGTGTGTGTGGGGGCAGACTAGAAACAGACCTGTGTGTTTGGGGCAGACTATAAACAGACATGTGTGTGTGGGGGGGCAGACTAGAAACAGACCTCTGTGTGGGGGGTGGGCAGACTATAAAGAGACCTGTGTGTGTGGGGCAGACTAGAAACAGACATGTGTGTGTGTGGGGCAGACTATAAACAGACCTGTGTGTGGGGGGTGGGCAGACTATAAAGAGACCTGTGTGTGTGGGGCAGACTAGAAACAGACATGTGTGTGTGTGGGGCAGACTATAAACAGACCTGTGTGTGGGGGGCAGACTAGAAACAGACCTGTGTCTAGGGGGCAGACTATAAACAGACCTGTGTGTGTGGGGGGCAGACTAGAAACAGACCTGTGTGTGTGTTGGGCAGACTAGAAACAGACATGTGTGTTTGGGGTCAGACTATAAACAGACCTGTGTGTTTGGGGGCAGACTAGAAACATACCTGTGTGTGTGGGGGGCAGACTAGAAACAGACCTGTGTGTGTGTGTGGGGTAGACTAGAAATAGACCTGTGTGTGGGGGCAGACTAGAAACAGCCCTGTGTGTGTTGGGCAGACTAGAAACAGACCTGTGTGTTTGTGGGGAAGACTAGAAACAGACCTGTGTGTGGGGGCAGACTAGAAACAGACCTGTGTGTGTGTGGGGGCAGACTAGAAACAGACCTGTATGTTTGGGGGCAGACTAGAAACAGACCTGTGTGTGGGGGCAGACTAGAAACAGACCTGTGTGTGTGTGGGGGCAGACTAGAAACAGACCTGTGTGTTTGGGGGCAGACTAGAAACAGACCTGTGTGTTTGGGGCAGACTATAAACAGACCTGTGTGTTTGGGGCAGACTATAAACAGACATGTGTGTGTGGGGGGCAGACTAGAAACAGACATGTGCGTGTGTGGGGGCAGACTAGAAACAGACCTGTGTGTGGGGGGCAGACTAGAAACAGACCTGTGTGTGGGGGCAGACTAGAAACAGACCTGTGTGTGTGTGGGGGCAGACTAGAAACAGACCTGTGAGTTTGGGGGCAGACTAGAAACAGACCTGAGTGTGTGTGGGGGCAGACTAGAAACAGACCTGTGTGTGGGGGGCAGACTAGAAACAGACCTGTGTGTGGGGGGTGGGCAGACTAGAAACAGACCTGTGGGGGGGGGGGGGGCAGAATAGAAACAGACCTGTGTGTTTGGGGCAGACTAGAAACAGACCTGTGTGTTTGGGGCAGACTATAAACAGACCTGTGTGTCTGTGGGGGCAGACTAGAAACAGACCTGTGTGTGTGGGGGGCAGACAAGAACCAGACCTGTGGGAGGGGGGGGGGGGGGGCAGAATAGAAACAGACTTGTGTGGGGGGTAGGCAGACTAGAAACAGACCTGTGTGTTTGGGGGCAGACTAGAAACAGACCTGTGTGTGGGGGCAGACTAGAAACAGACATGTGTGTGTGTGGGGGCAGACTAGAAACAGACCTGTGTGTTTGGGGGCAGACTAGAAACAGACCTGTGTGTGGGGGCAGACTAGAAACAGACCTGTGTGTGTGTGTGGGGCAGACTAGAAACAGACCTGTGTGTGTGTGGGGGCAGACTAGAAACAGACCTGAGTGTGTGTGGGGGCAGCCTAGAAACAGACCTGTGTGTGGGGGGCAGACTAGATACAGACCTGTGTGTGGGGGGTGGGCAGACTAGAAACAGACCTGTGGGGGGGGGGGGGGGGGGGGGTCAGAATAGAAACAGACCTGTGTGTTTGGGGCAGACTAGGAACAGACCTGTATGTTTGGGGCAGACTAGAAACAGACCTGTGTGTGGGGGCAGACTAGAAACAGACCTGTGTGTGGGGGGCAGACTAGAAACAGACCTGTGTGTGGGGGCAGACTAGAAACAGACCTGTGTGTGTGTGGGGGCAGACTAGAAACAGACCTGAGTGTGTGTGGGGGCAGACTAGAAACAGACCTGTGTGTGGGGGCAGACTAGAAACAGACCTGTGTGTGTGTGGGGGCAGACTAGAAACAGACCTGTGTGTTTGGGGGCAGACTAGAAACAGACCTGTGTGTGGGGGCAGACTAGAAACAGACCTGTGTGTGTGGGGCAGACTAGAAACAGACCTGTGTGTGTGTGGGGCAGACTAGAAACAGACCTGTGTGTTTGGGGCAGACTAGGAACAGACCTGTATGTTTGGGGCAGACTATAAACAGACCTGTGTGTTTGGGGCAGACTAGAAACAGACATGTGTGTGTGGGGGGGCAGACTAGAAACAGACCTGTGTGTGTGGGGGGCAGACTAGAAACAGACCTGTGGGGGGGGGGCAGAATAGAAACAGACTTGTGTGGGGTGTAGGCAGACTAGAAACAGACCTGTGTGTTTGGGTGCAGACTAGAAACAGACCTGTGTGTGGGGGCAGACTAGAAACAGACCTGTGTGTGTGTGGGGGCAGACTAGAAACAGACCTGTGTGTTTGGGGGCAGACTAGAAACAGACCTGTGTGTGGGGGCAGACTAGAAACAGACCTGTGTGTGGGGGGCAGACTAGAAACAGACCTGTGTGTGGGGGCAGACTAGAAACAGACCTGTGTGTGTGGGGGGGCACACTAGAAACAGACCTGAGTGTGTGTGGGGGCAGACTAGAAACAGACCTGTGTGTGGGGGCAGACTAGAAACAGACCTGTGTGTGTGTGGGGGCAGACTAGAAACAGACCTGTGTGTTTGGGGGCAGACTAGAAACAGACCTGTGTGTGGGGGCAGACTAGAAACAGACCTGTGTGTGTGGGGCAGACTAGAAACAGACCTGTGTGTGTGTGGGGCAGACTAGAAACAGACCTGTGTTTGTGGGGGGCAGACTAGAAACAGACCTGTGTGTGGGGGCAGACTAGAAACAGACCTGTGTGTGTGTGTGGGGCAGACTAGAAACAGACCTGTGTGTGTGTGGGGGCAGACTAGAAACAGACCTGAGTGTGTGTGGGGGCAGACTAGAAACAGACCTGTGTGTGGGGGGCAGACTAGAAACAGACCTGTGTGTGTGTGGGGGCAGACTAGAAACAGACCTGTGTGTTTGGGGGCAGACTAGAAACAGACCTGTGTGTGGGGGCAGACTAGAAACAGACCTGTGTGTGTGGGGCAGACTAGAAACAGACCTGTGTGTGTGTGGGGCAGACTAGAAACAGACCTGTGTGTGTGGGAGGCAGACTAGAAACAGACCTGTGGGGAGGGGGGGGGGCAGAATAGAAACAGACTTGTGTGGGGGGTAGGCAGACTAGAAACAGACCTGTGTGTTTGGGGGCAGACTGGAAACAGACCTGTGTGTTTGGGGCAGACTATAAACAGACCTGTGTGTGTGTGGGGGCAGACTAGAAACAGACCTGTGTGTGTGGGGGGCAGACAAGAAACAGACCTGTGGGGGGGGGGGGGGCAGAATAGAAACAGACTTGTGTGGGGGGTAGGCAGACTAGAAACAGACCTGTGTGTTTGGCGGCAGATTAGAAACAGACCTGTGTGTGGGGGCAGACTAGAAACAGACCTGTGTGTGTGTGGGGGCAGACTAGAAACAGACCTGTGTGTTTGGGGGCAGACTAGAAACAGACCTGTGTGTGGGGGCAGACTAGAAACAGACCTGTGTGTGTGTGTGGGGCAGACTAGAAACAGACCTCTGTGTGTGTGGGGGCAGACTAGAAACAGACCTGAGTGTGTGTGGGGGCAGACTAGAAACAGACCTGTGTGTGTGTGGGGGCAGACTAGAAACAGACCTGTGTGTTTGGGGGCAGACTAGAAACAGACCTGTGTGTGGGGGCAGACTAGAAACAGACCTGTGTGTGTGGGGCAGACTAGAAACAGACCTGTGGGTGTGTTGGGCAGACTAGAAACAGACCTGTGTGTTTGGGGCAGACTAGGAACAGACCTGTCTGTTTGGGGCAGACTATAAACAGACCTGTGTGTTTGGGGCAGACTATAAACAGACATGTGTGTGTGGGGGGGCAGACTAGAAACAGACCTGTGTGTGTGGGGGGCAGACTAGAAACAGACCTGTGGGGGGGGGGGGGGCAGAATAGAAACAGACTTGTGTGGGGTGTAGGCAGACTAGAAACAGACCTGTGTGTTTGGGTGCAGACTAGAAACAGACCTGTGTGTGGGGGCAGACTAGAAACAGACCTGTGTGTGTGTGGGGGCAGACTAGAAACAGACCTGTGTGTTTGGGGGCAGACCAGAAACAGACCTGTGTGTGGGGGCAGACTAGAAACAGACCTGTGTGTGGGGGGCAGACTAGAAACAGACCTGTGTGTGGGGGCAGACTAGAAACAGACCTGTGTGTGTGTGGGGGCAGACTAGAAACAGACCTGAGTGTGTGTGGGGGCAGACAAGAAACAGACCTGTGTGTGGGGGCAGACTAGAAACAGACCTGTGTGTGTGTGGGGGCAGACTAGAAACAGACCTGTGTGTTTGGGGGCAGACTAGAAACAGACCTGTGTGTGGGGGCAGACTAGAAACAGACCTGTGTGTGTGGGGCAGACTAGAAACAGACCTGTGTGTGTGTGGGGCAGACTAGAAACAGACCTGTGTGTGTGGGGGGCAGACTAGAAACAGACCTGTATGTGGGGGCAGACTAGAAACAGACCTGTGTGTGTGTGTGGGGCAGACTAGAAACAGACCTGTGTGTGTGTGGGGGCAGACTAGAAACAGACCTGAGTGTGTGTGGGGGCAGACTAGAAACAGACCTGTGTGTGGGGGGCAGACTAGAAACAGACCTGTGTGTGGGGGCAGACTAGAAACAGACCTGTGTGTGTGGTCCAGACTAGAAACAGACCTGTGTGTGTGGGGCAGACTAGAAACAGACCTGTGTGTGTGTGGGGCAGACTAGAAACAGACCTGTGTGTGTGGGAGGCAGACTAGAAACAGACCTGTGGGGGGGGGGGGGGGGAGAATAGAAACAGACTTGTGTGGGGGGTAGGCAGACTAGAAACAGACCTGTGTGTTTGGGGGCAGACTGGAAACAGACCTGTGTGTTTGGGGCAGACTATAAACAGACCTGTGTGTGTGTGGGGGCAGACTAGAAACAGACCTGTGTGTGTGGGGGGCAGACAAGAAACAGACCTGTGGGGGGGGGCAGACTAGAAACAGACCTGTGTGTGTGTGTGTGGGGCAGACTAGAAACAGACCTCTGTGTGTGTGGGGGCAGACTAGAAACAGACCTGAGTGTGTGTGGGGGCAGACTAGAAACAGACCTGTGTGTGTGTGGGGGCAGACTAGAAACAGACCTGTGTGTTTGGGGGCAGACTAGAAACAGACCTGTGTTTGGGGGCAGACTAGAAACAGACCTGTGTGTGTGGGGCAGACTAGAAACAGACCTGTGGGTGTGTTGTGCAGACTAGAAACAGACCTGTGTGTTTGGGGCAGACTAGGAACAGACCTGTCTGTTTGGGGCAGACTATAAACAGACCTGTGTGTTTGGGGCAGACTATAAACAGACATGTGTGTGTGGGGGGCAGACTAGAAACAGACCTGTGGGGGGGGGGGGGCAGAATAGAAACAGACTTGTGTGGGGTGTAGGCAGACTAGAAACAGACCTGTGTGTTTGGGTGCAGACTAGAAACAGACCTGTGTGTGGGGGCAGACTAGAAACAGACCTGTGTGTGTGTGGGGGCAGACTAGAAACAGACCTGTGTGTTTGGGGGCAGACTAGAAACAGACCTGTGTGTGGGGGCAGACTAGAAACAGACCTGTGTGTGGGGGGCAGACTAGAAACAGACCTGTGTGTGGGGGCAGACTAGAAACAGACCTGTGTGTGTGTGGGGCAGACTAGAAACAGACCTGTGTGTGTGGGGGGCAGACTAGAAACAGACCTGTATGTGGGGGCAGACTAGAAACAGACCTGTGTGTGTGTGTGGGGCAGACTAGAAACAGACCTGTGTGTGTGTGGGGGCAGACTAGAAACAGACCTGAGTTTGTGTGGGGGCAGACTAGAAACAGACCTGTGTGTGGGGGGCAGACTAGAAACAGACCTGTGTGTGGGGGCAGACTAGAAACAGACCTGTGTGTGTGGGGCAGACTAGAAACAGACCTGTGTGTGTGGGGCAGACTAGAAACAGACCTGTGTGTGTGTGGGGCAGACTAGAAACAGACCTGTGTGTTTGGGGGCAGACTAGAAACAGACCTGTGTGTGGGGGCAGACTAGAAACAGACCTGTGTGTGTGGGGCAGACTAGAAACAGACCTGTGTGTGTGTGGGGGCAGACTAGAAACAGACCTGTGTGTTTGGGGGCAGACTAGAAACAGACCTGTGTGTGGGGGCAGACTAGAAACAGACCTGTGTGTGTGTGTGGGGCAGACTAGAAACAGACCTCTGTGTGTGTGGGGGCAGACTAGAAACAGACCTGAGTGTGTGTGGGGGCAGACTAGAAACAGACCTGTGTGTGGGGGGCAGACTAGAAACAGACCTGTGTGTGTGTGGGGGCAGACTAGAAACAGACCTGTGTGTGGGGGCAGACTAGAAACAGACCTGTGTGTGTGGGGCAGACTAGAAACAGACCTGTGGGTGTGTTGGGCAGACTAGAAACAGACCTGTGTGTTTGGGGCAGACTAGGAACAGACCTGTCTGTTTGGGGCAGACTATAAACAGACCTGTGTGTTTGGGGCAGACTATAAACAGACATGTGTGTGTGGGGGGCAGACTAGAAACAGACCTGTGGGGGGGGGGGGGGGGGGCAGAATAGAAACAGACTTGTGTGGGGTGTAGGCAGACTAGAAACAGACCTGTGTGTTTGGGTGCAGACTAGAAACAGACCTGTGTGTGGGGGCAGACTAGAAACAGACCTGTGTGTGTGTGGGGGCAGACTAGAAACAGACCTGTGTGTTTGGGGGCAGACTAGAAACAGACCTGTGTGTGGGGGCAGACTAGAAACAGACCTGTGTGTGGGGGGCAGACTAGAAACAGACCTGTGTGTGGGGGCAGACTAGAAACAGACCTGTGTGTGTGTGGGGGCAGACTAGAAACAGACCTGAGTGTGTGTGGGGGCAGACTAGAAACAGACCTGTGTGTGGGGGCAGACTAGAAACAGACCTGTGTGTGTGTGGGGGCAGACTAGAAACAGACCTGTGTGTTTGGGGGCAGACTAGAAACAGACCTGTGTGTGGGGGCAGACTAGAAACAGACCTGTGTGTGTGGGGCAGACTAGAAACAGACCTGTGTGTGTGTGGGGCAGACTAGAAACAGACCTGTGTGTGTGGGGGGCAGACTAGAAACAGACCTGTATGTGGGGGCAGACTAGAAACAGACCTGTGTGTGTGTGTGGGGCAGACTAGAAACAGACCTGTGTGTGTGTGGGGGCAGACTAGAAACAGACCTGAGTGTGTGTGGGGGCAGACTAGAAACAGACCTGTGTGTGGGGGGCAGACTAGAAACAGACCTGTGTGTGGGGGCAGACTAGAAACAGACCTGTGTGTGTGGGGCAGACTAGAAACAGACCTGTGTGTGTGGGGCAGACTAGAAACAGACCTGTGTGTGTGTGGGGCAGACTAGAAACAGACCTGTGTGTGTGGGAGGCAGACTAGAAACAGACCTGTGGGGGGGGGGGGGGGGGGGCAGAATAGAAACAGACTTGTGTGGGGGGTAGGCAGACTAGAAACAGACCTGTGTGTTTGGGGGCAGACTGGAAACAGACCTGTGTGTTTGAGGGCAGACTATAAACAGACCTGTGTGTGTGTGGGGGCAGACTAGAAACAGACCTGTGTGTGTGGGGGGCAGACAAGAAACAGACCTGTGGGGGGGGGGGGGGGGGGCAGAATAGAAACAGACTTGTGTGGGGGGTAGGCAGACTAGAAACAGACCTGTGTGTTTGGGGGCAGATTAGAAACAGACCTGTGTGTGGGGGCAGACTAGAAACAGACCTGTGTGTGTGTGGGGGCAGACTAGAAACAGACCTGTGTGTTTGGGGGCAGACTAGAAACAGACCTGTGTGTGGGGGCAGACTAGAAACAGACCTGTGTGTGTGTGTGGGGCAGACTAGAAACAGACCTCTGTGTGTGTGGGGGCAGACTAGAAACAGACCTGACTGTGTGTGGGGGCAGACTAGAAACAGACCTGTGTGTGGGGGGCAGACTAGAAACAGACCTGTGTGTGGGGGGGGCAGAATAGAAACAGACCTGTGTGTTTGGGGGCAGACCAGAAACAGACCTGTGTGTTTGGGTGCAGACTAGAAACAGACCTGTGTGTGGGGGCAGACTAGAAACAGACCTGTGTGTGTGTGGGGGCAGACTAGAAACAGACCTGTGTGTTTGGGGGCAGACTAGAAACAGACCTGTGTGTGGGGGCAGACTAGAAACAGACCTGTGTGTGGGGGGCAGACTAGAAACAGACCTGTGTGTGGGGGCAGACTAGAAACAGACCTGTGTGTGTGTGGGGGCAGACTAGAAACAGACCTGAGTGTGTGTGGGGGCAGACTAGAAACAGACCTGTGTGTGGGGGCAGACTAGAAACAGACCTGTGTGTGTGTGGGGGCAGACTAGAAACAGACCTGTGTGTTTGGGGGCAGACTAGAAACAGACCTGTGTGTGGGGGCAGACTAGAAACAGACCTGTGTGTGTGGGGCAGACTAGAAACAGACCTGTGTGTGTGTGGGGCAGACTAGAAACAGACCTGTGTGTGTGGGGGGCAGACTAGAAACAGACCTGTATGTGGGGGCAGACTAGAAACAGACCTGTGTGTGTGTGTGGGGCAGACTAGAAACAGACCTGTGTGTGTGTGGGGGCAGACTAGAAACAGACCTGAGTGTGTGTGGGGGCAGACTAGAAACAGACCTGTGTGTGGGGGGCAGACTAGAAACAGACCTGTGTGTGGGGGCAGACTAGAAACAGACCTGTGTGTGTGGGGCAGACTAGAAACAGACCTGTGTGTGTGGGGCAGACTAGAAACAGACCTGTGTGTGTGTGGGGCAGACTAGAAACAGACCTGTGTGTGTGGGAGGCAGACTAGAAACAGACCTGTGGGGGGGGGGGGGGGGGGGGCAGAATAGAAACAGACTTGTGTGGGGGGTAGGCAGACTAGAAACAGACCTGTGTGTTTGGGGGCAGACTGGAAACAGACCTGTGTGTTTGAGGGCAGACTATAAACAGACCTGTGTGTGTGTGGGGGCAGACTAGAAACAGACCTGTGTGTGTGGGGGGCAGACAAGAAACAGACCTGTGGGGGGGGGGGGGGGGGCAGAATAGAAACAGACTTGTGTGGGGGGTAGGCAGACTAGAAACAGACCTGTGTGTTTGGGGGCAGATTAGAAACAGACCTGTGTGTGGGGGCAGACTAGAAACAGACCTGTGTGTGTGTGGGGGCAGACTAGAAACAGACCTGTGTGTTTGGGGGCAGACTAGAAACAGACCTGTGTGTGGGGGCAGACTAGAAACAGACCTGTGTGTGTGTGTGGGGCAGACTAGAAACAGACCTCTGTGTGTGTGGGGGCAGACTAGAAACAGACCTGACTGTGTGTGGGGGCAGACTAGAAACAGACCTGTGTGTGGGGGGCAGACTAGAAACAGACCTGTGTGTGGGGGGGGCAGAATAGAAACAGACCTGTGTGTTTGGGGGCAGACCAGAAACAGACCTGTGTGTTTGGGTGCAGACTAGAAACAGACCTGTGTGTGGGGGCAGACTAGAAACAGACCTGTGTGTGTGTGGGGGCAGACTAGAAACAGACCTGTGTGTTTGGGGGCAGACTAGAAACAGACCTGTGTGTGGGGGCAGACTAGAAACAGACCTGTGTCTTTGGGGGCAGACTAGAAACAGACCTGTGTGTGGGGGCAGACTAGAAACAGACCTGTGTGTGTGTGGGGGCAGACTAGAAACAGACCTGAGTGTGTGTGGGGGCAGACTAGAAACAGGCCTGTGTGTGGGGGCAGACTAGAAACAGACCTGTGTGTGTGTGGGGGCAGGCTAGAAACAGACCTGTGTGTTTGGGGGCAGACTAGAAACAGACCTGAGTGTGTGTGGGGGCAGACTATAAACAGACCTGTGTGTGGGGGGTGGGCAGACTATAAAGAGACCTGTGTGTGTGGGGCAGACTAGAAACAGACCTGTGTGTTTGGGGGCAGATTAGAAACAGACCTGTGTGTGGGGGCAGACTAGAAACAGACCTGTGTGTGTGTGGGGGCAGACTAGAAACAGACCTGTGTGTTTGGGGGCAGACTAGAAACAGACCTGTGTGTGGGGGCAGACTAGAAACAGACCTGTGTGTGTGTGTGGGGCAGACTAGAAACAGACCTCTGTGTGTGTGGGGGCAGACTAGAAACAGACCTGAGTGTGTGTGGGGGCAGTCTAGAAACAGACCTGTGTGTGGGGGGCAGACTAGAAACAGACCTGTGTGTGGGGGGGGCAGAATAGAAACAGACCTGTGTGTTTGGGGGCAGACCAGAAACAGACCTGTGTGTTTGGGTGCAGACTAGAAACAGACCTGTGTGTGGGGGCAGACTAGAAACAGACCTGTGTGTGTGTGGGGCAGACTATAAACAGACCTGTGTGTGGGGGGCAGACTAGAAACAGACCTGTGTCTGGGGGGCAGACTATAAACAGACCTGTGTGTGTGGGGGGCAGACTAGAAACAGACCTGTGTGTGTGGGGGGCAGACTAGAAACAGACATGTGTGTTTGGGGTCAGACTATAAACAGACCTGTGTGTTTGGGGGCAGACTAGAAACATACCTGTGTGTGTGGGGGGCAGACTAGAAACAGACCTGTGTGTGTGTGTGGGGTAGACTAGAAATAGACCTGTGTGTGGGGGCAGACTAGAAACAGACCTGTGTGTGTTGGGCAGACTAGAAACAGACCTGAGTGTGTGTGGGGGCAGACTATAAACAGACCTGTGTGTGGGGGGTGGGCAGACTATAAAGAGACCTGTGTGTGTGGGGCAGACTAGAAACAGACATGTGTGTGTGTGGGGCAGACTATAAACAGACCTGTGTGTGGGGGGCAGACTAGAAACAGACCTGTGTCTGGGGGGCAGACTATAAACAGACCTGTGTGTGTGGGGGGCAGACTAGAAACAGACCTGTGTGTGTGGGGGGCAGACTAGAAACAGACATGTGTGTTTGGGGTCAGACTATAAACAGACCTGTGTGTTTGGGGGCAGACTAGAAACATACCTGTGTGTGTGGGGGGCAGACTAGAAACAGACCTGTGTGTGTGTGTGGGGTAGACTAGAAATAGACCTGTGTGTGGGGGCAGACTAGAAACAGACCTGTGTGTGTTGGGCAGACTAGAAACAGACCTGTGTGTGTGTGGGGAAGACTAGAAACAGACCTGTGTGTGGGGGCAGACTAGAAACAGACCTATGTGTGTGGGGGGGCAGACTAGAAACAGACCTGTGTGTTTAGGGGCAGACTAGAAACAGACCTGTGTGTGGGGGCAGACTAGAAACAGACCTGTGTGTGTGTGGGGGCAGACTAGAAACAGACCTGTGTGTTTGGGGGCAGACTAGAATCAGACCTGTGTATTTGGGGCAGACTATAAACAGACCTGTGTGTTTGGGGCACACTATAAACAGACATGTGTGTGTGGGGGGCAGACTAGAACCAGACATGTGTGTGTGTGGGGGCAGACTAGAAACATACCTGTGTGTGGGGGGCAGACTAGAAACAGACCTGTGTGTGTGGGGTGCAGACAAGAAACAGACCCTAGGGGGGGGGGGGCGCAGAATAGAAACAGACTTGTGTGGGGGGTAGGCAGACTAGAAACAGACCTGTGTGTTTGGGGGCAGACTAGAAACAGACCTGTGTGTGGGGGCAGACTAGAAACAGACCTGTGTGTGTGTGGGGGCAGACTAGAAACAGACCTGTGTGTTTGGGGCAGACTAGAAACAGACCTGTGTGTTTGGGGCAGACTATAAACAGACCTGTGTGTGTGTGGGGGCAGACTAGAAACAGACCTGTGTGTGTGGGGTGCAGACAAGAAACAGACCTGTGGGGGGGGGGGGGGGGGCAGAATAGAAACAGACTTGTGTGGGGGGTAGGCAGACTAGAAACAGACCTGTGTGTTTGGGGGCAGACTAGAAACAGACCTGTGTGTGGGGGCAGACTAGAAACAGACCTGTGTGTGTGTGGGGGCAGACTAGAAACAGACCTGTGTGTTTGGGGGCAGACTAGAAACAGACCTGTGTGTGGGGGCAGACTAGAAACAGACCTGTGTGTGTGTGTGGGGCAGACTAGAAACAGACCTGTGTGTGTGTGGGGGCAGAGTAGAAACAGACCTGAGTATGTGTGGGGGCAGACTAGAAACAGACCTGTGTGTGGGGGGCAGACTAGAAACAGACCTGTGTGTGAGGGGTGGGCAGACTAGAAACAGACCTGTGGGGGGGGGGGGGGGGGGGGTCAGAATAGAAACAGACCTGTGTGTTTGGGGCAGACTATAAACAGACATGTGTGTGTGGGGGGGCAGACTAGAAACAGACCTGTGTGTGTGGGGGGCAGACTAGAAACAGACCTGTGGGGGGGGGGGCAGACTATAAACAGACATGTGTGTGTGGGGGGGCAGACTAGAAACAGACCTGTGTGTTTGGGGGCAGACTAGAAACAGACCTGAGTGTGTGTGGGGGCAGACTAGAAACAGACCTGTGTGTGGGGGGCAGACTAGAAACAGACCTGTGGGGGGGGGCAGACTAGAAACAGACCTGTGTGTGTGTGGGGGCAGACTAGAAACAGACCTGTGTGTGTGGGGTGCAGACAAGAAACAGACCTGTGGGGGGGGGGGGGCAGAATAGAAACAGACCTGTGTGGGGGGTAGGCAGACTAGAAACAGACCTGTGTGTTTGGGGGCAGACTAGAAACAGACCTGTGTGTGGGGGCAGACTAGAAACAGACCTGTGTGTGTGTGGGGGCAGACTAGAAACAGACCTGTGTGTTTGGGGCAGACTAGAAACAGACCTGTGTGTTTGGGGCAGACTATAAACAGACCTGTGTGTGTGTGGGGGCAGACTAGAAACAGACCTGTGTGTGTGGGGTGCAGACAAGAAACAGACCTGTGGGGGGGGGGGCAGAATAGAACGAGACTTGTGTGGGGGATAGGCAGACTAGAAACAGACCTGTGTGTTTGGGGGCAGACTAGAAACAGACCTGTGTGTGGGGGCAGACTAGAAACAGACCTGTGTGTGTGTGGGGGCAGACTAGAAACAGACCTGTGTGTTTGGGGCAGACTAGAAACAGACCTGTGTGTTTGGGGCAGACTATAAACAGACCTGTGTGTGTGTGGGGGCAGACTAGAAACAGACCTGTGTGTGTGGGGTGCAGACAAGAAACAGACCTGTGGGGGGGGGGGGGGGGGGCAGAATAGAAACAGACTTGTGTGGGGGGTAGGCAGACTAGAAACAGACCTGTGTGTTTGGGGGCAGACTAGAAACAGACCTGTGTGTGGGGGCAGACTAGAAACAGACCTGTGTGTGTGTGGGGGCAGACTAGAAACAGACCTGTGTGTTTGGGGGCAGACTAGAAACAGACCTGTGTGTGGGGGCAGACTAGAAACAGACCTGTGTGTGTGTGTGGGGCAGACTAGAAACAGACCTGTGTGTGTGTGGGGGCAGAGTAGAAACAGACCTGAGTATGTGTGGGGGCAGACTAGAAACAGACCTGTGTGTGGGGGGCAGACTAGAAACAGACCTGTGTGTGAGGGGTGGGCAGACTAGAAACAGACCTGTGGGGGGGGGGGGGGGGGGTCAGAATAGAAACAGACCTGTGTGTTTGGGGCAGACTATAAACAGACATGTGTGTGTGGGGGGGCAGACTAGAAACAGACCTGTGTGTGTGGGGGGCAGACTAGAAACAGACCTGTGGGGGGGGGGGCAGACTATAAACAGACATGTGTGTGTGGGGGGGCAGACTAGAAACAGACCTGTGTGTTTGGGGGCAGACTAGAAACAGACCTGAGTGTGTGTGGGGGCAGACTAGAAACAGACCTGTGTGTGGGGGGCAGACTAGAAACAGACCTGTGGGGGGGGGCAGACTAGAAACAGACCTGTGTGTGTGTGGGGGCAGACTAGAAACAGACCTGTGTGTGTGGGGTGCAGACAAGAAACAGACCTGTGGGGGGGGGGGGGCAGAATAGAAACAGACCTGTGTGGGGGGTAGGCAGACTAGAAACAGACCTGTGTGTTTGGGGGCAGACTAGAAACAGACCTGTGTGTGGGGGCAGACTAGAAACAGACCTGTGTGTGTGTGGGGGCAGACTAGAAACAGACCTGTGTGTTTGGGGCAGACTAGAAACAGACCTGTGTGTTTGGGGCAGACTATAAACAGACCTGTGTGTGTGTGGGGGCAGACTAGAAACAGACCTGTGTGTGTGGGGTGCAGACAAGAAACAGACCTGTGGGGGGGGGGGCAGAATAGAACGAGACTTGTGTGGGGGATAGGCAGACTAGAAACAGACCTGTGTGTGGGGGCAGACTAGAAACAGACCTGTGTGTGTGTGGGGGCAGACTAGAAACAGACCTGTGTGTTTGGGGGCAGACTAGAAACAGACCTGTGTGTGGGGGCAGACTAGAAACAGACCTGTGTGTGTGTGTGGGGCAGACTAGAAACAGACCTGTGTGTGTGTGGGGGCAGACTAGAAACAGACCTGAGTGTGTGTGGGGGCAGACTAGAAACAGACCTGTGTGTGGGGGGCAGACTAGAAACAGACCTGTGTGTGAGGGGTGGATAGACTAGAAACAGACCTGTGGGGGGGGGGGGGGGTCAGAATAGAAACAGACCTGTGTGTTTGGGGCAGACTATAAACAGACATGTGTGTGTGGGGGGGCAGACTAGAAACAGACCTGTGTGTGTGGGGGGCAGACTAGAAACAGACCTGTGGGGGGGGGGGGGGGCAGACTATAAACAGACATGTGTGTGTGGGGGGGCAGACTAGAAACAGACCTGTGTGTTTGGGGGCAGACTAGAAACAGACCTGTGTGTTTGGGTGCAGACTAGAAACAGACCTGTGTGTGGGGGCAGACTAGAAACAGACCTGTGTGTGTGTGGGGGCAGACTAGAAACAGACCTGTGTGTTTGGGGGCAGACTAGAAACAGACCTGTGTGTGGGGGCAGACTAGAAACAGACCTGTGTCTGTGGGGGCAGACTAGAAACAGACCTGTGTGTGGGGGCAGACTAGAAACAGACCTGTGTGTGTGTGGGGGCAGACTAGAAACAGACCTGAGTGTGTGTGGGGGCAGACTAGAAACAGGCCTGTGTGTGGGGGCAGACTAGAAACAGACCTGTGTGTGTGTGGGGGCAGGCTAGAAACAGACCTGTGTGTTTGGGGGCAGACTAGAAACAGACCTGTGTGTGGGGGCAGACTAGAAACAGACCTGTGTGTGTTGGGCAGACTAGAAACAGACCTGTGTGTGTGTGGGGCAGACTAGAAACAGACCTGTGTGTGAGGGGTGGATAGACTAGAAACAGACCTGTGGGGGGGGGGGCAGACTAGAAACAGACCTGTGTGTGAGGGGTGGATAGACTAGAAACAGACCTGTGTGTGAGGGGTGGATAGACTATAAACAGACATGTGTGTGTGGGGGGGCAGACTAGAAACAGACCTGTGTGTGTGGGGGGCAGACTAGAAACAGACCTGTGGGGGGGGGGGGGGGCAGACTATAAACAGACATGTGTGTGTGGGGGGGCAGACTAGAAACAGACCTGTGTGTTTGGGGGCAGACTAGAAACAGACCTGTGTGTTTGGGTGCAGACTAGAAACAGACCTGTGTGTGGGGGCAGACTAGAAACAGACCTGTGTGTGTGTGGGGGCAGACTAGAAACAGACCTGTGTGTTTGGGGGCAGACTAGAAACAGACCTGTGTGTGGGGGCAGACTAGAAACAGACCTGTGTCTGTGGGGGCAGACTAGAAACAGACCTGTGTGTGGGGGCAGACTAGAAACAGACCTGTGTGTGTGTGGGGGCAGACTAGAAACAGACCTGAGTGTGTGTGGGGGCAGACTAGAAACAGGCCTGTGTGTGGGGGCAGACTAGAAACAGACCTGTGTGTGTGTGGGGGCAGGCTAGAAACAGACCTGTGTGTTTGGGGGCAGACTAGAAACAGACCTGTGTGTGGGGGCAGACTAGAAACAGACCTGTGTGTGTTGGGCAGACTAGAAACAGACCTGTGTGTGTGTGGGGCAGACTAGAAACAGACCTGTGTGTGAGGGGTGGATAGACTAGAAACAGACCTGTGGGGGGGGGGGCAGACTAGAAACAGACCTGTGTGTGAGGGGTGGATAGACTAGAAACAGACCTGTGGGGGGGGGGGGGGGGGGGGGTCAGAATAGAAACAGACCTGTGTGTTTGGGGCAGACTATAAACAGACATGTGTGTGTGGGGGGGCAGACTAGAAACAGACCTGTGTGTGTGGGGGGCAGACTAGAAACAGACCTGTGGGGGGGGGGGGGCAGACTATAAACAGACATGTGTGTGTGGGGGGGCAGACTAGAAACAGACCTGTGTGTTTGGGGGCAGACTAGAAACAGACCTGTGTGTTTGGGTGCAGACTAGAAACAGACCTGTGTGTGGGGGCAGACTAGAAACAGACCTGTGTGTGTGTGGGGGCAGACTAGAAACAGACCTGTGTGTTTGGGGGCAGACTAGAAACAGACCTGTGTGTGGGGGCAGACTAGAAACAGACCTGTGTCTGTGGGGGCAGACTAGAAACAGACCTGTGTGTGGGGGCAGACTAGAAACAGACCTGTGTGTGTGTGGGGGCAGACTAGAAACAGACCTGAGTGTGTGTGGGGGCAGACTAGAAACAGGCCTGTGTGTGGGGGCAGACTAGAAACAGACCTGTGTGTGTGTGGGGGCAGGCTAGAAACAGACCTGTGTGTTTGGGGGCAGACTAGAAACAGACCTGTGTGTGGGGGCAGACTAGAAACAGACCTGTGTGTGTTGGGCAGACTAGAAACAGACCTGTGTGTGTGTGGGGCAGACTAGAAACAGACCTGTGTGTGTGTGGGGGCAGGCTAGAAACAGACCTGTGTGTTTGGGGGCAGACTAGAAACAGACCTGTGTGTGGGGGTAGACTAGAAATAGACCTGTGTGTGGGGGCAGACTAGAAACAGACCTGTGTGTGTTGGGCAGACTAGAAACAGACCTGTGTGTGTGTGGGGAAGACTAGAAACAGACCTGTGTGTGGGGGCTGACTAGAAACAGACCTGTGTGTGTGTGGGGAAGACTAGAAACAGACCTGTGTGTGGGGGCTGACTAGAAACAGACCTGTGTGTGTGGGGGGGCAGACTAGAAACAGACCTGTGTGTGTGGGGGGCAGACTAGAAACAGACCTGTGGGGGGGGGGGCAGACTATAAACAGACATGTGTGTGTGGGGGGGCAGACTAGAAACAGACCTGTGTGTTTGGGGGCAGACTAGAAACAGACCTGAGTGTGTGTGGGGGCAGACTAGAAACAGACCTGTGTGTGGGGGGCAGACTAGAAACAGACCTGTGGGGGGGGGGCAGACTAGAAACAGACCTGTGTGTGTGTGGGGGCAGACTAGAAACAGACCTGTGTGTGTGGGGTGCAGACAAGAAACAGACCTGTGGGGGGGGGGGGGGGCAGAATAGAAACAGACCTGTGTGGGGGGTAGGCAGACTAGAAACAGACCTGTGTGTTTGGGGGCAGACTAGAAACAGACCTGTGTGTGGGGGCAGACTAGAAACAGACCTGTGTGTGTGTGGGGGCAGACTAGAAACAGACCTGTGTGTTTGGGGCAGACTAGAAACAGACCTGTGTGTTTGGGGCAGACTATAAACAGACCTGTGTGTGTGTGGGGGGAGACTAGAAACAGACCTGTGTGTGTGGGGTGCAGACAAGAAACAGACCTGTGGGGGGGGGGGGCAGAATAGAACGAGACTTGTGTGGGGGATAGGCAGACTAGAAACAGACCTGTGTGTTTGGGGGCAGACTAGAAACAGACCTGTGTGTGGGGGCAGACTAGAAACAGACCTGTGTGTGTGTGGGGGCAGACTAGAAACAGACCTGTGTGTTTGGGGGCAGACTAGAAACAGACCTGTGTGTGGGGGCAGACTAGAAACAGACCTGTGTGTGTGTGTGGGGCAGACTAGAAACAGACCTGTGTGTGTGTGGGGGCAGACTAGAAACAGACCTGAGTGTGTGTGGGGGCAGACTAGAAACAGACCTGTGTGTGGGGGGCAGACTAGAAACAGACCTGTGTGTGAGGGGTGGATAGACTAGAAACAGACCTGTGGGGGGGGGGGGGGGGGTCAGAATAGAAACAGACCTGTGTGTTTGGGGCAGACTATAAACAGACATGTGTGTGTGGGGGGGCGGACTAGAAACAGACCTGTGTGTGTGGGGGGCAGACTAGAAACAGACCTGTGGGGGGGGGGGGGGCAGACTATAAACAGACATGTGTGTGTGGGGGGGCAGACTAGAAACAGACCTGTGTGTTTGGGGGCAGACTAGAAACAGACCTGTGTGTTTGGGTGCAGACTAGAAACAGACCTGTGTGTGGGGGCAGACTAGAAACAGACCTGTGTGTGTGTGGGGGCAGACTAGAAACAGACCTGTGTGTTTGGGGGCAGACTAGAAACAGACCTGTGTGTTTGGGGGCAGACTAGAAACAGACCTGAGTGTGTGTGGGGGCAGACTAGAAACAGACCTGTGTGTGGGGGGCAGACTAGAAACAGACCTGTGGGGGGGGGGCAGACTAGAAACAGACCTGTGTGTGTGTGGGGGCAGACTAGAAACAGACCTGTGTGTGTGGGGTGCAGACAAGAAACAGACCTGTGGGGGGGGGGGGGGCAGAATAGAAACAGACCTGTGTGGGGGGTAGGCAGACTAGAAACAGACCTGTGTGTTTGGGGGCAGACTAGAAACAGACCTGTGTGTGGGGGCAGACTAGAAACAGACCTGTGTGTGTGTGGGGGCAGACTAGAAACAGACCTGTGTGTTTGGGGCAGACTAGAAACAGACCTGTGTGTTTGGGGCAGACTATAAACAGACCTGTGTGTGTGTGGGGGCAGACTAGAAACAGACCTGTGTGTGTGGGGTGCAGACAAGAAACAGACCTGTGGGGGGGGGGGGCAGAATAGAACGAGACTTGTGTGGGGGATAGGCAGACTAGAAACAGACCTGTGTGTTTGGGGGCAGACTAGAAACAGACCTGTGTGTGGGGGCAGACTAGAAACAGACCTGTGTGTGTGTGGGGGCAGACTAGAAACAGACCTGTGTGTTTGGGGGCAGACTAGAAACAGACCTGTGTGTGGGGGCAGACTAGAAACAGACCTGTGTGTGTGTGTGGGGCAGACTAGAAACAGACCTGTGTGTGTGTGGGGGCAGACTAGAAACAGACCTGAGTGTGTGTGGGGGCAGACTAGAAACAGACCTGTGTGTGGGGGGCAGACTAGAAACAGACCTGTGTGTGAGGGGTGGATAGACTAGAAACAGACCTGTGGGGGGGGGGGGGGGGTCAGAATAGAAACAGACCTGTGTGTTTGGGGCAGACTATAAACAGACATGTGTGTGTGGGGGGGCAGACTAGAAACAGACCTGTGTGTGTGGGGGGCAGACTAGAAACAGACCTGTGGGGGGGGGGGGGGCAGACTATAAACAGACATGTGTGTGTGGGGGGGCAGACTAGAAACAGACCTGTGTGTTTGGGGGCAGACTAGAAACAGACCTGTGTGTTTGGGTGCAGACTAGAAACAGACCTGTGTGTGGGGGCAGACTAGAAACAGACCTGTGTGTGTGTGGGGGCAGACTAGAAACAGACCTGTGTGTTTGGGGGCAGACTAGAAACAGACCTGTGTGTGGGGGCAGACTAGAAACAGACCTGTGTCTGTGGGGGCAGACTAGAAACAGACCTGTGTGTGGGGGCAGACTAGAAACAGACCTGTGTGTGTGTGGGGGCAGACTAGAAACAGACCTGAGTGTGTGTGGGGGCAGACTAGAAACAGGCCTGTGTGTGGGGGCAGACTAGAAACAGACCTGTGTGTGTGTGGGGGCAGGCTAGAAACAGACCTGTGTGTTTGGGGGCAGACTAGAAACAGACCTGTGTGTGGGGGCAGACTAGAAACAGACCTGTGTGTGTTGGGCAGACTAGAAACAGACCTGTGTGTGTGTGGGGCAGACTAGAAACAGACCTGTGTGTGAGGGGTGGATAGACTAGAAACAGACCTGTGGGGGGGGGGGGCAGACTAGAAACAGACCTGTGTGTGAGGGGTGGATAGACTAGAAACAGACCTGTGTGGGGGGGGGGGGGGGGTCAGAATAGAAACAGACCTGTGTGTTTGGGGCAGACTATAAACAGACATGTGTGTGTGGGGGGGCAGACTAGAAACAGACCTGTGTGTGTGGGGGGCAGACTAGAAACAGACCTGTGGGGGGGGGGGGGGCAGACTATAAACAGACATGTGTGTGTGGGGGGGCAGACTAGAAACAGACCTGTGTGTTTGGGGGCAGACTAGAAACAGACCTGTGTGTTTGGGTGCAGACTAGAAACAGACCTGTGTGTGGGGGCAGACTAGAAACAGACCTGTGTGTGTGTGGGGGCAGACTAGAAACAGACCTGTGTGTTTGGGGGCAGACTAGAAACAGACCTGTGTGTGGGGGCAGACTAGAAACAGACCTGTGTCTGTGGGGGCAGACTAGAAACAGACCTGTGTGTGGGGGCAGACTAGAAACAGACCTGTGTGTGTGTGGGGGCAGACTAGAAACAGACCTGAGTGTGTGTGGGGGCAGACTAGAAACAGGCCTGTGTGTGGGGGCAGACTAGAAACAGACCTGTGTGTGTGTGGGGGCAGGCTAGAAACAGACCTGTGTGTTTGGGGGCAGACTAGAAACAGACCTGTGTGTGGGGGCAGACTAGAAACAGACCTGTGTGTGTTGGGCAGACTAGAAACAGACCTGTGTGTGTGTGGGGCAGACTAGAAACAGACCTGTGTGTGTGTGGGGGCAGGCTAGAAACAGACCTGTGTGTTTGGGGGCAGACTAGAAACAGACCTGTGTGTGGGGGTAGACTAGAAATAGACCTGTGTGTGGGGGCAGACTAGAAACAGACCTGTGTGTGTTGGGCAGACTAGAAACAGACCTGTGTGTGTGTGGGGAAGACTAGAAACAGACCTGTGTGTGGGGGCTGACTAGAAACAGACCTGTGTGTGTGGGGGGGCAGACTAGAAACAGACCTGTGTGTTTGGGGGCAGACTAGAAACAGACCTGTGTGTGGGGGTAGACTAGAAATAGACCTGTGTGTGGGGGCAGACTAGAAACAGACCTGTGTGTGTTGGGCAGACTAGAAACAGACCTGTGTGTTTGGGGCAGACTATAAACAGACATGTGTGTGTGGGGGGGCAGACTAGAAACAGACCTGTGTGTGTGGGGGGCAGACTAGAAACAGACCTGTGGGGGGGGGGGGGGGCAGACTATAAACAGACATGTGTGTGTGGGGGGGCAGACTAGAAACAGACCTGTGTGTTTGGGGGCAGACTAGAAACAGACCTGTGTGTTTGGGTGCAGACTAGAAACAGACCTGTGTGTGGGGGCAGACTAGAAACAGACCTGTGTGTGTGTGGGGGCAGACTAGAAACAGACCTGTGTGTTTGGGGGCAGACTAGAAACAGACCTGTGTGTGGGGGCAGACTAGAAACAGACCTGTGTCTGTGGGGGCAGACTAGAAACAGACCTGTGTGTGGGGGCAGACTAGAAACAGACCTGTGTGTGTGTGGGGGCAGACTAGAAACAGACCTGAGTGTGTGTGGGGGCAGACTAGAAACAGGCCTGTGTGTGGGGGCAGACTAGAAACAGACCTGTGTGTGTGTGGGGGCAGGCTAGAAACAGACCTGTGTGTTTGGGGGCAGACTAGAAACAGACCTGTGTGTGGGGGCAGACTAGAAACAGACCTGTGTGTGTTGGGCAGACTAGAAACAGACCTGTGTGTGTGTGGGGCAGACTAGAAACAGACCTGTGTGTGAGGGGTGGATAGACTAGAAACAGACCTGTGGGGGGGGGGGGCAGACTAGAAACAGACCTGTGTGTGAGGGGTGGATAGACTAGAAACAGACCAGTGTGGGGGGGGGGGGGGTCAGAATAGAAACAGACCTGTGTGTTTGGGGCAGACTATAAACAGACATGTGTGTGTGGGGGGGCAGACTAGAAACAGACCTGTGTGTGTGGGGGGCAGACTAGAAACAGACCTGTGGGGGGGGGGGGGGCAGACTATAAACAGACATGTGTGTGTGGGGGGGCAGACTAGAAACAGACCTGTGTGTTTGGGGGCAGACTAGAAACAGACCTGTGTGTTTGGGTGCAGACTAGAAACAGACCTGTGTGTGGGGGCAGACTAGAAACAGACCTGTGTGTGTGTGGGGGCAGACTAGAAACAGACCTGTGTGTTTGGGGGCAGACTAGAAACAGACCTGTGTGTGGGGGCAGACTAGAAACAGACCTGTGTCTGTGGGGGCAGACTAGAAACAGACCTGTGTGTGGGGGCAGACTAGAAACAGACCTGTGTGTGTGTGGGGGCAGACTAGAAACAGACCTGAGTGTGTGTGGGGGCAGACTAGAAACAGGCCTGTGTGTGGGGGCAGACTAGAAACAGACCTGTGTGTGTGTGGGGGCAGGCTAGAAACAGACCTGTGTGTTTGGGGGCAGACTAGAAACAGACCTGTGTGTGGGGGCAGACTAGAAACAGACCTGTGTGTGTTGGGCAGACTAGAAACAGACCTGTGTGTGTGTGGGGCAGACTAGAAACAGACCTGTGTGTGTGTGGGGGCAGGCTAGAAACAGACCTGTGTGTTTGGGGGCAGACTAGAAACAGACCTGTGTGTGGGGGTAGACTAGAAATAGACCTGTGTGTGGGGGCAGACTAGAAACAGACCTGTGTGTGTTGGGCAGACTAGAAACAGACCTGTGTGTGTGTGGGGAAGACTAGAAACAGACCTGTGTGTGGGGGCTGACTAGAAACAGACCTGTGTGTGTGGGGGGGCAGACTAGAAACAGACCTGTGTGTTTGGGGGCAGACTAGAAACAGACCTGTGTGTGGGGGTAGACTAGAAATAGACCTGTGTGTGGGGGCAGACTAGAAACAGACCTGTGTGTGTTGGGCAGACTAGAAACAGACCTGTGTGTGTGTGGGGAAGACTAGAAACAGACCTGTGTGTGGGGGCTGACTAGAAACAGACCTGTGTGTGTGTGGGGAAGACTAGAAACAGACCTGTGTGTGGGGGCTGACTAGAAACAGACCTGTGTGTGTGGGGGGGCAGACTAGAAACAGACCTGTGTGTGTGGGGGGCAGACTAGAAACAGACCTGTGGGGGGGGGGGCAGACTATAAACAGACATGTGTGTGTGGGGGGGCAGACTAGAAACAGACCTGTGTGTTTGGGGGCAGACTAGAAACAGACCTGAGTGTGTGTGGGGGCAGACTAGAAACAGACCTGTGTATGGGGGGCAGACTAGAAACAGACCTGTGGGGGGGGGCAGACTAGAAACAGACCTGTGTGTGTGTGGGGGCAGACTAGAAACAGACCTGTGTGTGTGGGGTGCAGACAAGAAACAGACCTGTGGGGGGGGGGGGGCAGAATAGAAACAGACCTGTGTGGGGGGTAGGCAGACTAGAAACAGACCTGTGTGTTTGGGGGCAGACTAGAAACAGACCTGTGTGTGGGGGCAGACTAGAAACAGACCTGTGTGTGTGTGGGGGCAGACTAGAAACAGACCTGTGTGTTTGGGGCAGACTAGAAACAGACCTGTGTGTTTGGGGCAGACTATAAACAGACCTGTGTGTGTGTGGGGGCAGACTAGAAACAGACCTGTGTGTGTGGGGTGCAGACAAGAAACAGACCTGTGGGGGGGGGGCAGAATAGAACGAGACTTGTGTGGGGGATAGGCAGACTAGAAACAGACCTGTGTGTTTGGGGGCAGACTAGAAACAGACCTGTGTGTGGGGGCAGACTAGAAACAGACCTGTGTGTGTGTGGGGGCAGACTAGAAACAGACCTGTGTGTTTGGGGGCAGACTAGAAACAGACCTGTGTGTGGGGGCAGACTAGAAACAGACCTGTGTGTGTGTGTGGGGCAGACTAGAAACAGACCTGTGTGTGTGTGGGGGCAGACTAGAAACAGACCTGAGTGTGTGTGGGGGCAGACTAGAAACAGACCTGTGTGTGGGGGGCAGACTAGAAACAGACCTGTGTGTGAGGGGTGGATAGACTAGAAACAGACCTGTGGGGGGGGGGGGGGGGTCAGAATAGAAACAGACCTGTGTGTTTGGGGCAGACTATAAACAGACATGTGTGTGTGGGGGGGCAGACTAGAAACAGACCTGTGTGTGTGGGGGGCAGACTAGAAACAGACCTGTGGGGGGGGGGGGGGGGCAGACTATAAACAGACATGTGTGTGTGGGGGGGCAGACTAGAAACAGACCTGTGTGTTTGGGGGCAGACTAGAAACAGACCTGTGTGTTTGGGTGCAGACTAGAAACAGACCTGTGTGTGGGGGCAGACTAGAAACAGACCTGTGTGTGTGTGGGGGCAGACTAGAAACAGACCTGTGTGTTTGGGGGCAGACTAGAAACAGACCTGTGTGTGGGGGCAGACTAGAAACAGACCTGTGTCTGTGGGGGCAGACTAGAAACAGACCTGTGTGTGGGGGCAGACTAGAAACAGACCTGTGTGTGTGTGGGGGCAGACTAGAAACAGACCTGAGTGTGTGTGGGGGCAGACTAGAAACAGGCCTGTGTGTGGGGGCAGACTAGAAACAGACCTGTGTGTGTGTGGGGGCAGGCTAGAAACAGACCTGTGTGTTTGGGGGCAGACTAGAAACAGACCTGTGTGTGGGGGCAGACTAGAAACAGACCTGTGTGTGTTGGGCAGACTAGAAACAGACCTGTGTGTGTGTGGGGCAGACTAGAAACAGACCTGTGTGTGAGGGGTGGATAGACTAGAAACAGACCTGTGGGGGGGGGGGGCAGACTAGAAACAGACCTGTGTGTGAGGGGTGGATAGACTAGAAACAGACCTGTGTGGGGGGGGGGGGGGGGTCAGAATAGAAACAGACCTGTGTGTTTGGGGCAGACTATAAACAGACATGTGTGTGTGGGGGGGCAGACTAGAAACAGACCTGTGTGTGTGGGGGGCAGACTAGAAACAAACCTGTGGGGGGGGGGGGGCAGACTATAAACAGACATGTGTGTGTGGGGGGGCAGACTAGAAACAGACCTGTGTGTTTGGGGGCAGACTAGAAACAGACCTGTGTGTTTGGGTGCAGACTAGAAACAGACCTGTGTGTGGGGGCAGACTAGAAACAGACCTGTGTGTGTGTGGGGGCAGACTAGAAACAGACCTGTGTGTTTGGGGGCAGACTAGAAACAGACCTGTGTGTGGGGGCAGACTAGAAACAGACCTGTGTCTGTGGGGGCAGACTAGAAACAGACCTGTGTGTGGGGGCAGACTAGAAACAGACCTGTGTGTGTGTGGGGGCAGACTAGAAACAGACCTGAGTGTTTGTGGGGGCAGACTAGAAACAGGCCTGTGTGTGGGGGCAGACTAGAAACAGACCTGTGTGTGTGTGGGGGCAGGCTAGAAACAGACCTGTGTGTTTGGGGGCAGACTAGAAACAGACCTGTGTGTGGGGGCAGACTAGAAACAGACCTGTGTGTGTTGGGCAGACTAGAAACAGACCTGTGTGTGTGTGGGGCAGACTAGAAACAGACCTGTGTGTGTGTGGGGGCAGGCTAGAAACAGACCTGTGTGTTTGGGGGCAGACTAGAAACAGACCTGTGTGTGGGGGTAGACTAGAAATAGACCTGTGTGTTGGGGCAGACTAGAAACAGACCTGTGTGTGTTGGGCAGACTAGAAACAGACCTGTGTGTGTGTGGGGAAGACTAGAAACAGACCTGTGTGTGGGGGCTGACTAGAAACAGACCTGTGTGTGTGGGGGGGCAGACTAGAAACAGACCTGTGTGTTTGGGGGCAGACTAGAAACAGACCTGTGTGTGGGGGCAGACTAGAAACAGACCTGTGTGTGTGGGGGCAGACTAGAAACAGACCTGTGTGTTTGGGGGCAGACTACAAACAGACATGTGTGTGTGGGGGGCAGACTAGAAACAGACATGTGTGTGTGTGGGGGCAGACTAGAAACAGACCTGTGTGTTTGGGGCAGACTATAAACAGACATGTGTGTGTGGGGGGGCAGACTAGAAACAGACCTCTGTGTGGGGGGTGGGCAGACTATAAAGAGACCTGTGTGTGTGGGGCAGACTAGAAACAGACATGTGTGTGTGTGGGGCAGACTATAAACAGACCTGTGTGTGGGGGGTGGGCAGACTATAAAGAGACCTGTGTGTGTGGGGCAGACTAGAAACAGACATGTGTGTGTGTGGGGCAGACTATAAACAGACCTGTGTGTGGGGGGCAGACTAGAAACAGACCTGTGTCTGGGGGGCAGACTATAAACAGACCTGTGTGTGTGGGGGGCAGACTAGAAACAGACCTGTGTGTGTGTTGGGCAGACTAGAAACAGACATGTGTGTTTGGGGTCAGACTATAAACAGACCTGTGTGTTTGGGGGCAGACTAGAAACATACCTGTGTGTGTGGGGGGCAGACTAGAAACAGACCTGTGTGTGTGTGTGGGGTAGACTAGAAATAGACCTGTGTGTGGGGGCAGACTAGAAACAGACCTGTGTGTGTTGGGCAGACTAGAAACAGACCTGTGTGTTTGTGGGGAAGACTAGAAACAGACCTGTGTGTGGGGGCAGACTAGAAACAGACCTGTGTGTGTGGGGGGGCAGACTAGAAACAGACCTGTATGTTTGGGGGCAGACTAGAAACAGACCTGTGTGTGGGGGCAGACTAGAAACAGACCTGTGTGTGTGTGGGGGCAGACTAGAAACAGACCTGTGTGTTTGGGGGCAGACTAGAAACAGACCTGTGTGTTTGGGGCAGACTATAAACAGACCTGTGTGTTTGGGGCAGACTATAAACAGACATGTGTGTGTGGGGGGCAGACTAGAAACAGACATGTGTGTGTGTGGGGGCAGACTAGAAACAGACCTGTGTGTGGGGGGCAGACTAGAAACAGACCTGTGTGTGGGGGCAGACTAGAAACAGACCTGTGTGTGTGTGGGGGCAGACTAGAAACAGACCTGTGAGTTTGGGGGCAGACTAGAAACAGACCTGAGTGTGTGTGGGGGCAGACTAGAAACAGACCTGTGTGTGGGGGGCAGACTAGAAACAGACCTGTGTGTGGGGGGTGGGCAGACTAGAAACAGACCTCTGGGGGGGGGGGGGGGGGCAGAATAGAAACAGACCTGTGTGTTTGGGGCAGACTAGAAACAGACCTGTGTGTTTGGGGCAGACTATAAACAGACCTGTGTGTCTGTGGGGGCAGACTAGAAACAGACCTGTGTGTGTGGGGGGCAGACAAGAAACAGACCTGTGGGAGGGGGGGGGGCAGAATAGAAACAGACTTGTGTGGGGGGTAGGCAGACTAGAAACAGACCTGTGTGTTTGGGGGCAGACTAGAAACAGACCTGTGTGTGGGGGCAGACTAGAAACAGACCTGTGTGTGTGTGGGGGCAGACTAGAAACAGACCTGTGTGTTTGGGGGCAGACTAGAAACAGACCTGTGTGTGGGGGCAGACTAGAAACAGACCTGTGTGTGTGTGTGGGGCAGACTAGAAACAGACTTGTGTGTGTGTGGGGGCAGACTAGAAACAGACCTGAGTGTGTGTGGGGGCAGCCTAGAAACAGACCTGTGTGTGGGGGGCAGACTAGAAACAGACCTGTGTGTGTTGGGCAGACTAGAAACAGACCTGTGTGTGTTGGGCAGACTAGAAACAGACCTGTGTGTGTGTGGGGAAGACTAGAAACAGACCTGTGTGTGGGGGCAGACTAGAAACAGACCTGTGTGTGTGGGGGGGCAGACTAGAAACAGACCTGTGTGTTTGGGGGCAGACTAGAAACAGACCTGTGTGTGGGGGCAGACTAGAAACAGACCTGTGTGTGTGTGGGGGCAGACTAGAAACAGACCTGTGTGTTTGGGGGCAGACTATAAACAGACATGTGTGTGTGGGGGGCAGACTAGAAACAGACATGTGTGTGTGTGGGGGCAGACTAGAAACAGACCTGTGTGTTTGGGGCAGACTATAAACAGACATGTGTGTGTGGGGGGGCAGACTAGAAACAGACCTCTGTGTGGGGGGTGGGCAGACTATAAAGAGACCTGTGTGTGTGGGGCAGACTAGAAACAGACATGTGTGTGTGTGGGGCAGACTATAAACAGACCTGTGTGTGGGGGGTGGGCAGACTATAAAGAGACCTGTGTGTGTGGGGCAGACTAGAAACAGACATGTGTGTGTGTGGGGCAGACTATAAACAGACCTGTGTGTGGGGGGCAGACTAGAAACAGACCTGTGTCTGGGGGGCAGACTATAAACAGACCTGTGTGTGTGGGGGGCAGACTAGAAACAGACCTGTGTGTGTGTTGGGCAGACTAGAAACAGACATGTGTGTTTGGGGTCAGACTATAAACAGACCTGTGTGTTTGGGGGCAGACTAGAAACATACCTGTGTGTGTGGGGGGCAGACTAGAAACAGACCTGTGTGTGTGTGTGGGGTAGACTAGAAATAGACCTGTGTGTGTGGGCAGACTAGAAACAGACCTGTGTGTGTTGGGCAGACTAGAAACAGACCTGTGTGTTTGTGGGGAAGACTAGAAACAGACCTGTGTGTGGGGGCAGACTAGAAACAGACCTGTGTGTGTGGGGGGGCAGACTAGAAACAGACCTGTATGTTTGGGGGCAGACTAGAAACAGACCTGTGTGTGGGGGCAGACTAGAAACAGACCTGTGTGTGTGTGGGGGCAGACTAGAAACAGACCTGTGTGTTTGGGGGCAGACTAGAAACAGACCTGTGTGTTTGGGGCAGACTATAAACAGACCTGTGTGTTTGGGGCAGACTATAAACAGACATGTGTGTGTGGGGGGCAGACTAGAAACAGACATGTGTGTGTGTGGGGGCAGACTAGAAACAGACCTGTGTGTGGGGGGCAGACTAGAAACAGACCTGTGTGTGGGGGCAGACTAGAAACAGACCTGTGTGTGTGTGGGGGCAGACTAGAAACAGACCTGTGAGTTTGTGGGCAGACTAGAAACAGACCTGAGTGTGTGTGGGGGCAGACTAGAAACAGACCTGTGTGTGGGGGGCAGACTAGAAACAGACCTGTGTGTGGGGGGTGGGCAGACTAGAAACAGACCTGTGGGGGGGGGGGGGGGGGGCAGAATAGAAACAGACCTGTGTGTTTGGGGCAGACTAGAAACAGACCTGTGTGTTTGGGGCAGACTATAAACAGACCTGTGTGTGTGTGGGGGCAGACTAGAAACAGACCTGTGTGTGTGGGGGGCAGACAAGAAACAGACCTGTGGGAGGGGGGGGGGGCAGAATAGAAACAGACTTGTGTGGGGGGTAGGCAGACTAGAAACAGACCTGTGTGTTTGGGGGCAGACTAGAAACAGACCTGTGTGTGGGGGCAGACTAGAAACAGACCTGTGTGTGTGTGGGGGCAGACTAGAAACAGACCTGTGTGTTTGGAGGCAGACTAGAAACAGACCTGTGTGTGGGGGCAGACTAGAAACAGACCTGTGTGTGTGTGTGGGGCAGACTAGAAACAGACCTGTGTGTGTGTGGGGGCAGACTAGAAACAGACCTGAGTGTGTGTGGGGGCAGCCTAGAAACAGACCTGTGTGTGGGGGGCAGACTAGAAACAGACCTGTGTGTGGGGGGTGGGCAGACTAGAAACAGACCTGTGGGGGGGGGGGGTCAGAATAGAAACAGACCTGTGTGTTTGGGGCAGACTAGGAACAGACCTGTATGTTTGGGGCAGACTAGAAACAGACCTGTGTGTGGGGGCAGACTAGAAACAGACCTGTGTGTGGGGGGCAGACTAGAAACAGACCTGTGTGTGGGGGCAGACTAGAAACAGACCTGTGTGTGTGTGGGGGCAGACTAGAAACAGACCTGAGTGTGTGTGGGGGCAGACTAGAAACAGACCTGTGTGTGGGGGCAGACTAGAAACAGACCTGTGTGTGTGTGGGGGCAGACTAGAAACAGACCTGTGTGTTTGGGGGCAGACTAGAAACAGACCTGTGTGTGGGGGCAGACTAGAAACAGACCTGTGTGTGTGGGGCAGACTAGAAACAGACCTGTGTGTGTGTGGGGCAGACTAGAAACAGACCTGTGTGTTTGGGGCAGACTAGGAACAGACCTGTATGTTTGGGGCAGACTATAAACAGACCTGTGTGTTTGGGGCAGACTATAAACAGACATGTGTGTGTGGGGGGGCAGACTAGAAACAGACCTGTGTGTGTGGGGGGCAGACTAGAAACAGACCTGTGGGGGGGGGGGGCAGAATAGAAACAGACTTGTGTGGGGTGTAGGCAGACTAGAAACAGACCTGTGTGTTTGGGTGCAGACTAGAAACAGACCTGTGTGTGGGGGCAGACTAGAAACAGACCTGTGTGTGTGTGGGGGCAGACTAGAAACAGACCTGTGTGTTTGGGGGCAGACTAGAAATAGACCTGTGTGTGGGGGCAGACTAGAAACAGACCTGTGTGTGGGGGGCAGACTAGAAACAGACCTGTGTGTGTGTGGGGGCACACTAGAAACAGACCTGAGTGTGTGTGGGGGCAGACTAGAAACAGACCTGTGTGTGGGGGCAGACTAGAAACAGACCTGTGTGTGTGTGGGGGCAGACTAGAAACAGACCTGTGTGTGGGGGCAGACTAGAAACAGACCTGTGTGTGTGGGGCAGACTAGAAACAGACCTGTGTGTGTGTGGGGCAGACTAGAAACAGACCTGTGTGTGTGGGGGGCAGACTAGAAACAGACCTGTGTGTGGGGGCAGACTAGAAACAGACCTGTGTGTGTGTGTGGGGCAGACTAGAAACAGACCTGTGTGTGTGTGGGGGCAGACTAGAAACAGACCTGAGTGTGTGTGGGGGCAGACTAGAAACAGACCTGTGTGTGGGGGGCAGACTAGAAACAGACCTGTGTGTGGGGGCAGACTAGAAACAGACCTGTGTGTGTGTGGGGGCAGACTAGAAACAGACCTGTGTGTTTGGGGGCAGACTAGAAACAGACCTGTGTGTGGGGGCAGACTAGAAACAGACCTGTGTGTGTGGGGCAGACTAGAAACAGACCTGTGTGTGTGTGGGGCAGACTAGAAACAGACCTGTGTGTGTGGGAGGCAGACTAGAAACAGACCTGTGGGGGGGGGGGGGGTGGGGCAGAATAGAAACAGACTTGTGTGGGGGGTAGGCAGACTAGAAACAGACCTGTGTGTTTGGGGGCAGACTGGAAACAGACCTGTGTGTTTGGGGCAGACTATAAACAGACCTGTGTGTGTGTGGGGGCAGACTAGAAACAGACCTGTGTGTGTGGGGGGCAGACAAGAAACAGACCTGTGGGGGGGGGGGCAGAATAGAAACAGACTTGTGTGGGGGGTAGGCAGACTAGAAACAGACCTGTGTGTTTGGCGGCAGATTAGAAACAGACCTGTGTGTGGGGGCAGACTAGAAACAGACCTGTGTGTGTGTGGGGGCAGACTAGAAACAGACCTGTGTGTTTGGGGGCAGACTAGAAACAGACCTGTGTGTGGGGGCAGACTAGAAACAGACCTGTGTGTGTGTGTGGGGCAGACTAGAAACAGACCTCTGTGTGTGTGGGGGCAGACTAGAAACAGACCTGAGTGTGTGTGGGGGCAGACTAGAAACAGACCTGTGTGTGTGTGGGGGCAGACTAGAAACAGACCTGTGTGTTTGGGGGCAGACTAGAAACAGACCTGTGTGTGGGGGCAGACTAGAAACAGACCTGTGTGTGTGGGGCAGACTAGAAACAGACCTGTGGGTGTGTTGGGCAGACTAGAAACAGACCTGTGTGTTTGGGGCAGACTAGGAACAGACCTGTCTGTTTGGGGCAGACTATAAACAGACCTGTGTGTTTGGGGCAGACTATAAACAGACATGTGTGTGTGGGGGGGCAGACTAGAAACAGACCTGTGTGTGTGGGGGGCAGACTAGAAACAGACCTGTGGGGGGGGGGGGGGGCAGAATAGAAACAGACTTGTGTGGGGTGTAGGCAGACTAGAAACAGACCTGTGTGTTTGGGTGCAGACTAGAAACAGACCTGTGTGTGGGGGCAGACTAGAAACAGACCTGTGTGTGTGTGGGGGCAGACTAGAAACAGACCTGTGTGTTTGGGGGCAGACCAGAAACAGACCTGTGTGTGGGGGCAGACTAGAAACAGACTTGTGTGTGGGGGGCAGACTAGATACAGACCTGTGTGTGGGGGCAGACTAGAAACAGACCTGTGTGTGTGTGGGGGCAGACTAGAAACAGACCTGAGTGTGTGTGGGGGCAGACTAGAAACAGACCTGTGTGTGGGGGCAGACTAGAAACAGACCTGTGTGTGTGTGGGGGCAGACTAGAAACAGACCTGTGTGTTTGGGGGCAGACTAGAAACAGACCTGTGTGTGGGGGCAGACTAGAAACAGACCTGTGTGTGTGGGGCAGACTAGAAACAGACCTGTGTGTGTGTGGGGCAGACTAGAAACAGACCTGTGTGTGTGGGGGGCAGACTAGAAACAGACCTGTATGTGGGGGCAGACTAGAAACAGACCTGTGTGTGTGTGTGGGGCAGACTAGAAACAGACCTGTGTGTGTGTGGGGGCAGACTAGAAACAGACCTGAGTGTGTGTGGGGGCAGACTAGAAACAGACCTGTGTGTGGGGGGCAGACTAGAAACAGACCTGTGTGTGGGGGCAGACTCGAAACAGACCTGTGTGTGTGGGGCAGACTAGAAACAGACCTGTGTGTGTGGGGCAGACTAGAAACAGACCTGTGTGTGTGGGAGGCAGATTAGAAACAGACCTGTGGGGGGGGGGGGGGGGGCAGAATAGAAACAGACTTGTGTGGGGGGTAGGCAGACTAGAAACAGACCTGTGTGTTTGGGGGCAGACTGGAAACAGACCTGTGTGTTTGGGGCAGACTATAAACAGACCTGTGTGTGTGTGGGGGCAGACTAGAAACAGACCTGTGTGTGTGGGGGGCAGACAAGAAACAGACCTGTGGGGGGGGGCAGACTAGAAACAGACCTGTGTGTGTGTGGGGGCAGACTAGAAACAGACCTGTGTGTTTGGGGGCAGACTAGAAACAGACCTGTGTGTGGGGGCAGACTAGAAACAGACCTGTGTGTGTGGGAGGCAGACTAGAAACAGACCTGTGGGGGGGGGGGCAGAATAGAAACAGACTTGTGTGGGGGGTAGGCAGACTAGAAACAGACCTGTGTGTTTGGGGGCAGACTGGAAACAGACCTGTGTGTTTGGGGCAGACTATAAACAGACCTGTGTGTGTGTGGGGGCAGACTAGAAACAGACCTGTGTGTTTGGGGGCAGATTAGAAACAGACCTGTGTGTGGGGGCAGACTAGAAACAGACCTGTGTGTGTGTGGGGGCAGACTAGAAACAGACCTGTGTGTTTGGGGGCAGACTAGAAACAGACCTGTGTGTGGGGGCAGACTAGAAACAGACCTGTGTGTGTGTGGGGCAGACTAGAAACAGACCTCTGTGTGTGTGGGGGCAGACTAGAAACAGACCTGAGTGTGTGTGGGGGCAGACTAGAAACAGACCTGTGTGTGTGTGGGGGCAGACTAGAAACAGACCTGTGTGTTTGGGGGCAGACTAGAAACAGACCTGTGTGTGGGGGCAGACTAGAAACAGACCTGTGTGTGTGGGGCAGACTAGAAACAGACCTGTGGGTGTGTTGGGCAGACTAGAAACAGACCTGTGTGTTTGGGGCAGACTAGGAACAGACCTGTCTGTTTGGGGCAGACTATAAACAGACATGTGTGTGTGGGGGGCAGACTAGAAACAGACCTGTGGGGGGGGGGGCAGAATAGAAACAGACTTGTGTGGGGTGTAGGCAGACTAGAAACAGACCTGTGTGTTTGGGTGCAGACTAGAAACAGACCTGTGTGTGGGGGCAGACTAGAAACAGACCTGTGTGTGTGTGGGGGCAGACTAGAAACAGACCTGTGTGTTTGGGGGCAGACTAGAAACAGACCTGTGTGTGGGGGCAGACTAGAAACAGACCTGTGTGTGGGGGGCAGACTAGAAACAGACCTGTGTGTGGGGGCAGACTAGAAACAGACCTGTGTGTGTGTGGGGGCAGACTAGAAACAGACCTGAGTGTGTGTGGGGGCAGACTAGAAACAGACCTGTGTGTGGGGGCAGACTAGAAACAGACCTGTGTGTGTGTGGGGGCAGACTAGAAACAGACCTGTGTGTTTGGGGGCAGACTAGAAACAGACCTGTGTGTGGGGGCAGACTAGAAACAGACCTGTGTGTGTGGGGCAGACTAGAAACAGACCTGTGTGTGTGTGGGGCAGACTAGAAACAGACCTGTGTGTGTGGGGGGCAGACTAGAAACAGACCTGTATGTGGGGGCAGACTAGAAACAGACCTGTGTGTGTGTGTGGGGCAGACTAGAAACAGACCTGTGTGTGTGTGGGGGCAGACTAGAAACAGACCTGAGTGTGTGTGGGGGCAGACTAGAAACAGACCTGTGTGTGGGGGGCAGACTAGAAACAGACCTGTGTGTGGGGGCAGACTAGAAACAGACCTGTGTGTGTGGGGCAGACTAGAAACAGACCTGTGTGTGTGGGGCAGACTAGAAACAGACCTGTGTGTGTGGGGCAGACTAGAAACAGACCTGTGTGTGTGTGGGGCAGACTAGAAACAGACCTGTGTGTGTGGGGCAGACTAGAAACAGACCTGTGTGTGTGGGAGGCAGACTAGAAACAGACCTGTGGGGGGGGGGGGGGGGGGGCAGAATAGAAACAGACTTGTGTGGGGGGTAGGCAGACTAGAAACAGACCTGTGTGTTTGGGGGCAGACTAGAAACAGACCTGTGTGTGGGGGCAGACTAGAAACAGACCTGTGTGTGTGTGTGGGGCAGACTAGAAACAGACCTCTGTGTGTGTGGGGGCAGACTAGAAACAGACCTGAGTGTGTGTGGGGGCAGACTAGAAACAGACCTGTGTGTGGGGGGCAGACTAGAAACAGACCTGTGTGTGGGGGGTGGGGAGACTAGAAACACACCTGTGGGGGGGGGGGGGGGGCAGAATAGAGACAGACCTGTGTGTTTGGGGCAGACTAGAAACAGACCTGTATGTTTGGGGCAGACTATAAACAGACCTGTGTGTTTGGGGCAGACTATAAACAGACCTGTGTGTGGGGCAGACGAGAAACAGACCTGTGTGTGTGTGTGTGGGGCAGACTAGAAACAGACCTGTGTGTGTGTGGGGGCAGACTAGAAACAGACCTGAGTGTGTGTGGGGGCAGACTAGAAACAGACCTGTGTGTGGGGGGCAGACTAGAAACAGACCTGTGTGTTGGGGCAGACTAGAAACAGACCTGTGTGTGTGTGGGGGCAGACTAGAAACAGACCTGTGTGTGTGTGGGGCAGACTAGAAACAGACCTGTGTGTGTGGGGGAAGACTAGAAACAGACCTGTGGGGGGGGGGGGGGGGGGCGAATAGAAACAGACTTGTGTGGGCGGTAGGCAGACTAGAAACAGACCTGTGTGTTTGGGGGCAGACTAGAAACAGACCTGTGTGTTTGGGGCAGACTATAAACAGACCTGTGTGTGTGTGGGGGCAGACTAGAAACAGACCTGTGGGGGGGGGGGCAGACTAGAAACAGACCTGTGTGTTTGGGGGCAGACTAGAAACAGACGTGTGTGTGGGGGCAGACTAGAAACAGACCTGTGTGTGTGTGGGGCAGACTAGAAACAGACCTGTGTGTGTGGGGGGCAGACTAGAAACAGACCTGTGGGGGGGGGGGGGGGTGCAGAATAGAAACAGACTTGTGTGGGGGGTAGGCAGACTAGAAACAGACCTGTGTGTTTGGGGGCAGACTAGGAACAGACCTGTGTGTGGGGGCAGACTAGAAACAGACCTGTGTGTGTGTGGGGGCAGACTAGAAACAGACCTGTGTGTTTGGGGGCAGACTAGAAACAGACGTGTGTGTGGGGGCAGACTAGAAACAGACCTGTGTGTGTGTGGGGCAGACTAGAAACAGACCTGTGTGTGTGGGGGGCAGACTAGAAACAGACTTGTGTGTGGGGGCAGACTAGAAACAGACCTGTGTGTGTGTGTGGGGCAGACTAGAAACAGACCTGTGTGTGTGTGGGGGCAGACTAGAAACAGACCTGAGTGTGTGTGGGGGCAGACTAGAAACAGACCTGTGTGTGGGGGGCAGACTAGAAACAGACCTGTGTGTGGGGGCAGACTAGAAACAGACCTGTGTGTGTGGGGGGGCAGACTAGAAACAGACCTGTGTGTTTGGGGGCAGACTAGAAACAGACCTGTGTGTGGGGGCAGACTAGAAACAGACCTGTGTGTGTGGGACAGAGTAGAAACAGACCTGTGTGTGTGGGGGGGCAGACTAGAAACAGACCTGAGTGTGTGTGGGGGCAGACTAGAAACAGACCTGTGTGTTGGGGCAGACTAGAAACAGACCTGTGTGTGTGTGGGGGCAGACTAGAAACAGACCTGTGTGTGTGTGGGGCAGACTAGAAACAGACCTGTGTGTGTGGGGGCAGACTAGAAACAGACCTGTGGGGGGGGGGGGGGGGGGGCGAATAGAAACAGACTTGTGTGGGCGGTAGGCAGACTAGAAACAGACCTGTGTGTTTGGGGGCAGACTAGAAACAGACCTGTGTGTTTGGGGCAGACTATAAACAGACCTGTGTGTGTGGGGGGGCAGACTAGAAACAGACGTGTGTGTGGGGGCAGACTAGAAACAGACCTGTGTGTGTGTGGGGCAGACTAGAAACAGACCTGTGTGTGTGGGGGGCAGACTAGAAACAGACCTGTGTGTGGGGGCAGACTAGAAACAGACCTGTGTGTGTGGGGCAGACTAGAAACAGACCTGTGTGTGTGTGGGGCAGACTAGAAACAGACCTGTGTGTGTGGGAGGCAGACTAGAAACAGACCTGTGGGGGGGGGGGGCAGACTAGAAACAGACCTGTGTGTTTGGGGGCAGACTAGAAACAGACGTGTGTGTGGGGGCAGACTAGAAACAGACCTGTGTGTGTGTGGGGCAGACTAGAAACAGACCTGTGTGTGTGGGGGGCAGACTAGAAACAGACCTGTGGGGGGGGGGGGGGTGCAGAATAGAAACAGACTTGTGTGGGGGGTAGGCAGACTAGAAACAGACCTGTGTGTTTGGGGGCAGACTAGGAACAGACCTGTGTGTGGGGGCAGACTAGAAACAGACCTGTGTGTGTGTGGGGGCAGACTAGAAACAGACCTGTGTGTTTGGGGGCAGACTAGAAACAGACGTGTGTGTGGGGGCAGACTAGAAACAGACCTGTGTGTGTGTGGGGCAGACTAGAAACAGACCTGTGTGTGTGGGGGGCAGACTAGAAACAGACCTGTGTGTGGGGGCAGACTAGAAACAGACCTGTGTGTGTGTGTGGGGCAGACTAGAAACAGACCTGTGTGTGTGTGGGGGCAGACTAGAAACAGACCTGAGTGTGTGTGGGGGCAGACTAGAAACAGACCTGTGTGTGGGGGGCAGACTAGAAACAGACCTGTGTGTGGGGGCAGACTAGAAACAGACCTGTGTGTGTGGGGGGGCAGACTAGAAACAGACCTGTGTGTTTGGGGGCAGACTAGAAACAGACCTGTGTGTGGGGGCAGACTAGAAACAGACCTGTGTGTGTGGGGCAGACTAGAAACAGACCTGTGTGTGTGGGGGGGCAGACTAGAAACAGACCTGAGTGTGTGTGGGGGCAGACTAGAAACAGACCTGTGTGTGGGGGGCAGACTAGAAACAGACCTGTGTGTTGGGGCAGACTAGAAACAGACCTGTGTGTGTGTGGGGGCAGACTAGAAACAGACCTGTGTGTTTGGGGCAGACTATAAACAGACCTGTGTGTGTGTGGGGGCAGACTAGAAACAGACCTGTGTGTGTGGGGGGCAGACTAGAAACAGACCTGTGGGGGGGGGGGGGGCAGAATAGAAACAGACTTGTGTGTTGTGTAGGCAGACTAGAAACAGACCTGTGTGTTTGGGTGCAGACTAGAAACAGACCTGTGTGTGGGGGCAGACTAGAAACAGACCTGTGTGTGTGTGGGGGCAGACTAGAAACAGACCTGTGTGTTTGGGGGCAGACTAGAAACAGACCTGTGTGTGGGGGCAGACTAGAAACAGACCTGTGTGTGGGGGGCAGACTAGAAACAGACCTGTGTGTGGGGGCAGACTAGAAACAGACCTGTGTGTGTGTGGGGGCAGACTAGAAACAGACCTGAGTGTGTGTGGGGGCAGACTAGAAACAGACCTGTGTGTGGGGGCAGACTAGAAACAGACCTGTGTGTGTGTGGGGGCAGACTAGAAACAGAACTGTGTGTTTGGGGGCAGACTAGAAACAGACCTGTGTGTGGGGGCAGACTAGAAACAGACCTGTGTGTGTGGGGCAGACTAGAAACAGACCTGTGTGTGTGTGGGGCAGACTAGAAACAGACCTGTGTGTGTGGGAGGCAGACTAGAAACAGACCTGTGGGGGGGGGGGCAGACTAGAAACAGACCTGTGTGTGTGTGTGGGGCAGACTAGAAACAGACCTGTGTGTGTGTGGGGGCAGACTAGAAACAGACCTGAGTGTGTGTGGGGGCAGACTAGAAACAGACCTGTGTGTGGGGGGCAGACTAGAAACAGACCTGTGTGTGGGGGCAGACTAGAAACAGACCTGTGTGTGTGGGGCAGACTAGAAACAGACCTGTGTGTGTGGGGCAGACTAGAAACAGACCTGTGTGTGTGTGTGGGGCAGACTAGAAACAGACCTGTGTGTGTGGGAGGCAGACTAGAAACAGACCTGTGGGGGGGGGGGGGGGGGGCTGAATAGAAACAGACTTGTGTGGGGGGTAGGCAGACTAGAAACAGACCTGTGTGTTTGGGGGCAGACTGGAAACAGACCTGTGTGTTTGGGGCAGACTATAAACAGACCTGTGTGTGTGTGGGGGCAGACTAGAAACAGACGTGTGTGTGTGGGGGGCAGACAAGAAACAGACCTGTGGGGTGGGGGGGGGGGGGCAGAATAGAAACAGACTTGTGTGGGGGGTAGGCAGACTAGAAACAGACCTGTGTGTTTGGGGGCAGATTAGAAACAGACCTGTGTGTGAGGGCAGACTAGAAACAGACCTGTGTGTGTGTGGGGGCAGACTAGAAACAGACCTGTGTGTTTGGGGGCAGACTAGAAACAGACGTGTGTGTGGGGGCAGACTAGAAACAGACCTGTGTGTGTGTGTGGGGCAGACTAGAAACAGACCTCTGTGTGTGTGGGGGCAGACTAGAAACAGACCTGAGTGTGTGTGGGGGCAGACTAGAAACAGACCTGTGTGTGGGGGGCAGACTAGAAACAGACCTGTGTGTGGGGGGTGGGGAGACTAGAAACACACCTGTGGGGGGGGGGGGGGCAGAATAGAAACAGACCTGTGTGTTTGGGGCAGACTAGAAACAGACCTGTATGTTTGGGGCAGACTATAAACAGACCTGTGTGTTTGGGGCAGACTATAAACAGACCTGTGTGTGGGGCAGACGAGAAACAGACCTGTGTGTGTGTGTGTGGGGCAGACTAGAAACAGACCTGTGTGTGTGTGGGGGCAGACTAGAAACAGACCTGAGTGTGTGTGGGGGCAGACTAGAAACAGACCTGTGTGTTGGGGGCAGACTAGAAACAGACCTGTGTGTTGGGGCAGACTAGAAACAGACCTGTGTGTGTGGGGGCAGACTACAAACAGACCTGTGTGTGTGTGGGGCAGACTAGAAACAGACCTGTGTGTGTGGGGGCAGACTAGAAACAGACCTGTGGGGGGGGGGGGGGGCAGAATAGAAACAGACTTGTGTGGGCGGTAGGCAGACTAGAAACAGACCTGTGTGTTTGGGGGCAGACTAGAAACAGACCTGTGTGTTTGGGGCAGACTATAAACAGACCTGTGTGTGTGTGGGGGCAGACTAGAAACAGACCTGTGGGGGGGGGGGGGGCAGACTAGAAACAGACCTGTGTGTTTGGGGGCAGACTAGAAACAGACGTGTGTGTGGGGGCAGACTAGAAACAGACCTGTGTGTGTGTGGGGCAGACTAGAAACAGACCTGTGTGTGTGGGGGGCAGACTAGAAACAGACCTGTGGGGGGGGGGGGGGGGGGGTGCAGAATAGAAACAGACTTGTGTGGGGGGTAGGCAGACTAGAAACAGACCTGTGTGTTTGGGGGCAGACTAGGAACAGACCTGTGTGTGGGGGCAGACTAGAAACAGACCTGTGTGTGTTTGGGGGCAGATTAGAAACAGACCTGTGTGTTTGGGGGCAGACTAGAAACAGACCTGTGTGTGTGTGTGGGGCAGACTAGAAACAGACCTGTGTGTGTGTGGGGGCAGACTAGAAACAGACCTGAGTGTCTGTGGGGGCAGACTAGAAACAGACCTGTGTGTGGGGGGCAGACTAGAAACAGACCTGTGTGTGTGGGGGCAGACTAGAAACAGACCTGTGTGTTTGGGGGCAGACTAGAAACAGACCTGTGTTTCGGGGCAGACTAGAAACAGACCTGTGTGTGTGTGGGGGCAGACTAGAAACAGACCTGTGTGTTTGGGGGCAGACTAGAAACAGACCTGTGTGTGGGGGCAGACTAGAAACAGACCTGTGTGTGTGTGTGGGGCAGACTAGAAACAGACCTGTGTGTGTGTGGGGGCAGACTAGAAACAGACCTGAGTGTGTGTGGGGACAGACTAGAAACAGACCTGTGTGTGGGGGGCAGACTAGAAACAGACCTGTGTGTGGGGGCAGACTAGAAACAGACTTGTGTGTGTGTGGGGGCAGACTAGAAACAGACCTGTGTGTGTGGGGCAGACTAGAAACAGACCTGTGTGTGGGGGGCAGACTAGAAACAGACCTGTGTCTGGGGGGCAGACTATAAACAGACCTGTGTGTGTGGGGGGCAGACTATAAACAGACCTGTGTGTGTGTGGGGCAGACTAGAAACAGACATGTGTGTTTGGGGTCAGACTAGAAACAGACCTGTGTGTGGGGGCAGACTAGAAACAGACCTGTGTGTGTTGGGCAGACTAGAAACAGACCTGTGTGTTTGGGGGCAGACTAGAAACAGACCTGTGTGTGTGTGTGGGGCAGACTAGAAACAGACCTGTGTGTGTGTGGGGGCAGACTAGAAACAGACCTGAGTGTGTGTGGGGGCAGACTAGAAACAGACCTGTGTGTTTGGGGGCAGACTAGAAACAGACCTGTGTGTGGGGGCAGACTAGAAACAGACCTGTGTGTGGGGCAGACTAGAAACAGACCTGTGTGTGTGGGGCAGACTAGAAACAGACATGTGTGTGTGTGTGTGGGGCAGACAATAAACAGACCTGTGTGTGGGGGGCAGACTAGAAACAGACCTGTGTCTGGGGGGCAGACTAGAAACAGACCTGTGTGTTTGGGGCAGACTATAAACAGACCTGTGTGTGGGGGGTGGGCACACTATAAACAGACCTGTGTGTGTGGGGCAGACTAGAAACAGACATGTGTTTATGTGGGGCAGACAATAAACAGACCTGTGTGTGGGGGGCAGACTAGAAACAGACCTGTGTCTGGGGGGCAGACTAGAAACAGACCTGTGTGTTTGGGGCAGACATTAAACAGACCTGTGTGTTTGGGGCAGACTATAAACAGACATGTGTGTGGGGGGCAGACTAGAAACAGACATGTGTGTGTGTGGGGCAGACTATAAACAGACATGTGTGTGGGGGGTGGGCAGACTATAAACAGACCTGTGTGTGTGGGGCAGATGAGAAACAGACCTGTGTCTGGGGGGCAGACTAGAAACAGACATGTGTGTTTGGGGCAGACTATAAACAGACATGTGTGTGTGGGGGGGGGGAGGGCAGACTATAAACAGACCTGTGTGTGGGGGGTGGGCAGACTATAAACAGACATGTGTGTGTGTGGGGCAGACAATAAACAGACCTGTGTGTGGGGGGCAGGCTAGAAACAGACCTGTGTCTGGGGGGCAGACTAGAAACAGATATGTGTGTGTGGGGCAGACAATAAACAGACCTGTGTGTGGGGGGCAGACTAGAAACAGACCTGTGTCTGGGGGGCAGACTAGAAACAGACCTGTGTGTTTGGGGCAGACTAGAAACATGCCTGTGTGTGTGTGGGGCAGACTAGAAACAGACCTGTGTGTGTGGGGGGCAGACTAGAAACAGACCTGTGGGGGGGGGGGCAGAATAGAAACAGACTTGTGTGGGGGGTAGGCAGACTAGAAACAGACATGTGTGTTTGGGGGCAGACTAGAAACAGACCTGTGTGTTTGGGGCAGACTAGAAACAGACATGTGTGTGTGTGGGGCTGACTAGAAACAGACCTGTGTGTGTGTGGGGCAGACTAGAAACAGACATGTGTGTTTGGGGTCAGACTAGAAACAGACCTGTGTGTGTGTGGGGAAGACTAGACACAGGGGGGGGGGGGGGGCAGACTATAAACAGACCTGTGTGTGGGGGGCAGACTATAAACAGACCTGTGTGTGGGGGGCAGACTAGAAACAGACCTGTGTGTGTGGGGCAGACTAGAAACAGACATGTGTGTGTGTGTGTGGGGCAGACTAGAAACAGACCTGTGTGTGGGGGCAGACTAGAAACAGACCTGTGTGTGTTGGGCAGACTAGAAACAGACCTGTGTGTGTGTGGGGAAGACTAGACACAGACTTGTGTGTGGGGGCAGACTAGAAACAGACCTGTGTGTGTGTGGGGGCAGACTAGAAACAGACCTGTGTTTGGGGGCAGACTAGAAACAGACCTGTGTGTGTGGGGCAGACTAGAAACAGACCTGTGTGTGTGGGGGGCAGACTAGAAACAGACCTGTGGGGGGGGGGCAGACTAGAAACAGACCTGTGTGTGGGGGGCAGACTAGAAACAGACATGTGTGTGTGTGGGGCAGACTAGAAACAGACCTGTGTGTGTGTGGGGCAGACTAGAAACAGACATGTGTGTTTGGGGTCAGACTATAAACAGACCTGTGTGTTTGGGGGCAGACTAGAAACAGATCTGTGTGTGTGGGGGTCAGACTATAAACAGACCTGTGTGTGGGGGGTGGGCAGACTATAAACAGACCTGTGTTTGGGGGCAGACTAGAAACAGACCTGTGTGTGTGGGGGGCAGACTAGAAACAGACCTGTGGGGGGGGGCTGACTATAAACAGACCTGTGTGTGGGGGGCAGACTAGAAACAGACATGTGTGTGTGTGGGGCAGACTAGAAACAGACCTGTGTGTGTGTGGGGCAGACTAGAAACAGACATGTGTGTTTGGGGTCAGACTATAAACAGACCTGTGTGTTTGGGGGCAGACTAGAAACAGACCTGTGTGTGGGGGGCAGACTAGAAACAGACCTGTGTGTGTGTGGGGGGCAGACTAGAAACAGACCTGTGTGTGGGGGCAGACTAGAAACAGACCTGTGTGTGTTGGGCAGACTAGAAACAGACCTGTGTGTGTGTGGGGAAGACTAGACACAGACCTGTGTGTGGGGGCAGACTAGAAACAGACCTGTGTGTGTGGGGGGGCAGACTAGAAACAGACCTGTGTGTTTGGGGGCAGACTAGAAACAGACCTGTGTGTGTGTGGGGGCAGACTAGATACAGACCTGTGTGTTTGGGGGCAGACTAGAAACAGACCTGTGTGTGGGGGCAGACTAGAAACAGACCTGTGTGTGTGGGGCAGACTAGAAACAGACCTGTGTGTGTGGGGGGCAGACTAGAAACAGACCTGTGGGGGGGGCAGACTAGAAACAGACCTGTGTGGGGGGTAGGCAGACTAGAAACAGACCTGTGTGTTTGGGGGCAGACTAGAAACAGACCTGTGTGTTTGGGGCAGACTAGAAACAGACCTGTGTGTTTGGGGCAGACTAGAAGCACACCTGTGTGTGTGTGGGGGCAGACTAGAAACAGACCTGTGTGTTTGGGGGCAGACTAGAAACAGACCTGTGTGGGGGCAGACTAGAAACAGACCCGTGTGTGTGTGTGTGTGTGTGTGGGGGGGCAGACTTGAAACAGACCTGTGTATATGGGCAAGCTATAAACAGACCTGTGTGTTTGGGGGCAGACTAGAAACAGACCTGTGTGTGTGTGGGTCAGACTAGAAACAGACCTGTGTGTGTGTGGGGGCAGACTAGAAACAGACCTGTGTGTTTGGGGGCAGACTAGAAACAGACCTGTGTGTTTGGGGGCAGACTAGAAAAAGGCCTGTGTGTGGGGGGGCAGACTTTAAACAGACCTGTGTGTGTGGGGCAGACTAGAAACAGACCTTTATGTGTGGGTCAGACTAGAAACAGACCTGTGTGTGTGTGGGGGCAGACTAGAAACAGACCTGTGTGTTTGGGGGCAGACTAGAAACAGACCTGTGTGTTTGGGGGCAGACAAGAAACAGACCTGTGTGTGGGGGGTGGGCAGACTATAAACAGACCTGTGTGTGTGTGGGGGCAGACTAGAAACAGACCTGTGTGTGTGGGGCAGACTAGAAACAGACCTGTATGTGTGGGGCAGACTAGAAACAGACCTGTATGTGTGGGTCAGACTAGAAACAGACCTGTGTGTGTGGGGCAGACTAGAAACAGACCTGTATGTGTGGGTCAGACTAGAAACAGACCTGTGTGTGTGGGGCAGACTAGAAACAGACCTGTATGTGTGGGGCAGACTAGAAACAGACCTGTGTGTGTGGGGCAGACTAGAAACAGACCTGTATGTGTGGGTCAGACTAGAAACAGACCTGTGTGTGTGTGGGGGCAGACTAGAAACAGACCTGTGTGTTTGGGGGCAGACTAGAAACAGACCTGTGTGTTTGGGGGCAGACAAGAAACAGACCTGTGTGTGGGGGGTGGGCAGACTATAAACAGACCTGTGTGTGTGTGGGGGCAGACTAGAAACAGACCTGTGTGTTTGGGGGCAGACTAGAAACAGACCTGTGTGTTTGGGGCAGACTAGAAACAGACATGTGTGTGTGTGGGGCTGACTAGAAACAGACCTGTGTGTGTGTGGGGCAGACTAGAAACAGACATGTGTGTTTGGGGTCAGACTAGAAACAGACCTGTGTGTGTGTGGGGAAGACTAGACACAGGGGGGGGGGGGGCAGACTATAAACAGACCTGTGTGTGGGGGGCAGACTATAAACAGACCTGTGTGTGGGGGGCAGACTAGAAACAGACCTGTGTGTGTGGGGCAGACTAGAAACAGACATGTGTGTGTGTGTGTGGGGCAGACTAGAAACAGACCTGTGTGTGGGGGCAGACTAGAAACAGACCTGTGTGTGTTGGGCAGACTAGAAACAGACCTGTGTGTGTGTGGGGAAGACTAGACACAGACTTGTGTGTGGGGGCAGACTAGAAACAGACCTGTGTGTGTGTGGGGGCAGACTAGAAACAGACCTGTGTTTGGGGGCAGACTAGAAACAGACCTGTGTGTGTGGGGCAGACTAGAAACAGACCTGTGTGTGTGGGGGGCAGACTAGAAACAGACCTGTGGGGGGGGGGCAGACTAGAAACAGACCTGTGTGTGGGGGGCAGACTAGAAACAGACATGTGTGTGTGTGGGGCAGACTAGAAACAGACCTGTGTGTGTGTGGGGCAGACTAGAAACAGACATGTGTGTTTGGGGTCAGACTATAAACAGACCTGTGTGTTTGGGGGCAGACTAGAAACAGATCTGTGTGTGTGGGGGTCAGACTATAAACAGACCTGTGTGTGGGGGGTGGGCAGACTATAAACAGACCTGTGTTTGGGGGCAGACTAGAAACAGACCTGTGTGTGTGGGGGGCAGACTAGAAACAGACCTGTGGGGGGGGGCTGACTATAAACAGACCTGTGTGTGGGGGGCAGACTAGAAACAGACATGTGTGTGTGTGGGGCAGACTAGAAACAGACCTGTGTGTGTGTGGGGCAGACTAGAAACAGACATGTGTGTTTGGGGTCAGACTATAAACAGACCTGTGTGTTTGGGGGCAGACTAGAAACAGACCTGTGTGTGGGGGGCAGACTAGAAACAGACCTGTGTGTGTGTGGGGGGCAGACTAGAAACAGACCTGTGTGTGGGGGCAGACTAGAAACAGACCTGTGTGTGTTGGGCAGACTAGAAACAGACCTGTGTGTGTGTGGGGAAGACTAGACACAGACCTGTGTGTGGGGGCAGACTAGAAACAGACCTGTGTGTGTGGGGGGGCAGACTAGAAACAGACCTGTGTGTTTGGGGGCAGACTAGAAACAGACCTGTGTGTGTGTGGGGGCAGACTAGATACAGACCTGTGTGTTTGGGGGCAGACTAGAAACAGACCTGTGTGTGGGGGCAGACTAGAAACAGACCTGTGTGTGTGGGGCAGACTAGAAACAGACCTGTGTGTGTGGGGGGCAGACTAGAAACAGACCTGTGGGGGGGGCAGACTAGAAACAGACCTGTGTGGGGGGTAGGCAGACTAGAAACAGACCTGTGTGTTTGGGGGCAGACTAGAAACAGACCTGTGTGTTTGGGGCAGACTAGAAACAGACCTGTGTGTTTGGGGCAGACTAGAAGCACACCTGTGTGTGTGTGGGGGCAGACTAGAAACAGACCTGTGTGTTTGGGGGCAGACTAGAAACAGACCTGTGTGGGGGCAGACTAGAAACAGACCCGTGTGTGTGTGTGTGTGTGTGTGTGGGGGGGCAGACTTGAAACAGACCTGTGTATATGGGCAAGCTATAAACAGACCTGTGTGTTTGGGGGCAGACTAGAAACAGACCTGTGTGTGTGTGGGTCAGACTAGAAACAGACCTTTGTGTGTGTGGGGGCAGACTAGAAACAGACCTGTGTGTTTGGGGGCAGACTAGAAACAGACCTGTGTGTTTGGGGGCAGACTAGAAAAAGGCCTGTGTGTGGGGGGGCAGACTTTAAACAGACCTGTGTGTGTGGGGCAGACTAGAAACAGACCTGTATGTGTGGGTCAGACTAGAAACAGACCTGTGTGTGTGTGGGGGCAGACTAGAAACAGACCTGTGTGTTTGGGGGCAGACTAGAAACAGACCTGTGTGTTTGGGGGCAGACAAGAAACAGACCTGTGTGTGGGGGGTGGGCAGACTATAAACAGACCTGTGTGTGTGTGGGGGCAGACTAGAAACAGACCTGTTTGTGTGGGGCAGACTAGAAACAGACCTGTATGTGTGGGGCAGACTAGAAACAGACCTGTATGTGTGGGTCAGACTAGAAACAGACCTGTGTGTGTGGGGCAGACTAGAAACAGACCTGTATGTGTGGGTCAGACTAGAAACAGACCTGTGTGTGTGGGGCAGACTAGAAACAGACCTGTATGTGTGGGGCAGACTAGAAACAGACCTGTGTGTGTGGGGCAGACTAGAAACAGACCTGTATGTGTGGGTCAGACTAGAAACAGACCTGTGTGTGTGTGGGGGCAGACTAGAAACAGACCTGTGTGTTTGGGGGCAGACTAGAAACAGACCTGTGTGTTTGGGGGCAGACAAGAAACAGACCTGTGTGTGGGGGGTGGGCAGACTATAAACAGACCTGTGTGTGTGGGGGGGCAGACTAGAAACAGACCTGTGTGTTTGGGGGCAGACTAGAAACAGACCTGTGTGTTTGGGGCAGACTAGAAACAGACCTGTGTGTTTGGGGCAGACTATAAACAGACCTGTGTGTTTGGGGCAGACTATAAACAGACCTGTGTGTGGGGGGTGGGCAGACTATAAACAGACCTGTGTGTGTGGGGCAGACTAGAAACAGACATGTGTGTGGGGGTCAGACTAGAAACAGACCTGTGTGTGGGGGTAGACTAGAAACAGACCTGTGTGTGGGGGTAGACTAGAAACAGACCTGTGTGTGTGGGGGGCAGACTAGAAACAGACCTGTGTGTGGGGGGGCAGACTAGAAACAGACCTGTGTGTGGGGGTCAGACCAGAAACAGACCTGTGTGTGTGGGGCAGACAAGAAACAGTCCTGTGTGTGGGGGTCAGACCAGAAACAGACCTGTGTGTGTGGGGCAGACTAGAAACAGACATGTGTGTGTGGGACAGACTAGAAACAGACATGTGTGTGTGGGGGTCAGACTAGAAACATAGCTGTGTGTGTGTGGGGGTCAGAGTAGAAACAGACCTGTGTGTGGGGTCAGACTTGAAACAGACCTGTGTGTGTGTGGGCAGACTATAAACAGACCTGTGTGTGGGGCAGACTAGAAACAGACCTGTGTGTGTGGGGGGCAGACTAGAAACAGACCTGTGTGTGGAAGTAGACTAGAAACAGACCTGTGTTTGGGGCAGACTAGAAACAGACCTGTGTGTGTGGGGGGAAGACTAGAAACAGACCTGTGTGTGGGGGTAGACTATAAACAGACCTGTGTGTGTGTGGTGTCAGACTAGAAACAGACCTGTGTGTGGGGGGGCAGACTAGAAACAGACCTGTGTGTGGGGGTCAGACCAGAAACAGACCTGTGTGTGTGGGGCAGACTAGAAACAGACCTGTGTGTGTGGGGGGCAGACTAGAAACAGACATGTGTGTGTGGGGGTCAGACTATAAACAGACCTATGTGTCTGGTCAGACTAGAAACAGACCTGTGTGTGTGTGGGTCAGACTAGAAACAGACCGGTGTGTGGGGGCAGACTAGAAACAGACCTGTGTGTGTGTGGGTCAGACTAGAAACAGACCTGTGTGTGGGGGCAGACTAGAAACAGATTTGTGTGTTTGGGGCAGACTAGAAACAGACCTGTGTGTGGGGGTCAGACCAGAAACAGACCTGTGTGTGGGGGTAGACAAGAAACAGACCTGTGTGTGGGGGTCAGACTAGAAACAGACCTGTTGTGGGGCAGACTAGAAACAGACCTGTGTGTGGGGGTCAGACTAGAAACAGACCTGTGTGTGGGGGTAGACTAGAAACAGACCTGTGTGTGTGGGGGTAGACTATAAACAGACCTGTGTGTGTGGGGGGCAGACTAGAAACAGACCTGTGTGTGGGGGGGCAGACTAGAAACAGACCTGTGTGTGGGGGCAGACTAGAAACAGACCTGTGTGTGTTGGGCAGACTAGAAACAGACCTGTGTGTGTGTGGGGAAGACTAGACACAGACCTGTGTGTGGGGGCAGACTAGAAACAGACCTGTGTGTGTGGGGGGGCAGACTAGAAACAGACCTGTGTGTTTGGGGGCAGACTAGAAACAGACCTGTGTGTGTGTGGGGGCAGACTAGATACAGACCTGTGTGTTTGGGGGCAGACTAGAAACAGACCTGTGTGTGTTGGGCAGACTAGAAACAGACCTGTGTGTGTGTGGGGAAGACTAGACACAGACCTGTGTGTGGGGGCAGACTAGAAACAGACCTGTGTGTGTGGGGGGGCAGACTAGAAACAGACCTGTGTGTTTGGGGGCAGACTAGAAACAGACCTGTGTGTGTGTGGGGGCAGACTAGATACAGACCTGTGTGTTTGGGGGCAGACTAGAAACAGACCTGTGTGTGGGGGCAGACTAGAAACAGACCTGTGTGTGTGGGGCAGACTAGAAACAGACCTGTGTGTGTGGGGGGCAGACTAGAAACAGACCTGTGGGGGGGGCAGACTAGAAACAGACCTGTGTGGGGGGTAGGCAGACTAGAAACAGACCTGTGTGTTTGGGGGCAGACTAGAAACAGACCTGTGTGTTTGGGGCAGACTAGAAACAGACCTGTGTGTTTGGGGCAGACTAGAAGCACACCTGTGTGTGTGTGGGGGCAGACTAGAAACAGACCTGTGTGTTTGGGGGCAGACTAGAAACAGACCTGTGTGGGGGCAGACTAGAAACAGACCCGTGTGTGTGTGTGTGTGTGTGTGTGGGGGGGCAGACTTGAAACAGACCTGTGTATATGGGCAAGCTATAAACAGACCTGTGTGTTTGGGGGCAGACTAGAAACAGACCTGTGTGTGTGTGGGTCAGACTAGAAACAGACCTTTGTGTGTGTGGGGGCAGACTAGAAACAGACCTGTGTGTTTGGGGGCAGACTAGAAACAGACCTGTGTGTTTGGGGGCAGACTAGAAAAAGGCCTGTGTGTGGGGGGGCAGACTTTAAACAGACCTGTGTGTGTGGGGCAGACTAGAAACAGACCTGTATGTGTGGGTCAGACTAGAAACAGACCTGTGTGTGTGTGGGGGCAGACTAGAAACAGACCTGTGTGTTTGGGGGCAGACTAGAAACAGACCTGTGTGTTTGGGGGCAGACAAGAAACAGACCTGTGTGTGGGGGGTGGGCAGACTATAAACAGACCTGTGTGTGTGTGGGGGCAGACTAGAAACAGACCTGTGTGTGTGGGGCAGACTAGAAACAGACCTGTATGTGTGGGGCAGACTAGAAACAGACCTGTATGTGTGGGTCAGACTAGAAACAGACCTGTGTGTGTGGGGCAGACTAGAAACAGACCTGTATGTGTGGGTCAGACTAGAAACAGACCTGTGTGTGTGGGGCAGACTAGAAACAGACCTGTATGTGTGGGGCAGACTAGAAACAGACCTGTGTGTGTGGGGCAGACTAGAAACAGACCTGTATGTGTGGGTCAGACTAGAAACAGACCTGTGTGTGTGTGGGGGCAGACTAGAAACAGACCTGTGTGTTTGGGGGCAGACTAGAAACAGACCTGTGTGTTTGGGGGCAGACAAGAAACAGACCTGTGTGTGGGTGGTGGGCAGACTATAAACAGACCTGTGTGTGTGGGGGGGCAGACTAGAAACAGACCTGTGTGTTTGGGGGCAGACTAGAAACAGACCTGTGTGTTTGGGGCAGACTAGAAACAGACCTGTGTGTTTGGGGCAGACTATAAACAGACCTGTGTGTTTGGGGCAGACTATAAACAGACCTGTGTGTGGGGGGTGGGCAGACTATAAACAGACCTGTGTGTGTGGGGCAGACTAGAAACAGACATGTGTGTGGGGGTCAGACTAGAAACAGACCTGTGTGTGGGGGTAGACTAGAAACAGACCTGTGTGTGGGGGTAGACTAGAAACAGACCTGTGTGTGTGGGGGGCAGACTAGAAACAGACCTGTGTGTGGGGGGGCAGACTAGAAACAGACCTGTGTGTGGGGGTCAGACCAGAAACAGACCTGTGTGTGTGGGGCAGACAAGAAACAGTCCTGTGTGTGGGGGTCAGACCAGAAACAGACCTGTGTGTGTGGGGCAGACTAGAAACAGACATGTGTGTGTGGGACAGACTAGAAACAGACATGTGTGTGTGGGGGTCAGACTAGAAACATAGCTGTGTGTGTGTGGGGGTCAGAGTAGAAACAGACCTGTGTGTGGGGTCAGACTTGAAACAGACCTGTGTGTGTGTGGGCAGACTATAAACAGACCTGTGTGTGGGGCAGACTAGAAACAGACCTGTGTGTGTGGGGGGCAGACTAGAAACAGACCTGTGTGTGGAAGTAGACTAGAAACAGACCTGTGTTTGGGGCAGACTAGAAACAGACCTGTGTGTGTGGGGGGAAGACTAGAAACAGACCTGTGTGTGGGGGTAGACTATAAACAGACCTGTGTGTGTGTGGTGTCAGACTAGAAACAGACCTGTGTGTGGGGGGGCAGACTAGAAACAGACCTGTGTGTGGGGGTCAGACCAGAAACAGACCTGTGTGTGTGGGGCAGACTAGAAACAGACCTGTGTGTGTGGGGGGCAGACTAGAAACAGACATGTGTGTGTGGGGGTCAGACTATAAACAGACCTATGTGTCTGGTCAGACTAGAAACAGACCTGTGTGTGTGTGGGTCAGACTAGAAACAGACCGGTGTGTGGGGGCAGACTAGAAACAGACCTGTGTGTGTGTGGGTCAGACTAGAAACAGACCTGTGTGTGGGGGCAGACTAGAAACAGATTTGTGTGTTTGGGGCAGACTAGAAACAGACCTGTGTGTGGGGGTCAGACCAGAAACAGACCTGTGTGTGGGGGTAGACAAGAAACAGACCTGTGTGTGGGGGTCAGACTAGAAACAGACCTGTTGTGGGGCAGACTAGAAACAGACCTGTGTGTGGGGGTCAGACTAGAAACAGACCTGTGTGTGGGGGTAGACTAGAAACAGACCTGTGTGTGTGGGGGTAGACTATAAACAGACCTGTGTGTGTGGGGGGCAGACTAGAAACAGACCTGTGTGTGGGGGGGCAGACTAGAAACAGACCTGTGTGTGGGGGCAGACTAGAAACAGACCTGTGTGTGTTGGGCAGACTAGAAACAGACCTGTGTGTGTGTGGGGAAGACTAGACACAGACCTGTGTGTGGGGGCAGACTAGAAACAGACCTGTGTGTGTGGGGGGGCAGACTAGAAACAGACCTGTGTGTTTGGGGGCAGACTAGAAACAGACCTGTGTGTGTGTGGGGGCAGACTAGATACAGACCTGTGTGTTTGGGGGCAGACTAGAAACAGACCTGTGTGTGGGGGCAGACTAGAAACAGACCTGTGTGTGTGGGGCAGACTAGAAACAGACCTGTGTGTGTGGGGGGCAGACTAGAAACAGACCTGTGGGGGGGGGCAGACTAGAAACAGACCTGTGTGGGGGGTAGGCAGACTAGAAACAGACCTGTGTGTTTGGGGGCAGACTAGAAACAGACCTGTGTGTTTGGGGCAGACTAGAAACAGACCTGTGTGTTTGGGGCAGACTAGAAGCACACCTGTGTGTGTGTGGGGGCAGACTAGAAACAGACCTGTGTGTTTGGGGGCAGACTAGAAACAGACCTGTGTGGGGGCAGACTAGAAACAGACCCGTGTGTGTGTGTGTGTGTGTGTGGGGGGGCAGACTTGAAACAGACCTGTGTATATGGGCAAGCTATAAACAGACCTGTGTGTTTGGGGGCAGACTAGAAACAGACCTGTGTGTGTGTGGGTCAGACTAGAAACAGACCTGTGTGTGTGTGGGGGCAGACTAGAAACAGACCTGTGTGTTTGGGGGCAGACTAGAAACAGACCTGTGTGTTTGGGGGCAGACTAGAAAAAGGCCTGTGTGTGGGGGGGCAGACTTTAAACAGACCTGTGTGTGTGGGGCAGACTAGAAACAGACCTGTATGTGTGGGTCAGACTAGAAACAGACCTGTGTGTGTGTGGGGGCAGACTAGAAACAGACCTGTGTGTTTGGGGGCAGACTAGAAACAGACCTGTGTGTTTGGGGGCAGACAAGAAACAGACCTGTGTGTGGGGGGTGGGCAGACTATAAACAGACCTGTGTGTGTGTGGGGGCAGACTAGAAACAGACCTGTGTGTGTGGGGCAGACTAGAAACAGACCTGTATGTGTGGGTCAGACTAGAAACAGACCTGTGTGTGTGGGGCAGACTAGAAACAGACCTGTATGTGTGGGTCAGACTAGAAACAGACCTGTGTGTGTGGGGCAGACTAGAAACAGACCTGTATGTGTGGGTCAGACTAGAAACAGACCTGTGTGTGTGGGGCAGACTAGAAACAGACCTGTATGTGTGGGGCAGACTAGAAACAGACCTGTGTGTGTGGGGCAGACTAGAAACAGACCTGTATGTGTGGGTCAGACTAGAAACAGACCTGTGTGTGTGTGGGGGCAGACTAGAAACAGACCTGTGTGTTTGGGGGCAGACTAGAAACAGACCTGTGTGTTTGGGGGCAGACAAGAAACAGACCTGTGTGTGGGGGGTGGGCAGACTATAAACAGACCTGTGTGTGTGTGGGGGCAGACTAGAAACAGACCTGTGTGTTTGGGGGCAGACTAGAAACAGACCTGTGTGTTTGGGGCAGACTAGAAACAGACCTGTGTGTTTGGGGCAGACTATAAACAGACCTGTGTGTTTGGGGCAGACTATAAACAGACCTGTGTGTGGGGGGTGGGCAGACTATAAACAGACCTGTGTGTGTGGGGCAGACTAGAAACAGACATGTGTGTGGGGGTCAGACTAGAAACAGACCTGTGTGTGGGGGTAGACTAGAAACAGACCTGTGTGTGGGGGTAGACTAGAAACAGACCTGTGTGTGTGGGGGGCAGACTAGAAACAGACCTGTGTGTGGGGGGGCAGACTAGAAACAGACCTGTGTGTGGGGGTCAGACCAGAAACAGACCTGTGTGTGTGGGGCAGACAAGAAACAGTCCTGTGTGTGGGGGTCAGACCAGAAACAGACCTGTGTGTGTGGGGCAGACTAGAAACAGACATGTGTGTGTGGGACAGACTAGAAACAGACATGTGTGTGTGGGGGTCAGACTAGAAACATAGCTGTGTGTGTGTGGGGGTCAGAGTAGAAACAGACCTGTGTGTGGGGTCAGACTTGAAACAGACCTGTGTGTGTGTGGGCAGACTATAAACAGACCTGTGTGTGGGGCAGACTAGAAACAGACCTGTGTGTGTGGGGGGCAGACTAGAAACAGACCTGTGTGTGGAAGTAGACTAGAAACAGACCTGTGTTTGGGGCAGACTAGAAACAGACCTGTGTGTGTGGGGGGAAGACTAGAAACAGACCTGTGTGTGGGGGTAGACTATAAACAGACCTGTGTGTGTGTGGTGTCAGACTAGAAACAGACCTGTGTGTGGGGGGGCAGACTAGAAACAGACCTGTGTGTGGGGGTCAGACCAGAAACAGACCTGTGTGTGTGGGGCAGACTAGAAACAGACCTGTGTGTGTGGGGGGCAGACTAGAAACAGACATGTGTGTGTGGGGGTCAGACCATAAACAGACCTATGTGTCTGGTCAGACTAGAAACAGACCTGTGTGTGTGTGGGTCAGACTAGAAACAGACCGGTGTGTGGGGGCAGACTAGAAACAGACCTGTGTGTGTGTGGGTCAGACTAGAAACAGACCTGTGTGTGGGGGCAGACTAGAAACAGATTTGTGTGTTTGGGGCAGACTAGAAACAGACCTGTGTGTGGGGGTCAGACCAGAAACAGACCTGTGTGTGGGGGTAGACAAGAAACAGACCTGTGTGTGGGGGTCAGACTAGAAACAGACCTGTTGTGGGGCAGACTAGAAACAGACCTGTGTGTGGGGGTCAGACTAGAAACAGACCTGTGTGTGGGGGTAGACTAGAAACAGACCTGTGTGTGTGGGGGTAGACTATAAACAGACCTGTGTGTGTGCGGGGGCAGACTAGAAACAGACCTGTGTGTGGGGGGGCAGACTAGAAACAGACCTGTGTGTGTGGGGGGCACACTAGAAACAGACCTGTGTGTGGGGGTAGACTAGAAACAGACCTGTGTGTGTGGGGGGCAGACTAGAAACAGACCTATGTGTGTGGGGGTCAGACTAGAAACAGACCTGTGTGTTTGGGGCAGACTAGAAACAGACCTGTGTGGGGGGCAGACTAGAAACAGGTCTGTGTGTGTGGGGGCAGACTAGAAACAGACCTGTGTGTGGAGGGCAGACTAGAAACAGACCTGTGTGGGAAGGGGGGGCAGACTAATAACAGACCTGTGTGTGGGGGTCAGACCAGAAACAGACCTGTTTGTTTGGGGGCAGACTAGAAACAGACCTGTGTGTGTTGTGGCAGACTAGAAACAGACCTGTGTCTGGGGGGGGGGGCAGACTAGAAACAGACCTGTGTGTGTTGTGGCAGACTAGAAACAGACCTGTGTGTGGGGGGTGGGCAGACTATAAACAGACCTGTGTGTGTGTGGGGGCAGACTAGAAACAGACCTGTGTGTGGGGGGCAGACTAGAAACAGACCTGTGTGTGGGGGCAGACTAGAAACAGACCTGTGTGTGTTGGGCAGACTAGAAACAGACCTGTGTGTTTGGGGGCAGACTAGAAACAGACCTGTGTGTGTGTGTGGGGCAGACTAGAAACAGACCTGTGTGTGTGGGGGGGCAGACTAGAAACAGACCTGAGTGTGTGTGGGGGCAGACTAGAAACAGACCTGTGTGTTTGGGGGCAGACTAGAAACAGACCTGTGTGTGGGGGCAGACTAGAAACAGACCTGTGTGTGGGGCAGACTAGAAACAGACCTGTGTGTGGGGGGTAGGCAGACTAGAAACAGACCTGTGTGTTTGGGGGCAGACTAGAAACAGACCTGTGTGTTTGGGGCAGACTATAAACAGACCTGTGTGTGGGGGGCAGACTATAAACAGACCTGTGTGTGTGGGGCAGACTAGAAACAGACATGTGTGTGTGTGTGGGGCAGACAATAAACAGACCTGTGTGTGGGGGGCAGACTAGAAACAGACCTGTGTCTGGGGGGCAGACTAGAAACAGACCTGTGTGTTTGGGGCAGACTATAAACAGACCTGTGTGTGGGGGGTGGGCACACTATAAACAGACCTGTGTGTGTGGGGCAGACTAGAAACAGACATGTGTTTATGTGGGGCAGACAATAAACAGACCTGTGTGTGGGGGGCAGACTAGAAACAGACCTGTGTCTGGGGGGCAGACTAGAAACAGACCTGTGTGTTTGGGGCAGACATTAAACAGACCTGTGTGTTTGGGGCAGACTATAAACAGACATGTGTGTGGGGGGCAGACTAGAAACAGACATGTGTGTGTGTGGGGCAGACTATAAACAGACATGTGTGTGGGGGGTGGGCAGACTATAAACAGACCTGTGTGTGTGGGGCAGATGAGAAACAGACCTGTGTCTGGGGGGCAGACTAGAAACAGACATGTGTGTTTGGGGCAGACTATAAACAGACATGTGTGTGTGGGGGGGGGGAGGGCAGACTATAAACAGACCTGTGTGTGGGGGGTGGGCAGACTATAAACAGACATGTGTGTGTGTGGGGCAGACAATAAACAGACCTGTGTGTGGGGGGCAGGCTAGAAACAGACCTGTGTCTGGGGGGCAGACTAGAAACAGATATGTGTGTGTGGGGCAGACAATAAACAGACCTGTGTGTGGGGGGCAGACTAGAAACAGACCTGTGTCTGGGGGGCAGACTAGAAACAGACCTGTGTGTTTGGGGCAGACTAGAAACATGCCTGTGTGTGTGTGGGGCAGACTAGAAACAGACCTGTGTGTGTGGGGGGCAGACTAGAAACAGACCTGTGGGGGGGGGGGGGGCAGAATAGAAACAGACTTGTGTGGGGGGTAGGCAGACTAGAAACAGACATGTGTGTTTGGGGGCAGACTAGAAACAGACCTGTGTGTTTGGGGCAGACTAGAAACAGACATGTGTGTGTGTGGGGCTGACTAGAAACAGACCTGTGTGTGTGTGGGGCAGACTAGAAACAGACATGTGTGTTTGGGGTCAGACTAGAAACAGACCTGTGTGTGTGTGGGGAAGACTAGACACGGGGGGGGGGGGGGGCAGACTATAAACAGACCTGTGTGTGGGGGGCAGACTATAAACAGACCTGTGTGTGGGGGGCAGACTAGAAACAGACCTGTGTGTGTGGGGCAGACTAGAAACAGACATGTGTGTGTGTGTGTGGGGCAGACTAGAAACAGACCTGTGTGTGGGGGCAGACTAGAAACAGACCTGTGTGTGTTGGGCAGACTAGAAACAGACCTGTGTGTGTGTGGGGAAGACTAGACACAGACTTGTGTGTGGGGGCAGACTAGAAACAGACCTGTGTGTGTGTGGGGGCAGACTAGAAACAGACCTGTGTTTGGGGGCAGACTAGAAACAGACCTGTGTGTGTGGGGCAGACTAGAAACAGACCTGTGTGTGTGGGGGGCAGACTAGAAACAGACCTGTGGGGGGGGGGCAGACTAGAAACAGACCTGTGTGTGGGGGGCAGACTAGAAACAGACATGTGTGTGTGTGGGGCAGACTAGAAACAGACCTGTGTGTGTGTGGGGCAGACTAGAAACAGACATGTGTGTTTGGGGTCAGACTATAAACAGACCTGTGTGTTTGGCGGCAGACTAGAAACAGATCTGTGTGTGTGGGGGTCAGACTATAAACAGACCTGTGTGTGGGGGGTGGGCAGACTATAAACAGACCTGTGTTTGGGGGCAGACTAGAAACAGACCTGTGTGTGTGGGGGGCAGACTAGAAACAGACCTGTGGGGGGGGGCTGACTATAAACAGACCTGTGTGTGGGGGGCAGACTAGAAACAGACATGTGTGTGTGTGGGGCAGACTAGAAACAGACCTGTGTGTGTGGGGGGCAGACTAGAAACAGACATGTGTGTTTGGGGTCAGACTATAAACAGACCTGTGTGTTTGGGGGCAGACTAGAAACAGACCTGTGTGTGGGGGGCAGACTAGAAACAGACCTGTGTGTGTGTGGGGGGCAGACTAGAAACAGACCTGTGTGTGGGGGCAGACTAGAAACAGACCTGTGTGTGTTGGGCAGACTAGAAACAGACCTGTGTGTGTGTGGGGAAGACTAGACACAGACCTGTGTGTGGGGGCAGACTAGAAACAGACCTGTGTGTGTGGGGGGGCAGACTAGAAACAGACCTGTGTGTTTGGGGGCAGACTAGAAACAGACCTGTGTGTGTGTGGGGGCAGACTAGATACAGACCTGTGTGTTTGGGGGCAGACTAGAAACAGACCTGTGTGTGGGGGCAGACTAGAAACAGACCTGTGTGTGTGGGGCAGACTAGAAACAGACCTGTGTGTGTGGGGGGCAGACTAGAAACAGACCTGTGGGGGGGGCAGACTAGAAACAGACCTGTGTGGGGGGTAGGCAGACTAGAAACAGACCTGTGTGTTTGGGGGCAGACTAGAAACAGACCTGTGTGTTTGGGGCAGACTAGAAACAGACCTGTGTGTTTGGGGCAGACTAGAAGCACACCTGTGTGTGTGTGGGGGCAGACTAGAAACAGACCTGTGTGTTTGGGGGCAGACTAGAAACAGACCTGTGTGGGGGCAGACTAGAAACAGACCCGTGTGTGTGTGTGTGTGTGTGTGGGGGGGCAGACTTGAAACAGACCTGTGTATATGGGCAAGCTATAAACAGACCTGTGTGTTTGGGGGCAGACTAGAAACAGACCTGTGTGTGTGTGGGTCAGACTAGAAACAGACCTGTGTGTGTGTGGGGGCAGACTAGAAACAGACCTGTGTGTTTGGGGGCAGACTAGAAACAGACCTGTGTGTTTGGGGGCAGACTAGAAAAAGGCCTGTGTGTGGGGGGGCAGACTTTAAACAGACCTGTGTGTGTGGGGCAGACTAGAAACAGACCTGTATGTGTGGGTCAGACTAGAAACAGACCTGTGTGTGTGTGGGGGCAGACTAGAAACAGACCTGTGTGTTTGGGGGCAGACTAGAAACAGACCTGTGTGTTTGGGGGCAGACAAGAAACAGACCTGTGTGTGGGGGGTGGGCAGACTATAAACAGACCTGTGTGTGTGTGGGGGCAGACTAGAAACAGACCTGTGTGTGTGGGGCAGACTAGAAACAGACCTGTATGTGTGGGTCAGACTAGAAACAGACCTGTGTGTGTGGGGCAGACTAGAAACAGACCTGTATGTGTGGGTCAGACTAGAAACAGACCTGTGTGTGTGGGGCAGACTAGAAACAGACCTGTATGTGTGGGTCAGACTAGAAACAGACCTGTGTGTGTGGGGCAGACTAGAAACAGACCTGTATGTGTGGGGCAGACTAGAAACAGACCTGTGTGTGTGGGGCAGACTAGAAACAGACCTGTATGTGTGGGTCAGACTAGAAACAGACCTGTGTGTGTGTGGGGGCAGACTAGAAACAGACCTGTGTGTTTGGGGGCAGACTAGAAACAGACCTGTGTGTTTGGGGGCAGACAAGAAACAGACCTGTGTGTGGGGGGTGGGCAGACTATAAACAGACCTGTGTGTGTGTGGGGGCAGACTAGAAACAGACCTGTGTGTTTGGGGGCAGACTAGAAACAGACCTGTGTGTTTGGGGCAGACTAGAAACAGACCTGTGTGTTTGGGGCAGACTATAAACAGACCTGTGTGTTTGGGGCAGACTATAAACAGACCTGTGTGTGGGGGGTGGGCAGACTATAAACAGACCTGTGTGTGTGGGGCAGACTAGAAACAGACATGTGTGTGGGGGTCAGACTAGAAACAGACCTGTGTGTGGGGGTAGACTAGAAACAGACCTGTGTGTGGGGGTAGACTAGAAACAGACCTGTGTGTGTGGGGGGTAGACTAGAAACAGACCTGTGTGTGGGGGGGCAGACTAGAAACAGACCTGTGTGTGGGGGTCAGACCAGAAACAGACCTGTGTGTGTGGGGCAGACAAGAAACAGTCCTGTGTGTGGGGGTCAGACCAGAAACAGACCTGTGTGTGTGGGGCAGACTAGAAACAGACATGTGTGTGTGGGACAGACTAGAAACAGACATGTGTGTGTGGGGGTCAGACTAGAAACATAGCTGTGTGTGTGTGGGGGTCAGAGTAGAAACAGACCTGTGTGTGGGGTCAGACTTGAAACAGACCTGTGTGTGTGTGGGCAGACTATAAACAGACCTGTGTGTGGGGCAGACTAGAAACAGACCTGTGTGTGTGGGGGGCAGACTAGAAACAGACCTGTGTGTGGAAGTAGACTAGAAACAGACCTGTGTTTGGGGCAGACTAGAAACAGACCTGTGTGTGTGGGGGGAAGACTAGAAACAGACCTGTGTGTGGGGGTAGACTATAAACAGACCTGTGTGTGTGTGGTGTCAGACTAGAAACAGACCTGTGTGTGGGGGGGCAGACTAGAAACAGACCTGTGTGTGGGGGTCAGACCAGAAACAGACCTGTGTGTGTGGGGCAGACTAGAAACAGACCTGTGTGTGTGGGGGGCAGACTAGAAACAGACATGTGTGTGTGGGGGTCAGACTATAAACAGACCTATGTGTCTGGTCAGACTAGAAACAGACCTGTGTGTGTGTGGGTCAGACTAGAAACAGACCGGTGTGTGGGGGCAGACTAGAAACAGACCTGTGTGTGTGTGGGTCAGACTAGAAACAGACCTGTGTGTGGGGGCAGACTAGAAACAGATGTGTGTGTTTGGGGCAGACTAGAAACAGACCTGTGTGTGGGGGTCAGACCAGAAACAGACCTGTGTGTGGGGGTAGACAAGAAACAGACCTGTGTGTGGGGGTCAGACTAGAAACAGACCTGTTGTGGGGCAGACTAGAAACAGACCTGTGTGTGGGGGTCAGACTAGAAACAGACCTGTGTGTGGGGGTAGACTAGAAACAGACCTGTGTGTGTGGGGGTAGACTATAAACAGACCTGTGTGTGTGGGGGGCAGACTAGAAACAGACCTGTGTGTGGGGGGGCAGACTAGAAACAGACCTGTGTGTGTGGGGGGCACACTAGAAACAGACCTGTGTGTGGGGGTAGACTAGAAACAGACCTGTGTGTGTGGGGGGCAGACTAGAAACAGACCTATGTGTGTGGGGGTCAGACTAGAAACAGACCTGTGTGTTTGGGGCAGACTAGAAACAGACCTGTGTGGGGGGCAGACTAGAAACAGGTCTGTGTGTGTGGGGGCAGACTAGAAACAGACCTGTGTGTGGAGGGCAGACTAGAAACAGACCTGTGTGGGAAGGGGGGGCAGACTAATAACAGACCTGTGTGTGGGGGTCAGACCAGAAACAGACCTGTTTGTTTGGGGGCAGACTAGAAACAGACCTGTGTGTGTTGTGGCAGACTAGAAACAGACCTGTGTCTGGGGGGGGGGGCAGAATAGAAACAGACCTGTGTTTGGGGGCAGACTAGAAACAGACCTGTGTGTGTGTGGGTCAGACTAGAAACAGACCGGTGTGTGGGGGCAGACTAGAAACAGACCTGTGTGTGTGTGGGTCAGACTAGAAACAGACCTGTGTGTGGGGGTCAGACCAGAAACAGACCTGTGTGTGGGGGTAGACAAGAAACAGACCTGTGTGTGGGGGTCAGACTAGAAACAGACCTGTTGTGGGGCAGACTAGAAACAGACCTGTGTGTGGGGGTCAGACTAGAAACAGACCTGTGTGTGGGGGTAGACTAGAAACAGACCTGTGTGTGGGGGTAGACTATAAACAGACCTGTGTGTGTGGGGGGCAGACTAGAAACAGACCTGTGTGTGGGGGGGCAGACTAGAAACAGACCTGTGTGTGGGGGTCAGACCAGAAACAGACCTGTGTGTGTGGGGCAGACTAGAAACAGTCCTGTGTGTTGGGGTCAGACCAGAAACAGACCTGTGTGTGTGGGGCAGACTAGAAACAGACCTGTGTGTGGGGCAGACTAGAAACAGACCTGTGTGTTGGGTCAGACTATAAACAGACCTGTGTTTGGGGGCAGACTAGAAACAGACCTGTGTGTGTGGGGGGCAGACTAGAAACAGACCTGTGGGGGGGGGCTGACTATAAACAGACCTGTGTGGGGGGCAGACTAGAAACAGACATGTGTGTGTGTGGGGCAGACTAGAAACAGACCTGTGTGTGTGTGGGGCAGACTAGAAACAGACATGTGTGTTTGGGGTCAGACTATAAACAGACCTGTGTGTTTGGGGGCAGACTAGAAATAGACCTGTGTGTGGGGGGCAGACTAGAAACAGACCTGTGTGTGTGTGGGGGGCAGACTAGAAACAGACCTGTGTGTGGGGGCAGACTAGAAACAGACCTGTGTGTGTTGGGCAGACTAGAAACAGACCTGTGTGTGTGTGGGGAAGACTAGACACAGACCTGTGTGTGGGGGCAGACTAGAAACAGACCTGTGTGTGTGGGGGGGCAGACTAGAAACAGACCTGTGTGTTTGGGGGCAGACTAGAAACAGACCTGTGTGTGTGTGGGGGCAGACTAGATACAGACCTGTGTGTTTGGGGGCAGACTAGAAACAGACCTGTGTGTGGGGGCAGACTAGAAACAGACCTGTGTGTGTGGGGCAGACTAGAAACAGACCTGTGTGTGTGGGGGGCAGACTAGAAACAGACCTGTGGGGGGGGCAGACTAGAAACAGACCTGTGTGGGGGGTAGGCAGACTAGAAACAGACCTGTGTGTTTGGGGGCAGACTAGAAACAGACCTGTGTGTTTGGGGCAGACTAGAAACAGACCTGTGTGTTTGGGGCAGACTAGAAGCACACCTGTGTGTGTGTGGGGGCAGACTAGAAACAGACCTGTGTGTTTGGGGGCAGACTAGAAACAGACCTGTGTGGGGGCAGACTAGAAACAGACCCGTGTGTGTGTGTGTGTGTGTGTGTGGGGGGGCAGACTTGAAACAGACCTGTGTATATGGGCAAGCTATAAACAGACCTGTGTGTTTGGGGGCAGACTAGAAACAGACCTGTGTGTGTGTGGGTCAGACTAGAAACAGACCTGTGTGTGTGTGGGGGCAGACTAGAAACAGACCTGTGTGTTTGGGGGCAGACTAGAAACAGACCTGTGTGTTTGGGGGCAGACTAGAAAAAGGCCTGTGTGTGGGGGGGCAGACTTTAAACAGACCTGTGTGTGTGGGGCAGACTAGAAACAGACCTGTATGTGTGGGTCAGACTAGAAACAGACCTGTGTGTGTGTGGGGGCAGACTAGAAACAGACCTGTGTGTTTGGGGGCAGACTAGAAACAGACCTGTGTGTTTGGGGGCAGACAAGAAACAGACCTGTGTGTGGGGGGTGGGCAGACTATAAACAGACCTGTGTGTGTGTGGGGGCAGACTAGAAACAGACCTGTGTGTGTGGGGCAGACTAGAAACAGACCTGTATGTGTGGGTCAGACTAGAAACAGACCTGTGTGTGTGGGGCAGACTAGAAACAGACCTGTATGTGTGGGTCAGACTAGAAACAGACCTGTGTGGGGGGCAGACTAGAAACAGGTCTGTGTGTGTGGGGGCAGACTAGAAACAGACCTGTGTGTGGGGGGCAGACTAGAAACAGACCTGTGTGTGGGGGGGCAGACTAGAAACAGACCTGTGTGTGTGGGGGGCACACTAGAAACAGACCTGTGTGTGGGGGTAGACTAGAAACAGACCTGTGTGTGTGGGGGGCACACTAGAAACAGACCTGTGTGTGGGGGTAGACTAGAAACAGACCTGTGTGTGTGGGGGGCAGACTAGAAACAGACCTATGTGTGTGGGGGTCAGACTAGAAACAGACCTGTGTGTTTGGGGCAGACTAGAAACAGACCTGTGTGGGGGGCAGACTAGAAACAGGTCTGTGTGTGTGGGGGCAGACTAGAAACAGACCTGTGTGTGGAGGGCAGACTAGAAACAGACCTGTGTGGGAAGGGGGGGCAGACTAATAACAGACCTGTGTGTGGGGGTCAGACCAGAAACAGACCTGTTTGTTTGGGGGCAGACTAGAAACAGACCTGTGTGTGTTGTGGCAGACTAGAAACAGACCTGTGTCTGGGGGGGGGGGCAGAATAGAAACAGACCTGTGTTTGGGGGCAGACTAGAAACAGACCTGTGTGTGTGTGGGTCAGACTAGAAACAGACCGGTGTGTGGGGGCAGACTAGAAACAGACCTGTGTGTGTGTGGGTCAGACTAGAAACAGACCTGTGTGTGGGGGTCAGACCAGAAACAGACCTGTGTGTGGGGGTAGACAAGAAACAGACCTGTGTGTGGGGGTCAGACTAGAAACAGACCTGTTGTGGGGCAGACTAGAAACAGACCTGTGTGTGGGGGTCAGACTAGAAACAGACCTGTGTGTGGGGGTAGACTAGAAACAGACCTGTGTGTGGGGGTAGACTATAAACAGACCTGTGTGTGTGGGGGGCAGACTAGAAACAGACCTGTGTGTGGGGGGGCAGACTAGAAACAGACCTGTGTGTGGGGGTCAGACCAGAAACAGACCTGTGTGTGTGGGGCAGACTAGAAACAGTCCTGTGTGTTGGGGTCAGACCAGAAACAGACCTGTGTGTGTGGGGCAGACTAGAAACAGACCTGTGTGTGGGGCAGACTAGAAACAGACCTGTGTGTTGGGTCAGACTATAAACAGACCTGTGTTTGGGGGCAGACTAGAAACAGACCTGTGTGTGTGGGGGGCAGACTAGAAACAGACCTGTGGGGGGGGGCTGACTATAAACAGACCTGTGTGTGGGGGGCAGACTAGAAACAGACATGTGTGTGTGTGGGGCAGACTAGAAACAGACCTGTGTGTGTGTGGGGCAGACTAGAAACAGACATGTGTGTTTGGGGTCAGACTATAAACAGACCTGTGTGTTTGGGGGCAGACTAGAAATAGACCTGTGTGTGGGGGGCAGACTAGAAACAGACCTGTGTGTGTGTGGGGGGCAGACTAGAAACAGACCTGTGTGTGGGGGCAGACTAGAAACAGACCTGTGTGTGTTGGGCAGACTAGAAACAGACCTGTGTGTGTGTGGGGAAGACTAGACACAGACCTGTGTGTGGGGGCAGACTAGAAACAGACCTGTGTGTGTGGGGGGGCAGACTAGAAACAGACCTGTGTGTTTGGGGGCAGACTAGAAACAGACCTGTGTGTGTGTGGGGGCAGACTAGATACAGACCTGTGTGTTTGGGGGCAGACTAGAAACAGACCTGTGTGTGGGGGCAGACTAGAAACAGACCTGTGTGTGTGGGGCAGACTAGAAACAGACCTGTGTGTGTGGGGGGCAGACTAGAAACAGACCTGTGGGGGGGGCAGACTAGAAACAGACCTGTGTGGGGGGTAGGCAGACTAGAAACAGACCTGTGTGTTTGGGGGCAGACTAGAAACAGACCTGTGTGTTTGGGGCAGACTAGAAACAGACCTGTGTGTTTGGGGCAGACTAGAAGCACACCTGTGTTTGTGTGGGGGCAGACTAGAAACAGACCTGTGTGTTTGGGGGCAGACTAGAAACAGACCTGTGTGGGGGCAGACTAGAAACAGACCCGTGTGTGTGTGTGTGTGTGTGTGGGGGGGCAGACTTGAAACAGACCTGTGTATATGGGCAAGCTATAAACAGACCTGTGTGTTTGGGGGCAGACTAGAAACAGACCTGTGTGTGTGTGGGTCAGACTAGAAACAGACCTGTGTGTGTGTGGGGGCAGACTAGAAACAGACCTGTGTGTTTGGGGGCAGACTAGAAACAGACCTGTGTGTTTGGGGGCAGACTAGAAAAAGGCCTGTGTGTGGGGGGGCAGACTTTAAACAGACCTGTGTGTGTGGGGCAGACTAGAAACAGACCTGTATGTGTGGGTCAGACTAGAAACAGACCTGTGTGTGTGTGGGGGCAGACTAGAAACAGACCTGTGTGTTTGGGGGCAGACTAGAAACAGACCTGTGTGTTTGGGGGCAGACAAGAAACAGACCTGTGTGTGGGGGGTGGGCAGACTATAAACAGACCTGTGTGTGTGTGGGGGAAGACTAGAAACAGACCTGTGTGTGTGGGGCAGACTAGAAACAGACCTGTATGTGTGGGTCAGACTAGAAACAGACCTGTGTGTGTGGGGCAGACTAGAAACAGACCTGTATGTGTGGGTCAGACTAGAAACAGACCTGTGTGTGTGGGGCAGACTAGAAACAGACCTGTATGTGTGGGTCAGACTAGAAACAGACCTGTGTGTGTGGGGCAGACTAGAAACAGACCTGTATGTGTGGGGCAGACTAGAAACAGACCTGTGTGTGTGGGGCAGACTAGAAACAGACCTGTATGTGTGGGTCAGACTAGAAACAGACCTGTGTGTGTGTGGGGGCAGACTAGAAACAGACCTGTGTGTTTGGGGGCAGACTAGAAACAGACCTGTGTGTTTGGGGGCAGACAAGAAACAGACCTGTGTGTGGGGGGTGGGCAGACTATAAACAGACCTGTGTGTGTGTGGGGGCAGACTAGAAACAGACCTGTGTGTTTGGGGGCAGACTAGAAACAGACCTGTGTGTTTGGGGCAGACTAGAAACAGACCTGTGTGTTTGGGGCAGACTATAAACAGACCTGTGTGTTTGGGGCAGACTATAAACAGACCTGTGTGTGGGGGGTGGGCAGACTATAAACAGACCTGTGTGTGTGGGGCAGACTAGAAACAGACATGTGTGTGGGGGTCAGACTAGAAACAGACCTGTGTGTGGGGGTAGACTAGAAACAGACCTGTGTGTGGGGGTAGACTAGAAACAGACCTGTGTGTGTGGGGGGCAGACTAGAAACAGACCTGTGTGTGGGGGGGCAGACTAGAAACAGACCTGTGTGTGGGGGTCAGACCAGAAACAGACCTGTGTGTGTGGGGCAGACAAGAAACAGTCCTGTGTGTGGGGGTCAGACCAGAAACAGACCTGTGTGTGTGGGGCAGACTAGAAACAGACATGTGTGTGTGGGACAGACTAGAAACAGACATGTGTGTGTGGGGGTCAGACTAGAAACATAGCTGTGTGTGTGTGGGGGTCAGAGTAGAAACAGACCTGTGTGTGGGGTCAGACTTGAAACAGACCTGTGTGTGTGTGGGCAGACTATAAACAGACCTGTGTGTGGGGCAGACTAGAAACAGACCTGTGTGTGTGGGGGGCAGACTAGAAACAGACCTGTGTGTGGAAGTAGACTAGAAACAGACCTGTGTTTGGGGCAGACTAGAAACAGACCTGTGTGTGTGGGGGGAAGACTAGAAACAGACCTGTGTGTGGGGGTAGACTATAAACAGACCTGTGTGTGTGTGGTGTCAGACTAGAAACAGACCTGTGTGTGGGGGGGCAGACTAGAAACAGACCTGTGTGTGGGGGTCAGACCAGAAACAGACCTGTGTGTGTGGGGCAGACTAGAAACAGACCTGTGTGTGTGGGGGGCAGACTAGAAACAGACATGTGTGTGTGGGGGTCAGACTATAAACAGACCTATGTGTCTGGTCAGACTAGAAACAGACCTGTGTGTGTGTGGGTCAGACTAGAAACAGACCGGTGTGTGGGGGCAGACTAGAAACAGACCTGTGTGTGTGTGGGTCAGACTAGAAACAGACCTGTGTGTGGGGGCAGACTAGAAACATATTTGTGTGTTTGGGGCAGACTAGAAACAGACCTGTGTGTGGGGGTCAGACCAGAAACAGACCTGTGTGTGGGGGTAGACAAGAAACAGACCTGTGTGTGGGGGTCAGACTAGAAACAGACCTGTTGTGGGGCAGACTAGAAACAGACCTGTGTGTGGGGGTCAGACTAGAAACAGACCTGTGTGTGGGGGTAGACTAGAAACAGACCTGTGTGTGGGGGTAGACTATAAACAGACCTGTGTGTGTGGGGGGCAGACTAGAAACAGACCTGTGTGTGGGGGGGCAGACTAGAAACAGACCTGTGTGTGTGGGGGGCACACTAGAAACAGACCTGTGTGTGGGGGTAGACTAGAAACAGACCTGTGTGTGTGGGGGGCAGACTAGAAACAGACCTATGTGTGTGGGGGTCAGACTAGAAACAGACCTGTGTGTTTGGGGCAGACTAGAAACAGACCTGTGTGGGGGGCAGACTAGAAACAGGTCTGTGTGTGTGGGGGCAGACTAGAAACAGACCTGTGTGTGGAGGGCAGACTAGAAACAGACCTGTGTGGGAAGGGGGGGCAGACTAATAACAGACCTGTGTGTGGGGGTCAGACCAGAAACAGACCTGTTTGTTTGGGGGCAGACTAGAAACAGACCTGTGTGTGTTGTGGCAGACTAGAAACAGACCTGTGTCTGGGGGGGGGGGCAGAATAGAAACAGACCTGTGTTTGGGGGCAGACTAGAAACAGACCTGTGTGTGTGTGGGTCAGACTAGAAACAGACCGGTGTGTGGGGGCAGACTAGAAACAGACCTGTGTGTGTGTGGGTCAGACTAGAAACAGACCTGTGTGTGGGGGTCAGACCAGAAACAGACCTGTGTGTGGGGGTAGACAAGAAACAGACCTGTGTGTGGGGGTCAGACTAGAAACAGACCTGTGTGTTTGGGGCAGACTATAAACAGACCTGTGTGTTTGGGGCAGACTATAAACAGACCTGTGTGTGGGGGGTGGGCAGACTATAAACAGACCTGTGTGTGTGGGGCAGACTAGAAACAGACATGTGTGTGGGGGTCAGACTAGAAACAGACCTGTGTGTGGGGGTAGACTAGAAACAGACCTGTGTGTGGGGGTAGACTAGAAACAGACCTGTGTGTGTGGGGGGCAGACTAGAAACAGACCTGTGTGTGGGGGGGCAGACTAGAAACAGACCTGTGTGTGGGGGTCAGACCAGAAACAGACCTGTGTGTGTGGGGCAGACAAGAAACAGTCCTGTGTGTGGGGGTCAGACCAGAAACAGACCTGTGTGTGTGGGGCAGACTAGAAACAGACATGTGTGTGTGGGACAGACTAGAAACAGACATGTGTGTGTGGGGGTCAGACTAGAAACATAGCTGTGTGTGTGTGGGGGTCAGAGTAGAAACAGACCTGTGTGTGGGGTCAGACTTGAAACAGACCTGTGTGTGTGTGGGCAGACTATAAACAGACCTGTGTGTGGGGCAGACTAGAAACAGACCTGTGTGTGTGGGGGGCAGACTAGAAACAGACCTGTGTGTGGAAGTAGACTAGAAACAGACCTGTGTTTGGGGCAGACTAGAAACAGACCTGTGTGTGTGGGGGGAAGACTAGAAACAGACCTGTGTGTGGGGGTAGACTATAAACAGACCTGTGTGTGTGTGGTGTCAGACTAGAAACAGACCTGTGTGTGGGGGGGCAGACTAGAAACAGACCTGTGTGTGGGGGTCAGACCAGAAACAGACCTGTGTGTGTGGGGCAGACTAGAAACAGACCTGTGTGTGTGGGGGGCAGACTAGAAACAGACATGTGTGTGTGGGGGTCAGACTATAAACAGACCTATGTGTCTGGTCAGACTAGAAACAGACCTGTGTGTGTGTGGGTCAGACTAGAAACAGACCGGTGTGTGGGGGCAGACTAGAAACAGACCTGTGTGTGTGTGGGTCAGACTAGAAACAGACCTGTGTGTGGGGGCAGACTAGAAACAGATTTGTGTGTTTGGGGCAGACTAGAAACAGACCTGTGTGTGGGGGTCAGACCAGAAACAGACCTGTGTGTGGGGGTAGACAAGAAACAGACCTGTGTGTGGGGGTCAGACTAGAAACAGACCTGTTGTGGGGCAGACTAGAAACAGACCTGTGTGTGGGGGTCAGACTAGAAACAGACCTGTGTGTGGGGGTAGACTAGAAACAGACCTGTGTGTGGGGGTAGACTATAAACAGACCTGTGTGTGTGGGGGGCAGACTAGAAACAGACCTGTGTGTGGGGGGGCAGACTAGAAACAGACCTGTGTGTGTGGGGGGCACACTAGAAACAGACCTGTGTGTGGGGGTAGACTAGAAACAGACCTGTGTGTGTGGGGGGCAGACTAGAAACAGACCTATGTGTGTGGGGGTCAGACTAGAAACAGACCTGTGTGTTTGGGGCAGACTAGAAACAGACCTGTGTGGGGGGCAGACTAGAAACAGGTCTGTGTGTGTGGGGGCAGACTAGAAACAGACCTGTGTGTGGAGGGCAGACTAGAAACAGACCTGTGTGGGAAGGGGGGGCAGACTAATAACAGACCTGTGTGTGGGGGTCAGACCAGAAACAGACCTGTTTGTTTGGGGGCAGACTAGAAACAGACCTGTGTGTGTTGTGGCAGACTAGAAACAGACCTGTGTCTGGGGGGGGGGGCAGAATAGAAACAGACCTGTGTTTGGGGGCAGACTAGAAACAGACCTGTGTGTGTGTGGGTCAGACTAGAAACAGACCGGTGTGTGGGGGCAGACTAGAAACAGACCTGTGTGTGTGTGGGTCAGACTAGAAACAGACCTGTGTGTGGGGGTCAGACCAGAAACAGACCTGTGTGTGGGGGTAGACAAGAAACAGACCTGTGTGTGGGGGTCAGACTAGAAACAGACCTGTTGTGGGGCAGACTAGAAACAGACCTGTGTGTGGGGGTCAGACTAGAAACAGACCTGTGTGTGGGGGTAGACTAGAAACAGACCTGTGTGTGGGGGTAGACTATAAACAGACCTGTGTGTGTGGGGGGCAGACTAGAAACAGACCTGTGTGTGGGGGGGCAGACTAGAAACAGACCTGTGTGTGGGGGTCAGACCAGAAACAGACCTGTGTGTGTGGGGCAGACTAGAAACAGTCCTGTGTGTTGGGGTCAGACCAGAAACAGACCTGTGTGTGTGGGGCAGACTAGAAACAGACCTGTGTGTGGGGCAGACTAGAAACAGACCTGTGTGTTGGGTCAGACTTGAAACAGACCTGTGTGTGGGGATAGACTAGAAACAGACCTGTGTGTGTGGGGGGCAGACTAGAAACAGACCTGTGTGTTTGGGGGCAGACTAGAAACAGACCTGTGTGTTGGGCAGACTAGAAACAGACCTGTGTGTGTGGGGGGCACACTAGAAACAGACCTGTGTGTGGGGGTAGACTAGAAACAGACCTGTGTGTGTGGGGGGCAGACTAGAAACAGACCTATGTGTGTGGGGGTCAGACTAGAAACAGACCTGTGTGTTTGGGGCAGACTAGAAACAGACCTGTGTGGGGGGCAGACTAGAAACAGGTCTGTGTGTGTGGGGGCAGACTAGAAACAGACCTGTGTGTGGAGGGCAGACTAGAAACAGACCTGTGTGGGAAGGGGGGGCAGACTAATAACAGACCTGTGTGTGGGGGTCTGACCAGAAACAGACCTGTTTGTTTGGGGGCAGACTAGAAACAGACCTGTGTGTGTTGTGGCAGACTAGAAACAGACCTGTGTCTGGGGGGGGGGGCAGAATAGAAACAGACCTGTGTTTGGGGGCAGACTAGAAACAGACCTGTGTGTGTGTGGGTCAGACTAGAAACAGACCGGTGTGTGGGGGCAGACTAGAAACAGACCTGTGTGTGTGTGGGTCAGACTAGAAACAGACCTGTGTGTGGGGGCAGACTAGAAACAGATTTGTGTGTTTGGGGCAGACTAGAAACAGACCTGTGTGTGGGGGTCAGACCAGAAACAGACCTGTGTGTGGGGGTAGACAAGAAACAGACCTGTGTGTGGGGGTCAGACTAGAAACAGACCTGTGTGTGGGGGTAGACTAGAAACAGACCTGTGTGTGGGGGTAGACTATAAACAGACCTGTGTGTGTGGGGGGCAGACTAGAAACAGACCTGTGTGTGGGGGGGCAGACTAGAAACAGACCTGTGTGTGGGGGTCAGACTAGAAACAGACCTGTGTGTGGGGGTAGACTAGAAACAGACCTGTGTGTGGGGGTAGACTATAAACAGACCTGTGTGTGTGGGGGGCAGACTAGAAACAGACCTGTGTGTGGGGGGGCAGACTAGAAACAGACCTGTGTGTGGGGGTCAGACCAGAAACAGACCTGTGTGTGTGGGGCAGACTAGAAACAGTCCTGTGTGTTGGGGTCAGACCAGAAACAGACCTGTGTGTGTGGGGCAGACTAGAAACAGACCTGTGTGTGGGGCAGACTAGAAACAGACCTGTGTGTTGGGTCAGACTTGAAACAGACCTGTGTGTGGGGCAGACTAGAAACAGACCTGTGTGTGTGGGGGGCAGACTAGAAACAGACCTGTGTGTTTGGGGGCAGACTAGAAACAGACCTGTGTGTTGGGCAGACTAGAAACAGACCTGTGTGTGTGGGGGGCACACTAGAAACAGACCTGTGTGTGGGGGTAGACTAGAAACAGACCTGTGTGTGTGGGGGGCAGACTAGAAACAGACCTATGTGTGTGGGGGTCAGACTAGAAACAGACCTGTGTGTTTGGGGCAGACTAGAAACAGACCTGTGTGGGGGGCAGACTAGAAACAGGTCTGTGTGTGTGGGGGCAGACTAGAAACAGACCTGTGTGTGGAGGGCAGACTAGAAACAGACCTGTGTGGGAAGGGGGGGCAGACTAATAACAGACCTGTGTGTGGGGGTCAGACCAGAAACAGACCTGTTTGTTTGGGGGCAGACTAGAAACAGACCTGTGTGTGTTGTGGCAGACTAGAAACAGACCTGTGTCTGGGGGGGGGGGGCAGAATAGAAACAGACCTGTGTTTGGGGGCAGACTAGAAACAGACCTGTGTGTGTGTGGGTCAGACTAGAAACAGACCGGTGTGTGGGGGCAGACTAGAAACAGACCTGTGTGTGTGTGGGTCAGACTAGAAACAGACCTGTGTGTGGGGGTCAGACCAGAAACAGACCTGTGTGTGGGGGTAGACAAGAAACAGACCTGTGTGTGGGGGTCAGACTAGAAACAGACCTGTGTGTTTGGGGCAGACTATAAACAGACCTGTGTGTTTGGGGCAGACTATAAACAGACCTGTGTGTGGGGGGTGGGCAGACTATAAACAGACCTGTGTGTGTGGGGCAGACTAGAAACAGACATGTGTGTGGGGGTCAGACTAGAAACAGACCTGTGTGTGGGGGTAGACTAGAAACAGACCTGTGTGTGGGGGTAGACTAGAAACAGACCTGTGTGTGTGGGGGGCAGACTAGAAACAGACCTGTGTGTGGGGGGGCAGACTAGAAACAGACCTGTGTGTGGGGGTCAGACCAGAAACAGACCTGTGTGTGTGGGGCAGACAAGAAACAGTCCTGTGTGTGGGGGTCAGACCAGAAACAGACCTGTGTGTGTGGGGCAGACTAGAAACAGACATGTGTGTGTGGGACAGACTAGAAACAGACATGTGTGTGTGGGGGTCAGACTAGAAACATAGCTGTGTGTGTGTGGGGGTCAGAGTAGAAACAGACCTGTGTGTGGGGTCAGACTTGAAACAGACCTGTGTGTGTGTGGGCAGACTATAAACAGACCTGTGTGTGGGGCAGACTAGAAACAGACCTGTGTGTGTGGGGGGCAGACTAGAAACAGACCTGTGTGTGGAAGTAGACTAGAAACAGACCTGTGTTTGGGGCAGACTAGAAACAGACCTGTGTGTGTGGGGGGAAGACTAGAAACAGACCTGTGTGTGGGGGTAGACTATAAACAGACCTGTGTGTGTGTGGTGTCAGACTAGAAACAGACCTGTGTGTGGGGGGGCAGACTAGAAACAGACCTGTGTGTGGGGGTCAGACCAGAAACAGACCTGTGTGTGTGGGGCAGACTAGAAACAGACCTGTGTGTGTGGGGGGCAGACTAGAAACAGACATGTGTGTGTGGGGGTCAGACTATAAACAGACCTATGTGTCTGGTCAGACTAGAAACAGACCTGTGTGTGTGTGGGTCAGACTAGAAACAGACCGGTGTGTGGGGGCAGACTAGAAACAGACCTGTGTGTGTGTGGGTCAGACTAGAAACAGACCTGTGTGTGGGGGCAGACTAGAAACAGATTTGTGTGTTTGGGGCAGACTAGAAACAGACCTGTGTGTGGGGGTCAGACCAGAAACAGACCTGTGTGTGGGGGTAGACAAGAAACAGACCTGTGTGTGGGGGTCAGACTAGAAACAGACCTGTTGTGGGGCAGACTAGAAACAGACCTGTGTGTGGGGGTCAGACTAGAAACAGACCTGTGTGTGGGGGTAGACTAGAAACAGACCTGTGTGTGGGGGTAGACTATAAACAGACCTGTGTGTGTGGGGGGCAGACTAGAAACAGACCTGTGTGTGGGGGGGCAGACTAGAAACAGACCTGTGTGTGTGGGGGGCACACTAGAAACAGACCTGTGTGTGGGGGTAGACTAGAAACAGACCTGTGTGTGTGGGGGGCAGACTAGAAACAGACCTATGTGTGTGGGGGTCAGACTAGAAACAGACCTGTGTGTTTGGGGCAGACTAGAAACAGACCTGTGTGGGGGGCAGACTAGAAACAGGTCTGTGTGTGTGGGGGCAGACTAGAAACAGACCTGTGTGTGGAGGGCAGACTAGAAACAGACCTGTGTGGGAAGGGGGGGCAGACTAATAACAGACCTGTGTGTGGGGGTCAGACCAGAAACAGACCTGTTTGTTTGGGGGCAGACTAGAAACAGACCTGTGTGTGTTGTGGCAGACTAGAAACAGACCTGTGTCTGGGGGGGGGGGGCAGAATAGAAACAGACCTGTGTTTGGGGGCAGACTAGAAACAGACCTGTGTGTGTGTGGGTCAGACTAGAAACAGACCGGTGTGTGGGGGCAGACTAGAAACAGACCTGTGTGTGTGTGGGTCAGACTAGAAACAGACCTGTGTGTGGGGGTCAGACCAGAAACAGACCTGTGTGTGGGGGTAGACAAGAAACAGACCTGTGTGTGGGGGTCAGACTAGAAACAGACCTGTTGTGGGGCAGACTAGAAACAGACCTGTGTGTGGGGGTCAGACTAGAAACAGACCTGTGTGTGGGGGTAGACTAGAAACAGACCTGTGTGTGGGGGTAGACTATAAACAGACCTGTGTGTGTGGGGGGCAGACTAGAAACAGACCTGTGTGTGGGGGGGCAGACTAGAAACAGACCTGTGTGTGGGGGTCAGACCAGAAACAGACCTGTGTGTGTGGGGCAGACTAGAAACAGTCCTGTGTGTTGGGGTCAGACCAGAAACAGACCTGTGTGTGTGGGGCAGACTAGAAACAGACCTGTGTGTGGGGCAGACTAGAAACAGACCTGTGTGTTGGGTCAGACTTGAAACAGACCTGTGTGTGTGTGGGCAGACTATAAACAGACCTGTGTGTGGGGCAGACTAGAAACAGACCTGTGTGTGGGGGGGGGGGCAGACTAGAAACAGACCTGTGTGTGGAAGTAGACTAGAAACAGACCTGTGTGTGTGGGGGGCAGACTAGAAACAGACCTGTGTGTGGGGGGGGGGGGGGGGCAGACTAGAAACAGACCTGTGTGTGGGGGTAGACTATAAACAGACCTGTGTGTGTGTGGGGTCAGACTAGAAACAGACCTGTGTGTTGGGGGCAGACTAGAAACAGACCTGTGTGTGGGGCAGACTAGAAACAGACCTGTGTGTGTGGGGGGCAGACTAGAAACAGACCTGTGTGTTTGGGGGCAGACTAGAAACAGACCTGTGTGTTGGGCAGACTAGAAACAGACCTGTGTGTGTGGGGGGCACACTAGAAACAGACCTGTGTGTGGGGGTAGACTAGAAACAGACCTGTGTGTGTGGGGGGCAGACTAGAAACAGACCTATGTGTGTGGGGGTCAGACTAGAAACAGACCTGTGTGTTTGGGGCAGACTAGAAACAGACCTGTGTGGGGGGCAGACTAGAAACAGGTCTGTGTGTGGGGGGGCAGACTAGAAACAGACCTGTGTGTGGAGGGCAGACTAGAAACAGACCTGTGTGGGAAGGGGGGGCAGACTAATAACAGACCTGTGTGTGGGGGTCAGACCAGAAACAGACCTGTTTGTTTGGGGGCAGACTAGAAACAGACCTGTGTGTGTTGTGGCAGACTAGAAACAGACCTGTGTCTGGGGGGGGGGGCAGAATAGAAACAGACCTGTGTTTGGGGGCAGACTAGAAACAGACCTGTGTGTGTGTGGGTCAGACTAGAAACAGACCGGTGTGTGGGGGCAGACTAGAAACAGACCTGTGTGTGTGTGGGTCAGACTAGAAACAGACCTGTGTGTGGGGGCAGACTAGAAACAGATTTGTGTGTTTGGGGCAGACTAGAAACAGACCTGTGTGTGGGGGTCAGACCAGAAACAGACCTGTGTGTGGGGGTAGACAAGAAACAGACCTGTGTGTGGGGGTAGACTAGAAACAGACCTGTGTGTGTGGGGGGCAGACTAGAAACAGACCTGTGTGTGGGGGTAGACTAGAAACAGACCTGTGTGTGGGGGTAGACTAGAAACAGACCTGTGTGTGTGGGGGGCAGACTAGAAACAGACCTGTGTGTGGGGGGGCAGACTAGAAACAGACCTGTGTGTGGGGGTCAGACCAGAAACAGACCTGTGTGTGTGGGGCAGACTAGAAACAGTCCTGTGTGTTGGGGTCAGACCAGAAACAGACCTGTGTGTGTGGGGCAGACTAGAAACAGACCTGTGTGTGGGGCAGACTAGAAACAGACCTGTGTGTTGGGTCAGACTTGAAACAGACCTGTGTGTGTGTGGGCAGACTATAAACAGACCTGTGTGTGGGGCAGACTAGAAACAGACCTGTGTGTGGGGGGGGGCAGACTAGAAACAGACCTGTGTGTGGAAGTAGACTAGAAACAGACCTGTGTGTGGGGCAGACTAGAAACAGACCTGTGTGTGTGGGGGGGGGGGGGCAGACTAGAAACAGACCTGTGTGTGGGGGTAGACTATAAACAGACCTGTGTGTGTGTGGGGTCAGACTAGAAACAGACCTGTGTGTTGGGGGCAGACTAGAAACAGACCTGTGTGTGGGGCTCACTAGAAACAGACCTGTGTGTGTGGGGGGCAGACTAGAAACAGACCTGTGTGTTTGGGGGCAGACTAGAAACAGACCTGTGTGTGTGTGGGCAGACTATAAACAGACCTGTGTGTGGGGCAGACTAGAAACAGACCTGTGTGTGGGGGGGGGGGCAGACTAGAAACAGACCTGTGTGTGGAAGTAGACTAGAAACAGACCTGTGTGTGGGGCAGACTAGAAACAGACCTGTGTGTGTGTGGGGGGGGGGGGGGCAGACTAGAAACAGACCTGTGTGTGGGGGTAGACTATAAACAGACCTGTGTGTGTGGGGGGTCAGACTAGAAACAGACCTGTGTGTTGGGGGCAGACTAGAAACAGACCTGTGTGTGGGGCAGACTAGAAACAGACCTGTGTGTGTGGGGGGCAGACTAGAAACAGACCTGTGTGTTTGGGGGCAGACTAGAAACAGACCTGTGTGTTGGGCAGACTAGAAACAGACCTGTGTGTGTGGGGGGCACACTAGAAACAGACCTGTGTGTGGGTGTAGACTAGAAACAGACCTGTGTGTGGGGGGCAGACTAGAAACAGACCTATGTGTGTGGGGGTCAGACTAGAAACAGACCTGTGAGTTTGGGGCAGACTAGAAACAGACCTGTGTGGGGGGCAGACTAGAAACAGGTCTGTGTGTGTGGGGGCAGACTAGAAACAGACCTGTGTGTGGAGGGCAGACTAGAAACAGACCTGTGTGGGAAGGGGGGGCAGACTAATAACAGACCTGTGTGTGGGGGTCAGACCAGAAACAGACCTGTTTGTTTGGGGGCAGACTAGAAACAGACCTGTGGGTGTTTTGGCAGACTAGAAACAGACCTGTGTCTGGGGGGGGGGGGCAGAATAGAAACAGACCTGTGTTTGGGGGCAGACTAGAAACAGACCTGTGTGTGTGTGGGTCAGACTAGAAACAGACCGGTGTGTGGGGGCAGACTAGAAACAGACCTGTGTGTGTGTGGGTCAGACTAGAAACAGACATGTGTGTGGGGGCAGACTAGAAACAGATTTGTGTGTTTGGGGCAGACTAGAAACAGACCTGTGTGTGGGGGTCAGACCAGAAACAGACCTGTGTGTGGGGGTAGACTAGAAACAGACCTGTGTGTGGGGGTAGACTAGAAACAGACCTGTGTGTGTGGGGGGCAGACTAGAAACAGACCTGTGTGTGGGGGGGGCAGACTAGAAACAGACCTGTGTGTGGGGGTCAGACCAGAAACAGACCTGTGTGTGTGGGGCAGACTAGAAACAGTCCTGTGTGTTGGGGTCAGACCAGAAACAGACCTGTGTGTGTGGGGCAGACTAGAAACAGACCTGTGTGTGGGGCAGACTAGAAACAGACCTGTGTGTTGGGTCAGACTTGAAACAGACCTGTGTGTGTGTGGGCAGACTATAAACAGACCTGTGTGTGGGGCAGACTAGAAACAGACCTGTGTGTGGGGGGGACAGACTAGAAACAGACCTGTGTGTGGAAGTAGACTAGAAACAGACCTGTGTGTGGGGCAGACTAGAAACAGACCTGTGTGTGGGGGGGGGGGGGGGGGCAGACTAGAAACAGACCTGTGTGTGGGGGTAGACTATAAACAGACCTGTGTGTGTGTGGGGTCAGACTAGAAACAGACCTGTGTGTTGGGGGCAGACTAGAAACAGACCTGTGTGTGGGGCAGACTAGAAACAGACCTGTGTGTGTGGGGGGCAGACTAGAAACAGACCTGTGTGTTTGGGGGCAGACTAGAAACAGACCTGTGTGTTGGGCAGACTAGAAACAGACCTGTGTGTGTGGGGGGCACACTAGAAACAGACCTGTGTTTGGGGGTAGACTAGAAACAGACCTGTGTGTGTGGGGGGCAGACTAGAAACAGACCTATGTGTGTGGGGGTCAGACTAGAAACAGACCTGTGTGTGGGGGGGCAGACTAGAAACAGACCTGTGTGTGGGGGGGCAGACTAGAAACAGACCTGTGTGTTTGGGGCAGACTAGAAACAGACCTGTGTGGGGGGCAGACTAGAAACAGGTCTGTGTGTGTGGGGGCAGAATAGAAACAGACCTGTGTGTGGAGGGCAGACTAGAAACAGACCTGTGTGGGAAGGGGGGGCAGACTAATAACAGACCTGTGTGTGGGGGTCAGACTAGAAACAGACCTGTGTGTGGGGGTCAGACCAGAAACAGACCTGTTTGTTTGGGGGCAGACTAGAAACAGACCTGTGTGTGTTGTGGCAGACTAGAAACAGACCTGTGTCTGGGGGGGGGGCAGAATAGAAACAGACCTGTGTTTGGGGGCAGACTAGAAACAGACCTGTGTGTGTGTGGGTCAGACTAGAAACAGACCGGTGTGTGGGGACAGACTAGAAACAGACCTGTGTGTGTGTGGGTCAGACTAGAAACAGACCTGTGTGTGGGGGCAGACTAGAAACAGATTTGTGTGTTTGGGGCAGACTAGAAACAGACCTGTGTGTGGGGGTCAGACCAGAAACAGACCTGTGTGTGGGGGTAGACAAGAAACAGACCTGTGTGTTGGGGGCAGACTAGAAACAGACCTGTGTGTGGGGGTAGACTAGAAACAGACCTGTGTGTGGGGGTAGACTAGAAACAGACCTGTGTGTGTGGGGGGCAGACTAGAAACAGACCTGTGTGTGGGGGGGCAGACTAGAAACAGACCTGTGTGTGGGGGTCAGACCAGAAACAGACCTGTGTGTGTGGGGCAGACTAGAAACAGTCCTGTGTGTTGGGGTCAGACCAGAAACAGACCTGTGTGTGTGGGGCAGACTAGAAACAGACCTGTGTGTGGGGCAGACTAGAAACAGACCTGTGTGTTGGGTCAGACTTGAAACAGACCTGTGTGTGTGTGGGCAGACTATAAACAGACCTGTGTGTGGGGCAGACTAGAAACAGACCTGTGTGTGGGGGGGGGGCAGACTAGAAACAGACCTGTGTGTGGAAGTAGACTAGAAACAGACCTGTGTGTGGGGCAGACTAGAAACAGACCTGTGTGTGTGGGGGGGGGGGGGGGGCAGACTAGAAACAGACCTGTGTGTGGGGGTAGACTATAAACAGACCTGTGTGTGTGTGGGGTCAGACTAGAAACAGACCTGTGTGTTGGGGGCAGACTAGAAACAGACCTGTGTGTGGGGCTCACTAGAAACAGACCTGTGTGTGTGGGGGGCAGACTAGAAACAGACCTGTGTGTTTGGGGGCAGACTAGAAACAGACCTGTGTGTGTGTGGGCAGACTATAAACAGACCTGTGTGTGGGGCAGACTAGAAACAGACCTGTGTGTGGGGGGGGGGGGGCAGACTAGAAACAGACCTGTGTGTGGAAGTAGACTAGAAACAGACCTGTGTGTGGGGCAGACTAGAAACAGACCTGTGTGTGTGGGGGGGGGGGGGCAGACTAGAAACAGACCTGTGTGTGGGGGTAGACTATAAACAGACCTGTGTGTGTGGGGGGTCAGACTAGAAACAGACCTGTGTGTTGGGGGCAGACTAGAAACAGACCTGTGTGTGGGGCAGACTAGAAACAGACCTGTGTGTGTGGGGGGCAGACTAGAAACAGACCTGTGTGTTTGGGGGCAGACTAGAAACAGACCTGTGTGTTGGGCAGACTAGAAACAGACCTGTGTGTGTGGGGGGCACACTAGAAACAGACCTGTGTGTGGGTGTAGACTAGAAACAGACCTGTGTGTGTGGGGGTCAGACTAGAAACAGACCTGTGTGTTTGGGGCAGACTAGAAACAGACCTGTGTGGGGGGCAGACTAGAAACAGGTCTGTGTGTGTGGGGGCAGACTAGAAACAGACCTGTGTGTGTGGGGGGCACACTAGAAACAGACCTGTGTGTGGGTGTAGACTAGAAACAGACCTATGTGTGTGGGGGTCAGACTAGAAACAGACCTGTGTGTTTGGGGCAGACTAGAAACAGACCTGTGTGGGGGGCAGACTAGAAACAGGTCTGTGTGTGTGGGGGCAGACTAGAAACAGACCTGTGTGTGGAGGGCAGACTAGAAACAGACCTGTGTGGGAAGGGGGGCAGACTAATAACAGACCTGTGTGTGGGGGTCAGACCAGAAACAGACCTGTTTGTTTGGGGGCAGACTAGAAACAGACCTGTGTGTGTTGTGGCAGACTAGAAACAGACCTGTGTCTGGGGGGGGGGGGCAGAATAGAAACAGACCTGTGTTTGGGGGCAGACTAGAAACAGACCTGTGTGTGTGTGGGTCAGACTAGAAACAGACCGGTGTGTGGGGGCAGACTAGAAACAGACCTGTGTGTGTGTGGGTCAGACTAGAAACAGACCTGTGTGTGGGGGCAGACTAGAAACAGATTTGTGTGTTTGGGGCAGACTAGAAACAGACCTGTGTGTGGGGGTCAGACCATAAACAGACCTGTGTGTGGGGGTAGACTAGAAACAGACCTGTGTGTGGGGGTAGACTAGAAACAGACCTGTGTGTGTGGGGGGCAGACTAGAAACAGACCTGTGTGTGGGGGGGGCAGACTAGAAACAGACCTGTGTGTGGGGGTCAGACCAGAAACAGACCTGTGTGTGTGGGGCAGACTAGAAACAGTCCTGTGTGTTGGGGTCAGACCAGAAACAGACCTGTGTGTGTGGGGCAGACTAGAAACAGACCTGTGTGTGGGGCAGACTAGAAACAGACCTGTGTGTTGGGTCAGACTTGAAACAGACCTGTGTGTGGGGGGGCAGACTAGAAACAGACCTGTGTGTGGGGGGGCAGACTAGAAACAGACCTGTGTGTTTGGGGCAGACTAGAAACAGACCTGTGTGGGGGGCAGACTAGAAACAGGTCTGTGTGTGTGGGGGCAGAATAGAAACAGACCTGTGTGTGGAGGGCAGACTAGAAACAGACCTGTGTGGGAAGGGGGGGCAGACTAATAACAGACCTGTGTGTGGGGGTCAGACTAGAAACAGACCTGTGTGTGGGGGTCAGACCAGAAACAGACCTGTTTGTTTGGGGGCAGACTAGAAACAGACCTGTGTGTGTTGTGGCAGACTAGAAACAGACCTGTGTCTGGGGGGGGGGCAGAATAGAAACAGACCTGTGTTTGGGGGCAGACTAGAAACAGACCTGTGTGTGTGGGGCAGACTAGAAACAGTCCTGTGTGTGGGGGTCAGACCAGAAACAGACCTGTGTGTGTGGGGCAGACTAGAAACAGTCCTGTGTGTGAGGGTCAGACCAGAAACAGACCTGTGTGTGTGGGGCAGACTAGAAACAGACCTGTGTGTGGGGCAGACTAGAAACAGACCTGTGTGTGGGGGTCAGACTAGAAACAGACCTGTGTGTGTGGGACAGACTAGAAACAGACATGTGTGTGGGGGGGTCAGACTAGAAACAGACCTGTGTGTGTGGGGGGCAGACTAGAAACAGACCTGTGTGTGGGGCAGACTAGAAACAGACCTGTGTGTGTGTGGGGCAGACTAGAAACAGACTTTTGTGTGTGGGGGGCAGACTAGAAACAGACCTGTGTCTGGGGGGGCAGAATAGAAACAGACCTGTGTTTGGGGGCAGACTAGAAACAGACCTGTGTGTGTGTGGGTCAGACTAGAAACAGGCCGGTGTGTGGGGGCAGACTAGAAACAGACCTGTGTGTGTGTGGGTCAGACTAGAAACAGACCTGTGTGTGGGGGCAGACTAGAAACAGACTTGTGTGTTTGGGGCAGACTAGAAACAGACCTGTGTGTGGGTGTTAGACCAGAAACAGACCTGTGTGTGGGGGTAGACAAGAAACAGACCTGTGTGTGGGGGTCAGACTAGAAACAGACCTGTGTGTGGGGCAGACTAGAAACAGACCTGTGTGTGGGGGTCAGACTAGAAACAGGCCTGTGTCTGGGGGTAGACTAGAAACAGACCTGTGTGTGGGGGTAGACTAGAAACAGACCTGTGTGTGTGGGGGGCAGACTAGAAACAGACCTGTGTGTGGGGGGGGCAGACTAGAAACAGACCTGTGTGTGTGGGGGCAGACTAGAAACAGACCTGTGTGTGGGGGGGCAGACTAGAAACAGACCTGTGTGTGGGGGGGGCAGACTAGAAACAGACCTGTGTGTGGGGGTAGACTATAAACAGACCTGTGTGTCTGTGGGGGCAGACTAGAAACAGACCTGTGTGTGGGGGTAGACTATAAACAGGTCTGTGTGTGTGGGGGCAGACTAGAAACAGACCTGTGTGTGGGGGGGCAGACTATAAAAATACCTGTGTGTGGGGTCAGACTAGAAACAGACCTGTGTGTGGGGTCAGACTACAAACAGACCTGTGTGTGTGGGGGCAGACTAGAAACAGACCTGTGTGTGGGGTCAGACCAGAAAGAGACCAGTGTGTGGGGGGCAGACTAGAAACAGACCTGTGTGTGTCGGGGGGTCAGACTAGAAACAGACCTGTGTGTGTGGGGGCAGACTATAAACAGACCTGTGTGCGGGGGTCAGACTATAAACAGACCTGTGTGTGGGGTCAGACTAGAAACCGACCTGTGTGTGTGGGGGGCAGTCTAGAAACAGACATGTGTGTGTGGGGGTCAGACTATATACAGACCTATGTGTCTGGTCAGACTAGAAACAGACCTGTGTGTGTGTGGGGCAGACTATAAACAGACCTGTGTGTGGGTTCAGACTAGAAACAGACCTGTGTGGGGGTCAGACTAGAAACAGATCTGTGTGTGTGGGGGTCAGACTAGAAACAGACCTGTGTGTGTGGGGGTCAGACTAGAAACAGACCTGTGTGGGGGTCAGACTAGAAACAGACCTGTGTGTGTGGGGGTCAGACTAGAAACAGACCTGTGTGTGTGGGGGTCAGACTATAAACATAGCTGTGTGTGTGTGGGAGTCAGACTAGAAACAGACCTGTGTGTGGGGTCAGACTTGAAACAGACCTGTGTGTGTGTGGGCAGACTATAAACAGACCTGTGTGTGGGGCAGACTAGAAACAGACCTGTGTGTGTGGGGGGCAGACTAGAAACAGACCTGTGTGTGGAAGTAGACTAGAAACAGACCTGTGTGTGGGGCAGACTAGAAACAGACCTGTGTGTGGGGGGGGGGCAGACTAGAAACAGACCTGTGTGTGGGGGTAGACTATAAACAGACCTGTGTGTGTGGGGGGCAGACTAGAAACATACCTGTGTGTTTGGGGGCAGACTAGAAACAGACCTGTGTGTTGGGCAGACTAGAAACAGACCTGTGTGGGGGGGTAGACTAGAAACAGACCTGTGTGTGGGGGGGCAGACTAGAAACAGACCTGTGTGTTTGGGGCAGACTAGAAACAGACCTGTGTGGGGGGCAGACTAGAAACAGGTCTGTGTGTGTGGGGGCAGACTAGAAACAGACCTGTGTGTGGAGGGCAGACTAGAAACAGACCTGTGTGGGAAGGGGGGGCAGACTAATAACAGACCTGTGTGTGGGGGTCAGACTAGAAACAGACCTGTGTGTGGGGGTCAGACCAGAAACAGACCTGTTTGTTTGGGGGCAGACTAGAAACAGACCTGTGTGTGTTGTGGCAGACTAGAAACAGACCTGTGTCTGGGGGGGGGCAGACTAGAAACAGGTCTGTGTGTGTGGGGGCAGACTAGAAACAGACCTGTGTGTGTGTGGGTCAGACTAGAAACAGACCGGTGTGTGGGGGCAGACTAGAAACAGACCTGTGTGTGTGTGGGTCAGACTAGAAACAGACCTGTGTGTGGGGGCAGACTAGAAACAGACTTGTGTGTTTGGGGCAGACTAGAAACAGACCTGTGTGTGAGGGTCAGACAAGAAACAGACCTGTGTGTGGGGGTAGACAAGAAACAGACCTGTGTGTGGGGGTCAGACTAGAAACAGACCTGTTGTGGGGCAGACTAGAAACAGACCTGTGTGTGGGGGTCAGACTAGAAACAGACCTGTGTGTGGGGGTAGACTAGAAACAGACCTGTGTGTGGGGGTAGACTAGAAACAGACCTGTGTGTGTGGGGGGCAGACTAGAAACAGACCTGTGTGTGGGGGGAAGACTAGAAACAGACCTGTGTGTGGGGGTCAGACCAGAAACAGACCTGTGTGTGTGGGGCAGACTAGAAACAGTCCTGTGTGTTGGGGTCAGACCAGAAACAGACCTGTGTGTGTGGGGCAGACTAGAAACAGACCTGTGTGTGGGGGTCAGACCAGAAACAGACCTGTTTGTTTGGGGGCAGACTAGAAACAGACCTGTGTGTGTGGGGGGCAGACTAGAAACAGACCTGTGTGTGGAAGTAGACTAGAAACAGACCTGTGTGTGGGGCAGACTAGAAACAGACCTGTGTGTGGGGGGGGGCCAGACTAGAAACAGACCTGTGTGTGGGGGTAGACTATAAACAGACCTGTGTGTGTGGGGTCAGACTAGAAACAGACCTGTGTGTTGGGGGCAGACTAGAAACAGACCTGTGTGTGGGGCAGACTAGAAACAGACCTGTGTGTGTGGGGGGAAGACTAGAAACATACCTGTGTGTTTGGGGGCAGACTAGAAACAGACCTGTGTGTTGGGCAGACTAGAAACAGACCTGTGTGTGGGGGTAGACTAGAAACAGACCTGTGTGTGGGGGGGCAGACTAGAAACAGACCTGTGTGTTTGGGGCAGACTAGAAACAGACCTGTGTGGGGGGCAGACTAGAAACAGGTCTGTGTGTGTGGGGGCAGACTAGAAACAGACCTGTGTGTGGAGGGCAGACTAGAAACAGACCTGTGTGGGAAGGGGGGGCAGACTAATAACAGACCTGTGTGTGGGGGTCAGACTAGAAACAGACCTGTGTGTGGGGGTCAGACCAGAAACAGACCTGTTTGTTTGGGGGCAGACTAGAAACAGACCTGTGTGTGTTGTGGCAGACTAGAAACAGACCTGTGTCTGGGGGGGGGCAGAATAGAAACAGAACTGTGTTTGGGGGCAGACTAGAAACAGACCTGTGTGTGTGTGGGTCAGACTAGAAACAGACCTGTGTGTGGGGGTCAGACAAGAAACAGACCTGTGTGTGGGGGTAGACAAGAAACAGACCTGTGTGTGGGGGTCAGACTAGAAACAGACCTGTTGTGGGGCAGACTAGAAACAGACCTGTGTGTGGGGGTCAGACTAGAAACAGACCTGTGTGTGGGGGTAGACTAGAAACAGACCTGTGTGTGGGGGTAGACTAGAAACAGACCTGTGTGTGGGGGGGAAGACTAGAAACAGACCTGTGTGTGGGGGTCAGACCAGAAACAGACCTGTGTGTGTGGGGCAGACTAGAAACAGTCCTGTGTGTTGGGGTCAGACCAGAAACAGACCTGTGTGTGTGGGGCAGACTAGAAACAGACCTGTGTGTGGGGTAGACTAGAAACAGACCTGTGTGTGGGGGGGGCAGACTAGAAACAGACCTGTGTGTGGAAGTAGATTAGAAACAGACCTGTGTGTGGGGCAGACTAGAAACAGACCTGTGTGTGGGGGGGGGGGGGGGGGGCAGACTAGAAACAGACCTGTGTGTGGGGGTAGACTATAAACAGACCTGTGTGTGGGGGTCAGACCAGAAACAGACCTGCGTGTGTGGGGCAGACTAGAAACAGTCCTGTGTGTTGGGGTCAGACCAGAAACAGACCTGTGTGTGTGGGGCAGACTAGAAACAGACCTGTGTGTGGGGCAGACTAGAAACAGACCTGTGTGTGGGGGTCAGACTAGAAACAGACCTGTGTGTGGGGGTAGACTAGAAACAGACCTGTGTGTGGGGGTAGACTAGAAACAGACCTGTGTGTGTGTGGGGCAGACTAGAAACAGACCTGTGTGTGGGGGGGAAGACTAGAAACAGACCTGTGTGTGGGGGTCAGACCAGAAACAGACCTGTGTGTGTGGGGCAGACTAGAAACAGTCCTGTGTGTTGGGGTCAGACCAGAAACAGACCTGTGTGTGTGGGGCAGACTAGAAACAGACCTGTTTGTGGAAGTAGACTAGAAACAGACCTGTGTGTGGGGCAGACTAGAAACAGACCTGTGTGTGGGGGGGGGGGGGGGGCAGACTAGAAACAGACCTGTGTGTGGGGGTAGACTATAAACAGACCTGTGTGTGTGTGGGGTCAGACTAGAAACAGACCTGTGTGTTGGGGGCAGACTAGAAACAGACCTGTGTGTGGGGCAGACTAGAAACAGACCTGTGTGTGTGGGGGGCAGACTAGAAACAGACCTGTGTGTTTGGGGGCAGACTAGAAACAGACCTGTGTGTTGGGCAGACTAGAAACAGACCTGTGTGTGTGGGGGGCACACTAGAAACAGACCTGTGTGTGGGGGTAGACTAGAAACAGACCTGTGTGTGTGGGGGGCAGACTAGAAACAGACCTATGTGTGTGGGGGTCAGACTAGAAACAGACCTGTGTGTGGGGGGGGGGGGGCAGACTAGAAACAGACCTGTGTGTGGGGGTAGACTATAAACAGACCTGTGTGTGTGTGGGGGCAGACTAGAAACAGACCTGTGTGTGGGGGTAGACTATAAACAGGTCTGTGTGTGTGGGGGCAGACTAGAAACAGACCTGTGTGTGGGGGGGCAGACTATAAAAATACCTGTGTGTGGGGTCAGACTAGAAACAGACCTGTGCTTGTGGGGGGGTCAGACTACAAACAGACCTGTGTGTGGGGGGGCAGACTAGAAACAGACCTGTGTGTTTGGGGCAGACTAGAAACAGACCTGTGTGGGGGGCAGACTAGAAACAGGTCTGTGTGTGTGGGGGCAGACTAGAAACAGACCTGTGTGTGGAGGGCAGACTAGAAACAGACCTGTGTGGGAAGGGGGGGCAGACTAATAACAGACCTGTGTGTGGGGGTCAGACTAGAAACAGACCTGTGTGTGGGGGTCAGACCAGAAACAGACCTGTTTGTTTGGGGGCAGACTAGAAACAGACCTGTGTGTGTTGTGGCAGACTAGAAACAGACCTGTGTCTGGGGGGGGGGCAGAATAGAAACAGAACTGTGTTTGGGGGCAGACTAGAAACAGACCTGTGTGTGTGTGGGTCAGACTAGAAACAGACCTGTGTGTGGGGGTCAGACAAGAAACAGACCTGTGTGTGGGGGTAGACAAGAAACAGACCTGTGTGTGGGGGTCAGACTAGAAACAGACCTGTTGTGGGGCAGACTAGAAACAGACCTGTGTGTGGGGGTCAGACTAGAAACAGACCTGTGTGTGGGGGTAGACTAGAAACAGACCTGTGTGTGGGGGTAGACTAGAAACAGACCTGTGTGTGGGGGGGAAGACTAGAAACAGACCTGTGTGTGGGGGTCAGACCAGAAACAGACCTGTGTGTGTGGGGCAGACTAGAAACAGTCCTGTGTGTTGGGGTCAGACCAGAAACAGACCTGTGTGTGTGGGGCAGACTAGAAACAGACCTGTGTGTGGGGTAGACTAGAAACAGACCTGTGTGTGGGGGGGGGGGGGGGCAGACTAGAAACAGACCTGTGTGTGGGGGTAGACTATAAACAGACCTGTGTGTTGGGGTCAGACCAGAAACAGACCTGTGTGTGTGGGGCAGACTAGAAACAGACCTGTGTGTGGGGCAGACTAGAAACAGACCTGTGTGTGGGGGTCAGACTAGAAACAGACCTGTGTGTGGGGGTAGACTAGAAACAGACCTGTGTGTGGGGGTAGACTAGAAACAGACCTGTGTGTGTGTGGGGCAGACTAGAAACAGACCTGTGTGTGGGGGGGAAGACTAGAAACAGACCTGTGTGTGGGGGTCAGACCAGAAACAGACCTGTGTGTGTGGGGCAGACTAGAAACAGTCCTGTGTGTTGGGGTCAGACCAGAAACAGACCTGTGTGTGTGGGGCAGACTAGAAACAGACCTGTTTGTGGAAGTAGACTAGAAACAGACCTGTGTGTGGGGCAGACTAGAAACAGACCTGTGTGTGGGGGGGGGGGGGCAGACTAGAAACAGACCTGTGTGTGGGGGTAGACTATAAACAGACCTGTGTGTGTGTGGGGTCAGACTAGAAACAGACCTGTGTGTTGGGGGCAGACTAGAAACAGACCTGTGTGTGGGGCAGACTAGAAACAGACCTGTGTGTGTGGGGGGCAGACTAGAAACAGACCTGTGTGTTTGGGGGCAGACTAGAAACAGACCTGTGTGTTGGGCAGACTAGAAACAGACCTGTGTGTGTGGGGGGCACACTAGAAACAGACCTGTGTGTGGGGGTAGACTAGAAACAGACCTGTGTGTGTGGGGGGCAGACTAGAAACAGACCTATGTGTGTGGGGGTCAGACTAGAAACAGACCTGTGTGTGGGGGGGGGGGCAGACTAGAAACAGACCTGTGTGTGGGGGTAGACTATAAACAGACCTGTGTGTGTGTGGGGGCAGACTAGAAACAGACCTGTGTGTGGGGGTAGACTATAAACAGGTCTGTGTGTGTGGGGGCAGACTAGAAACAGACCTGTGTGTGGGGGGGCAGACTATAAAAATACCTGTGTGTGGGGTCAGACTAGAAACAGACCTGTGCTTGTGGGGGGGTCAGACTACAAACAGACCTGTGTGTGGGGGGGCAGACTAGAAACAGACCTGTGTGTGGGGTCAGACCAGAAAGAGACCAGTGTGTGGGGGGCAGACTAGAAACAGACCTGTGTGTGTCGGGGGGTCAGACTAGAAACAGACCTGTGTGTGTGGGGGCAGACTATAAACAGACCTGTGTGCGGGTGTCAGACTATAAACAGACCTGTGTGTGGGGTCAGACTAGAAACCGACCTGTGTGTGTGGGGGGCAGTCTAGAAACAGACATGTGTGTGTGGGGGTCAGACTATATACAGACCTATGTGTCTGGTCAGACTAGAAACAGACCTGTGTGTGTGGGGCAGACTATAAACAGACCTGTGTGTGGGTTCAGACTAGAAACAGACCTGTGTGGGGGTCAGACTAGAAACAGACCTGTGTGTGTGGGGGTCAGACTAGAAACAGACCTGTGTGTGTGGGGGTCAGACTATAAACATAGCTGTGTGTGTGTGGGGGTCAGACTAGAAACAGACCTGTGTGTGGGGTCAGACTTGAAACAGACCTGTGTGTGTGTGGGCAGACTATAAACAGACCTGTGTGTGGGGCAGACTAGAAACAGACCTGTGTGTGTGGGGGGCAGACTAGAAACAGACCTGTGTGTGGAAGTAGACTAGAAACAGACCTGTGTGTGGGGCAGACTAGAAACAGACCTGTGTGTGTGGGGGGCAGACTAGAAACAGACCTGTGTGTTTGCGGGCAGACTAGAAACAGACCTGTGTGTTGGGCAGACTAGAAACAGACCTGTGGTTGGGGGTAGACTAGAAACAGACCTGTGTGTGGGGGGGCAGACAAGAAACAGACCTGTGTGTTTGGGGCAGACTAGAAACAGACCTGTGTGGGGGGCAGACTAGAAACAGGTCTGTGTGTGTGGGGGCAGACTAGAAACAGACCTGTGTGTGGACGGCAGACTAGAAACAGACCTGTGTGGGAAGGGGGGGCAGACTAATAACAGACCTGTGTGTGGGGGTCAGACTAGAAACAGACCTGTGTGTGGGGGTCAGACCAGAAACAGACCTGTTTGTTTGGGGGCAGACTAGAAACAGACCTGTGTGTGTTGTGGCAGACTAGAAACAGACCTGTGTCTGGGGGGGGGGGCAGAATAGAAACAGACCTGTGTTTGGGGGCAGACTAGAAACAGACCTGTGTGTGTGTGGGTCAGACTAGAAACAGACCTGTGTGTGGGGGCAGACTAGAAACAGACTTGTGTGTTTGGGGCAGACTAGAAACAGACCTGTGTGTGGGGGTCAGACCAGAAACAGACCTGTGTGTGGGGGTAGACAAGAAACAGACCTGTGTGTGGGGGTTAGACTAGAACCAGACCTGTTGTGGGGCAGACTAGAAACAGACCTGTGTGTGGGGGTCAGACTAGAAACAGACCTGTGTGTGGGGGTAGACTAGAAACAGACCCGTGTGTGGGGGTAGACTAGAAACAGACCTGTGTGTGTGGGGGGCAGACTAGAAACAGACCTGTGTGTGGGGGGGCAGACTAGAAACAGACCTGTGTGTGGGGGTCAGACCAGAAACAGACCTGTGTGTGTGTGGGCACACTATAAACAGACCTGTGTGTGGGGCAGACTAGAAACAGACCTGTGTGTGGGGGGGGGCAGACTAGAAACAGACCTGTGTGTGGAAGTAGACTAGAAACAGACCTGTGTGTGGGGCAGACTAGAAACAGACCTGTGTGTGGGGGGGGGGGGGGCAGACTAGAAACAGACCTGTGTGTGGGGGTAGACTATAAACAGACCTGTGTGTGTGTGGGGTCAGACTAGAAACAGACCTGTGTGTTGGGGGCAGACTAGAAACAGACCTGTGTATGGGGCAGACTAGAAACAGACCTGTGTGTGTGGGGGGCAGACTAGAAACAGACCTGTGTGTTTGGGGGCAGACTAGAAACAGACCTGTGTGTTGGGCAGACTAGAAACAGACCTGTGTGTGTGGGGGGCACACTAGAAACAGACCTGTGTGTGGGGGTAGACTAGAAACAGACCTGTGTGTGTGGGGGGCAGACTAGAAACAGACCTATGTGTGTGGGGGTCAGACTAGAAACAGACCTGTGTGTGGGGCAGACTAGAAACAGACCTGTGTGTGTGGGGGGCAGACTAGAAACAGACCTGTGTGTTTGGGGGCAGACTAGAAACAGACCTGTGTGTTGGGCAGACTAGAAACAGACCTGTGTGTGTTGGGGGCACACTAGAAACAGACCTGTGTGTGGGGGTAGACTAGAAACAGACCTGTGTGTGTGGGGGGCAGACTAGAAACAGACCTATGTGTGTGGGGGTCAGACTAGAAACAGACCTGTGTGTGTGGGGGCAGCCTAGAAACAGACCTGTGTGTGGGGGGGCAGACTAGAAACAGACCTGTGTGTGGGGGGGGGGGCAGACTAGAAACAGACCTGTGTGTGGGGGTAGACTATAAACAGACCTGTGTGTGTGTGGGGGCAGACTAGAAACAGACATGTGTGTGGGGGTAGACTATAAACAGACCTGTGTGTGTTGGGGGAAGACTAGAAACAGACCTGTGTGTGGGGCAGACTAGAAACAGACCTGTGTGTGTGGGGGGCAGACTAGAAACAGACCTGTGTGTTTGGGGGCAGACTAGAAACAGACCTGTGTGTTGGGCAGACTAGAAACAGACCTGTGTGTGGGGGTAGACTAGAAACAGACCTGTGTGTGGGGGGGCAGACTAGAAACAGACCTGTGTGTTTGGGGCAGACTAGAAACAGACCTGTGTGGGGGGCAGACTAGAAACAGGTCTGTGTGTGTGGGGGCAGACTAGAAACAGACCGGTGTGTGGGGGCAGACTAGAAACAGACCTGTGTGTGTGTGGGTCAGACTAGAAACAGACCTGTGTGTGGGGGCAGACTAGAAACAGACTTGTGTGTTTGGGGCAGACTAGTAACAGACCTGTGTGTGGGGGTCAGACCAGAAACAGACCTGTGTGTGGGGGTAGACAAGAAACAGACCTGTGTGTGGGGGTCAGACTAGAAACAGACCTGTTGTGGGGCAGACTAGAAACAGACCTGTGTGTGGGGGTCAGACTAGAAACAGACCTGTGTGTGGGGGTAGACTAGAAACAGACCTGTGTGTGGGGGTAGACTAGAAACAGACCTGTGTGTGTGGGGGGCAGACTAGAAACAGACCTGTGTGTGGGGGGGCAGACTAGAAACAGACCTGTGTGTGGGGGTCAGACCAGAAACAGACCTGTGTGTGTGTGGGCAGACTATAAACAGACCTGTGTGTGGGGCAGACTAGAAACAGACCTGTGTGTGGGGGGGGGAGACTAGAAACAGACCTGTGTGTGGAAGTAGACTAGAAACAGACCTGTGTGTGGGGCAGACTAGAAACAGACCTGTGTGTGGGGGGGGGGGGGCAGACTAGAAACAGACCTGTGTGTGGGGGTAGACTATAAACAGACCTGTGTGTGTGTGGGGTCAGACTAGAAACAGACCTGTGTGTTGGGGGCAGACTAGAAACAGACCTGTGTGTGGGGGTAGACTAGAAACAGACCTGTGTGTTGGGCAGACTAGAAACAGACCTGTGTGTGTGGGGGGCACACTAGAAACAGACCTGTGTGTGGGGGTAGACTAGAAACAGACGTGTGTGTGGGGGGCAGACTAGAAACAGACCTATGTGTGTGGGGGTCAGACTAGAAACAGACCTGTGTGTGGGGCAGACTAGAAACAGACCTGTGTGTGTGGGGGGCAGACTAGAAACAGACCTGTGTGTTTGGGGGCAGACTAGAAACAGACCTGTGTGTTGGGCAGACTAGAAACAGACCTGTGTGTGTGGGGGGCACACTAGAAACAGACCTGTGTGTGGGGGTAGACTAGAAACAGACCTGTGTGTGTGGGGGGCAGACTAGAAACAGACCTATGTGTGTGGGGGTCAGACTAGAAACAGACCTGTGTGTGTGGGGGCAGACTAGAAACAGACCTGTGTGTGGGGGGGCAGACTAGAAACAGACCTGTGTGTGGGGGGGGGGCAGACTAGAAACAGACCTGTGTGTGGGGGTAGACTATAAACAGACCTGTGTGTGTGTGGGGGCAGACTAGAAACAGACCTGTGTGTGGGGGTAGACTATAAACAGACCTGTGTGTGTGTGGGGAAGACTAGAAACAGACCTGTGTGTGGGGCAGACTAGAAACAGACCTGTGTGTGTGGGGGGCAGACTAGAAACAGACCTGTGTGTTTGGGGGCAGACTAGAAACAGACCTGTGTGTTGGGCAGACTAGAAACAGACCTGTGTGTGGGGGTAGACTAGAAACAGACCTGTGTGTGGGGGGGCAGACTAGAAACAGACCTGTGTGTTTGGGGCAGACTAGAAACAGACCTGTGTGGGGGGCAGACTAGAAACAGGTCTGTGTGTGTGGGGGCAGACTAGAAACAGACCTGTGTGTGGAGGGCAGAATAGAAACAGACCTGTGTGGGAAGGGGGGGCAGACTAATAACAGACCTGTGTGTGGGGGTCAGACCAGAAACAGACCTGTTTGTTTGGGGGCAGACTAGAAACAGACCTGTGCTTGTGGGGGGGTCAGACTACAAACAGACCTGTGTGTGGGGGGGCAGACTAGAAACAGACCTGTGTGTGGGGTCAGACCAGAAAGAGACCAGTGTGTGGGGGGCAGACTAGAAACAGACCTGTGTGTGTCGGGGGGTCAGACTAGAAACAGACCTGTGTGTGTGGGGGCAGACTATAAACAGACCTGTGTGCGGGTGTCAGACTATAAACAGACCTGTGTGTGGGGTCAGACTAGAAACCGACCTGTGTGTGTGGGGGGCAGTCTAGAAACAGACATGTGTGTGTGGGGGTCAGACTATATACAGACCTATGTGTCTGTTCAGACTAGAAACAGACCTGTGTGTGTGTGGGGCAGACTATAAACAGACCTGTGTGTGGGTTCAGACTAGAAACAGACCTGTGTGGGGGTCAGACTAGAAACAGACCTGTGTGTGTGGGGGTCAGACTAGAAACAGACCTGTGTGTGTGGGGGTCAGACTATAAACATAGCTGTGTGTGTGTGGGGGTCAGACTAGAAACAGACCTGTGTGTGGGGTCAGACTTGAAACAGACCTGTGTGTGTGTGGGCAGACTATAAACAGACCTGTGTGTGGGGCAGACTAGAAACAGACCTGTGTGTGTGGGGGGCAGACTAGAAACAGACCTGTGTGTGGAAGTAGACTAGAAACAGACCTGTGTGTGGGGCAGACTAGAAACAGACCTGTGTGTGTGGGGGGCAGACTAGAAACAGACCTGTGTGTTTGGGGGCAGACTAGAAACAGACCTGTGTGTTGGGCAGACTAGAAACAGACCTGTGTGTGGGGGTAGACTAGAAACAGACCTGTGTGTGGGGGGGCAGACAAGAAACAGACCTGTGTGTTTGGGGCAGACTAGAAACAGACCTGTGTGGGGGGCAGACTAGAAACAGGTCTGTGTGTGTGGGGGCAGACTAGAAACAGACCTGTGTGTGGACGGCAGACTAGAAACAGACCTGTGTGGGAAGGGGGGGCAGACTAATAACAGACCTGTGTGTGGGGGTCAGACTAGAAACAGACCTGTGTGTGGGGGTCAGACCAGAAACAGACCTGTTTGTTTGGGGGCAGACTAGAAACAGACCTGTGTGTGTTGTGGCAGACTAGAAACAGACCTGTGTCTGGGGGGGGGGCAGAATAGAAACAGACCTGTGTTTGGGGGCAGACTAGAAACAGACCTGTGTGTGTGTGGGTCAGACTAGAAACAGACCGGTGTGTGGGGGCAGACTAGAAACAGACCTGTGTGTGTGTGGGTCAGACTAGAAACAGACCTGTGTGTGGGGGCAGACTAGAAACAGACTTGTGTGTTTGGGGCAGACTAGAAACAGACCTGTGTGTGGGGGTCAGACCAGAAACAGACCTGTGTGTGGGGGTAGACAAGAAACAGACCTGTGTGTGGGGGTTAGACTAGAAACAGACCTGTTGTGGGGCAGACTAGAAACAGACCTGTGTGTGGGGGTCAGACTAGAAACAGACCTGTGTGTGGGGGTAGACTAGAAACAGACCTGTGTGTGGGGGTAGACTAGAAACAGACCTGTGTGTGTGGGGGGCAGACTAGAAACAGACCTGTGTGTGGGGGGGCAGACTAGAAACAGACCTGTGTGTGGGGGTCAGACCAGAAACAGACCTGTGTGTGTGTGGGCAGACTATAAACAGACCTGTGTGTGGGGCAGACTAGAAACAGACCTGTGTGTGGGGGGGGGCAGACTAGAAACAGACCTGTGTGTGGAAGTAGACTAGAAACAGACCTGTGTGTGGGGCAGACTAGAAACAGACCTGTGTGTGGGGGGGGGGGGGGGGGGGGGCAGACTAGAAACAGACCTGTGTGTGGGGGTAGACTATAAACAGACCTGTGTGTGTGTGGGGTCAGACTAGAAACAGACCTGTGTGTTGGGGGCAGACTAGAAACAGACCTGTGTATGGGGCAGACTAGAAACAGACCTGTGTGTGTGGGGGGCAGACTAGAAACAGACCTGTCTGTTTGGGGGCAGACTAGAAACAGACCTGTGTGTTGGGCAGACTAGAAACAGACCTGTGTGTGTGGGGGGCACACTAGAAACAGACCTGTGTGTGGGGGTAGACTAGAAACAGACCTGTGTGTGTGGGGGGCAGACTAGAAACAGACCTATGTGTGTGGGGGTCAGACTAGAAACAGACCTGTGTGTGTGGGGGCAGACTAGAAACAGACCTGTGTGTGGGGGGGCAGACTAGAAACAGACCTGTGTGTGGGGGGGGGCAGACTAGAAACAGACCTGTGTGTGGGGGTAGACTATAAACAGACCTGTGTGTGTGTGGGGGCAGACTAGAAACAGACCTGTGTGTGGGGGTAGACTATAAACAGACTTGTGTGTGTTGGGGGAAGACTAGAAACAGACCTGTGTGTGGGGCAGACTAGAAACAGACCTGTGTGTGTGGGGGGCAGACTAGAAACAGACCTGTGTGTTTGGGGGCAGACTAGAAACAGACCTGTGTGTTGGGCAGACTAGAAACAGACCTGTGTGTGGGGGTAGACTAGAAACAGACCTGTGTGTGGGGGGGCAGACTAGAAACAGACCTGTGTGTTTGGGGCAGACTAGAAACAGACCTGTGTGGGGGGCAGACTAGAAACAGGTCTGTGTGTGTGGGGGCAGACTAGAAACAGACCTGTGTGTGGTGGTAGACTATAAACAGACCTGTGTGTGTGTGGGGGCAGACTAGAAACAGACCTGTGTGTGGGGGTAGACTATAAACAGACTTGTGTGTGTTGGGGGAAGACTAGAAACAGACCTGTGTGTGGGGCAGACTAGAAACAGACCTGTGTGTGTGGGGGGCAGACTAGAAACAGACCTGTGTGTTTGGGGGCAGACTAGAAACAGACCTGTGTGTTGGGCAGACTAGAAACAAGCCTGTGTGTGGGGGTAGACTAGAAACAGACCTGTGTGTGGGGGGGCAGACTAGAAACAGACCTGTGTGTTTGGGGCAGACTAGAAACAGACCTGTGTGGGGGGCAGACTAGAAACAGGTCTGTGTGTGTGGGGGCAGACTAGAAACAGACCGGTGTGTGGGGGCAGACTAGAAACAGACCTGTGTGTGTGTGGGTCAGACTAGAAACAGACCTGTGTGTGGGGGCAGACTAGAAACAGACTTGTGTGTTTGGGGCAGACTAGAAACAGACCTGTGTGTGGGGGTCAGACCAGAAACAGACCTGTGTGTGGGGGTAAACAAGAAACAGACCTGTGTGTGGGGGTCAGACTAGAAACAGACCTGTTGTGGGGCAGACTAGAAACAGACCTGTGTGTGGGGGTCAGACTAGAAACAGACCTGTGTGTGGGGGTAGACTAGAAACAGACCTGTGTGTGGGGGTAGACTAGAAACAGACCTGTGTGTGTGGGGGGCAGACTAGAAACAGACCTGTGTGTGGGGGGGCAGACTAGAAACAGACCTGTGTGTGGGGGTCAGACCAGAAACAGACCTGTGTGTGTGTGGGCAGACTATAAACAGACCTGTGTGTGGGGCAGACTAGAAACAGACCTGTGTGTGGGGGGGGCAGACTAGAAACAGACCTGTGTGTGGAAGTAGACTAGAAACAGACCTGTCTGTGGGGCAGACTAGAAACAGACCTGTGTGTGGGGGGGGGGGGGGGCAGACTAGAAACAGACCTGTGTGTGGGGGTAGACTATAAACAGACCTGTGTGTGTGTGGGGTCAGACTAGAAACAGACCTGTGTGTTGGGGGCAGACTAGAAACAGACCTGTGTGTGGGGGTAGACTAGAAACAGACCTGTGTGTTGGGCAGACTAGAAACAGACCTGTGTGTGTGGGGGGCACACTAGAAACAGACCTGTGTGTGGGGGTAGACTAGAAACAGACCTGTGTGTGTGGGGGGCAGACTAGAAACAGACCTATGTGTGTGGGGGTCAGACTAGAAACAGACCTGTGTGTGGGGCAGACTAGAAACAGACCTGTGTGTGTGGGGGGCAGACTAGAAACAGACCTGTGTGTTTGGGGGCAGACTAGAAACAGACCTGTGTGTTGGGCAGACTAGAAACAGACCTGTGTGTGTGGGGGGCACACTAGAAACAGACCTGTGTGAGGGGGTAGACTAGAAACAGACCTGTGTGTGTGGGGGGCAGACTAGAAACAGACCTATGTGTGTGGGGGTCAGACTAGAAACAGACCTGTGTGTGTGGGGGCAGACTAGAAACAGACCTGTGTGTGGGGGGGCAGACTAGAAACAGACCTGTGTGTGGGGGGGGGGCAGACTAGAAACAGACCTGTGTGTGGGGGTAGACTATAAACAGACCTGTGTGTGTGTGGGGGCAGACTAGAAACAGACCTGTGTGTGGGGGTAGACTATAAACAGACCTGTGTGTGTTGGGGGAAGACTAGAAACAGACCTGTGTGTGGGGCAGACTAGAAACAGACCTGTGTGTGTGGGGGGCAGACTAGAAACAGACCTGTGTGTTTGGGGGCAGACTAGAAACAGACCTGTGTGTTGGGCAGACTAGAAACAGACCTGTGTGTGGGGGTAGACTAGAAACAGACCTGTGTGTGGGGGGGCAGACTAGAAACAGACCTGTGTGTTTGGGGCAGACTAGAAACAGACCTGTGTGGGGGGCAGACTAGAAACAGGTCTGTGTGTGTGGGGGCAGACTAGAAACAGACCTGTGTGTGGAGGGCAGACTAGAAACAGACCTGTGTGGGAAGGGGGGGCAGACTAATAACAGACCTGTGTGTGGGGGACAGACCAGAAACAGACCTGTTTGTTTGGGGGCAGACTAGAAACAGACCTGTGTGTGTTGTGGCAGACTAGAAACAGACCTGTGTCTGGGGGGGGGGGGGCAGAATAGAAACAGACCTGTGTTTGGGGGCAAACTAGAAACAGACCTGTGTGTGTGTGGGTCAGACTAGAAACAGACCTGTGTGTGGGGGCAGACTAGAAACAGACTTGTGTGTTTGGGGCAGACTAGAAACAGACCTGTGTGTGGGGGTCAGACCAGAAACAGACCTGTGTGTGGGGGTAGACCAGAAACAGACCTGTGTGTGGGGGTCAGACTAGAAACAGACCTGTTGTGGGGCAGACTAGAAACAGACCTGTGTGTGGGGGTCAGACTAGAAACAGACCTGTGTGTGGGGGTAGACTAGAAACAGACCTGTGTGTGGGGGTAGACTAGAAACAGACCTGTGTGTGTGGGGGGCAGACTAGAAACAGACCTGTGTGTGGGGGGGCAGACTAGAAACAGACCTGTGTGTGGGGGTCAGACCAGAAACAGACCTGTGTGTGTGGGGCAGACTAGAAACAGTCCTGTGTGTTGGGGTCAGACCAGAAACAGACCTGTGTGTGTGGGGCAGACTAGAAACAGACCTGTGTGTGGGGCAGACTAGAAACAGACCTGTGTGTTGGGTCAGACTTGAAACAGACCTGTGTGTGTGTGGGCAGACTATAAACAGACCTGTGTGTGGGGCAGACTAGAAACAGACCTGTGTGTGGGGGGGGCAGACTAGAAACAGACCTGTGTGTGGAAGTAGACTAGAAACAGACCTGTGTGTGGGGCAGACTAGAAACAGACCTGTGTGGGGGGGGGGGGGGGCAGACTAGAAACAGACCTGTGTGTGGGGGTAGACTATAAACAGACCTGTGTGTGTGTGTGGGGTCAGACTAGAAACAGACCTGTGTGTTGGGGGCAGACTAGAAACAGACCTGTGTGTGGGGCAGACTAGAAACAGACCTGTGTGTGTGGGGGGCAGACTAGAAACAGACCTGTGTGTTTGGGGGCAGACTAGAAACAGACCTGTGTGTTGGCCAGACTAGAAACAGACCTGTGTGTGTGGGGGGCACACTAGAAACAGACCTGTGTGTGGGGGTAGACTAGAAACAGACCTGTGTGTGTGGGGGGCAGACTAGAAACAGACCTATGTGTGTGGGGGTCAGACTAGAAACAGACCTGTGTGTGGGGGGGCAGACTAGAAACAGACCTGTGTGTGGGGGGGCAGACTAGAAACAGACCTGTGTGTTTGGGGCAGACTAGAAACAGACCTGTGTGGGGGGCAGACTAGAAACCGGTCTGTATGTGTTGGGGCAGACTAGAAACAGACCTGTGTGTGGAGGGCAGACTAGAAACAGACCTGTGTGGGAAGGGGGGGCAGACTAATAACAGACCTGTGTGTGGGGGTCAGACTAGAAACAGACCTGTGTGTGGGGGTCAGACCAGAAACAATCCTGTTTGTTTGGGGGCAGACTAGAAACAGACCTGTGTGTGTTGTGGCAGACTAGAAACAGACCTGTGTCTGGGGGGGGGGGGCAGAATAGAAACAGACCTGTGTTTGGGGGCAGACTAGAAACAGACCTGTGTGTGTGGGGCAGACTAGAAACAGTCCTGTGTGTGGGGGTCAGACCAGAAACAGACCTGTGTGTGTGGGGCAGACTAGAAACAGTCCTGTGTGTGAGGGTCAGACCAGAAACAGACCTGTGTGTGTGGGGCAGACTACAAACAGACCTGTGTGTGGGGCAGACTAGAAACAGACCTGTGTGTGGGGGTCAGACTAGAAACAGACCTGTGTGTGTGGGACAGACTAGAAACAGACATGTGTGTGGGGGGGTCAGACTAGAAACAGACCTGTGTGTGTGGGGGGCAGACTAGAAACAGACCTGTGTGTGGGGCAGACTAGAAACAGACCTGTGTGTGTGTGGGGCAGACTAGAAACAGACTTTTGTGTGTGGGGGGCAGACTAGAAACAGACCTGTGTCTGGGGGGGCAGAATAGAAACATACCTGTGTTTGGGGGCAGACTAGAAACAGACCTGTGTGTGTGTGGGTCAGACTAGAAACAGGCCGGTGTGTGGGGGCAGACTAGAAACAGACCTGTGTGTGTGTGGGTCAGACTAGAAACAGACCTGTGTGTGGGGGCAGACTAGAAACAGACTTGTGTGTTTGGGGCAGACTAGAAACAGACCTGTGTGTGGGGGTTAGACCAGAAACAGACCTGTGTGTGGGGGTAGACAAGAAACAGACCTGTGTGTGGGGGTCAGACTAGAAACAGACCTGTGTGTGGGGCAGACTAGAAACAGACCTGTGTGTGGGGGTCAGACTAGAAACAGGCCTGTGTGTGGGGGTAGACTAGAAACAGACCTGTGTGTGGGGGTAGACTAGAAACAGACCTGTGTGTGTGGGGGGCTGACTAGAAACAGACCTGTGTGTGGGGGGGGCAGACTAGAAACAGACCTGTGTGTGGGGGTCAGACCAGAAACAGACCTGTGTGTGGGGGTCAGACCAGAAACAGACCTGTGTGTGTGGGGCAGACTAGAAACAGACCTGTGTGTGGGGCAGACTAGAAACAGACCTGTGTGTGGGGGTCAGACTAGAAACAGACCTGTGTGTGTGGGACAGACTAGAAACAGACATGTGTGTGTGGGGGTCAGACTAGAAACAGACCTGTGTGTGTGGGGGGCAGACTAGAAACAGACCTGTGTGTGGGGCAGACTAGAAACAGACCTGTGTGTGTGTGGGGCAGACTAGAAACAGACTTTTGAGTGTGGGGGGCTGACTAGAAACAGACCTGTGTGTGTGGGGGGTCAGACTACAAACAGACCTGTGTGTGTGGGACAGACTAGAAACAGACATGTGTGTGTGGGGGTCAGACTAGAAACAGACCTGTGTGTGTGTGGGGCAGACTAGAAACAGACCTTTGTGTGTGTGGGGGGGGGGCAGACTAGAAACAGACCTGTGTGTGTGTTGGGCAGACTAGAAACAGACCTGTTTGTGTGGGACAGACTAGAAACAGACATGTGTGTGTGGGGGCAGACTAGAAACAGACATGTGTGTGTGGGGCAGACTAGAAGCAGACCTTTGTGTGGGGCAGACTAGAAACAGACCTGTGTGTGGGTGTCAGACTAGAAACAGACGTGTGTGGGGTTAGACTAGAAACAGACCTGTGTGTGGGGCAGACTAGAAACAGACATGTGTGTGGGGCAGACTAGAAACAGACCTGTGTGTGGGGGGGCAGACTAGAAACAGACCTGTGTGTGGGGGTCAGACCAGAAACAGACCTGTGTGTGGGGCAGACTAGAAACAGACCTGTGTGTGTGTGTGTGGGGGGGGGGGGGGGTGCAGACTAGAAACAGACCTGTGTGTGTGTTGGGCAGACTAGAAACAGACCTGTTTGTGGGGGGCAGACTAGAAACAGACCTGTGTGTGTGTGTGGGGGGGGGGGGGCAGACTAGAAACAGACCTGTGTGTGTGTTGGGCAGACTAGAAACAGACCTGTTTGTGTGGGACAGACTAGAAACAGACATGTGTGTGTGGGGGCAGACTAGAAACAGACATGTGTGTGTGGGGCAGACTAGAAACAGACCTGTGTGTGGGGCAGACTAGAAACAGACCTGTGTGTGGGTGTCAGACTAGAAACAGACATGTGTGTGGGGTTAGACTAGAAACAGACCTGTGTGTGGGACAGACTAGAAACAGACCTGTGTGTGGGGCAGACTAGAAACAGACCTGTGTCTGGGGGGGCAGAATAGAAACAGACCTGTGTTTGGGGGCAGACTAGAAACAGACCTGTGTGTGTGTGGGTCAGACTAGAAACAGGCCGGTGTGTGGGGGCAGACTAGAAACAGACCTGTGTGTGTGTGGGTCAGACTAGAAACAGACCTGTGTGTGGGGGCAGACTAGAAACAGACTTGTGTGTTTGGGGCAGACTAGAAACAGACCTGTGTGTGGGGGTTAGACCAGAAACAGACCTGTGTGTGGGGGTAGACAAGAAACAGACCTGTGTGTGGGGGTCAGACTAGAAACAGACCTGTGTATGGGGCAGACTAGAAACAGACCTGTGTGTGGGGGTCAGACTAGAAACAGGCCTGTGTGTGGGGGTAGACTAGAAACAGACCTGTGTGTGGGGGTAGACTAGAAACAGACCTGTGTGTGTGGGGGGCTGACTAGAAACAGACCTGTGTGTGGGGGGGCAGACTAGAAACAGACCTGTGTGTGGGGGTCAGACCAGAAACAGACCTGTGTGTGGGGGTCAGACCAGAAACAGACCTGTGTGTGGGGCAGACTAGAAACAGACCTGTGTGTGGGGCAGACTAGAAACAGACCTGTGTGTGGGGGTCAGACTAGAAACAGACCTGTGTGTGTGGGACAGACTAGAAACAGACATGTGTGTGTGGGGGTCAGACTAGAAACAGACCTGTGTGTGTGGGGGGCAGACTAGAAACAGACCTGTGTGTGGGGCAGACTAGAAACAGACCTGTGTGTGTGGGGGGCAGACTAGAAACAGACTTTTGAGTGTGGGGGGCAGACTAGAAACAGACCTGTGTGTGTGGGGGGTCAGACTACAAACAGACCTGTGTGTGTGGGACAGACTAGAAACAGACATGTGTGTGTGGGGGTCAGACTAGAAACAGACCTGTGTGTGTGTGGGGCAGACTAGAAACAGCCCTGTGTGTGGGGGGCAGACTAGAAACAGACCTTTGTGTGTGTGGGGGGGGGGCAGACTAGAAACAGACCTGTGTGTGTGTTGGGCAGACTAGAAACAGACCTGTTTGTGTGGGACAGACTAGAAACAGACATGTGTGTGTGGGGGCAGACTAGAAACAGACATGTGTGTGTGGGGCAGACTAGAAGCAGACCTTTGTGTGGGGCAGACTAGAAACAGACCTGTGTGTGGGTGTCAGACTAGAAACAGACGTGTGTGGGGTTAGACTAGAAACAGACCTGTGTGTGGGGCAGACTAGAAACAGACATGTGTGTGGGGCAGACTAGAAACAGACCTGTGTGTGGGGGGGCAGACTAGAAACAGACCTGTGTGTGGGGGTCAGACCAGAAACAGACCTGTGTGTGGGGCAGACTAGAAACAGACCTGTGTGTGTGTGTGGGGGGGGGGGGGGTGCAGACTAGAAACAGACCTGTGTGTGTGTTGGGCAGACTAGAAACAGACCTGTTTGTGGGGGGCAGACTAGAAACAGACCTGTGTGTGTGGGGGGGGCAGACTAGAAACAGACCTGTGTGTGTGTTGGGCAGACTAGAAACAGACCTGTTTGTGTGGGACAGACTAGAAATAGACATGTGTGTGTGGGGCAGACTAGAAACAGACCTGTGTGTGGGGCAGACTAGAAACAGACCTGTGTGTGGGTGTCAGACTAGAAACAGACATGTGTGTGTGTGGGGCAGACTAGAAACAGACTTTTGAGTGTGGGGGGCAGACTAGAAACAGACCTGTGTGTGTGGGGGGTCAGACTACAAACAGACCTGTGTGTGTGGGACAGACTAGAAACAGACATGTGTGTGTGGGGGTCAGACTAGAAACAGACCTGTGTGTGTGTGGGGCAGACTAGAAACAGCCCTGTGTGTGGGGGGCAGACTAGAAACAGACCTTTGTGTGTGTGGTTGGGGGGGGCAGACTAGAAACAGACCTGTGTGTGTGTTGGGCAGACTAGAAACAGACCTGTTTGTGTGGGACAGACTAGAAACAGACATGTGTGTGTGGGGGCAGACTAGAAACAGACATGTGTGTGTGGGGCAGACTAGAAGCAGACCTTTGTGTGGGGCAGACTAGAAACAGACCTGTGTGTGGGTGTCAGACTAGAAACAGACGTGTGTGGGGTTAGACTAGAAACAGACCTGTGTGTGGGGCAGACTAGAAACAGACATGTGTGTGGGGCAGACTAGAAACAGACCTGTGTGTGTGGGGGCAGACTAGAAACAGACCTGTGTGTGGGGCAGACTAGAAACAGACCTGTGTGTGGGGGTCAGACTAGAAACAGGCCTGTGTGTGGGGGTAGACTAGAAACAGACCTGTGTGTGGGGGTAGACTAGAAACAGACCTGTGTGTGTGGGGGGCTGACTAGAAACAGACCTGTGTGTGGGGGGGGCAGACTAGAAACAGACCTGTGTGTGGGGGTCAGACCAGAAACAGACCTGTGTGTGGGGGTCAGACCAGAAACAGACCTGTGTGTGTGGGGCAGACTAGAAACAGACCTGTGTGTGGGGCAGACTAGAAACAGACCTGTGTGTGGGGGTCAGACTAGAAACAGACCTGTGTGTGTGGGACAGACTAGAAACAGACATGTGTGTGTGGGGGTCAGACTAGAAACAGACCTGTGTGTGTGGGGGGCAGACTAGAAACAGACCTGTGTGTGGGGCAGACTAGAAACAGACCTGTGTGTGTGTGGGGCAGACTAGAAACAGACTTTTGAGTGTGGGGGGCAGACTAGAAACAGACCTGTGTGTGTGGGGGGTCAGACTACAAACAGCCCTGTGTGTGTGGGACAGACTAGAAACAGACATGTGTGTGTGGGGGTCAGACTAGAAACAGACCTGTGTGTGTGTGGGGCAGACTAGAAACAGCCCTGTATGTGGGGGGCAGACTAGAAACAGACCTTTGTGTGTGTGGGGGGGGCAGACTAGAAACAGACCTGTGTGTGTGTTGGGCAGACTAGAAACAGACCTGTTTGTGTGGGACAGACTAGAAACAGACATGTGTGTGTGGGGGCAGACTAGAAACAGACATGTGTGTGTGGGGCAGACTAGAAGCAGACCTTTGTGTGGGGCAGACTAGAAACAGACCTGTGTGTGGGTGTCAGACTAGAAACAGACGTGTGTGGGGTTAGACTAGAAACAGACCTGTGTGTGGGGCAGACTAGAAACAGACATGTGTGTGGGGCAGACTAGAAACAGACCTGTGTGTGGGGGGGCAGACTAGAAACAGACCTGTGTGTGGGGGTCAGACCAGAAACAGACCTGTGTGTGGGGCAGACTAGAAACAGACCTGTGTGTGGGGGGGGGGGGGGGGGTGCAGACTAGAAACAGACCTGTGTGTGTGTTGGGCAGACTAGAAACAGACCTGTTTGTGTGGGACAGACTAGAAACAGACATGTGTGTGTGGGGGCAGACTAGAAACAGACATGTGTGTGTGGGGCAGACTAGAAACAGACCTGTGTGTGGGGCAGACTAGAAACAGACCTGTGTGTGGGTGTCAGACTAGAAACAGACATGTGTGTGGGGTTAGACTAGAAACAGACCTGTGTGTGGGACAGACTAGAAACAGACCTGTGTGTGGGGCAGACTAGAAACAGACCTGTGTGTGGGGGTCAGACCAGAAACAGACCTGTGTGTGTGGGGCAGACTAGAAACAGACCTGTGTGTGGGAAAGACTAGAAACAGACCTGTGTGTGGGGGTCAGACTAGAAACAGACCTGTGTGTGTGTTGGGCAGACTAGAAACAGACCTTTTTGTGTGGGACAGACTAGAAACAGACATGTGTGTGTGGGGGCAGACTAGAAACAGACATGTGTGTGTGGGGCAGACTAGAAACAGACCTGTGTGTGTGGGGGGTCAGACTACAAACAGACCTGTGTGTGTGGGACAGACTAGAAACAGACATGTGTGTGTGGGGGTCAGACTAGAAACAGACCTGTGTGTGTGTGGGGCAGACTAGAAACAGCCCTGTGTGTGGGGGGCAGACTAGAAACAGACCTTTGTGTGTGGGGGGGGGGGGCAGACTAGAAACAGACCTGTGTGTGTGTTGGGCAGACTAGAAACAGACCTGTTTGTGTGGGACAGACTAGAAACAGACATGTGTGTGTGGGGGCAGACTAGAAACAGACATGTGTGTGTGGGGCAGACTAGAAGCAGACCTTTGTGTGGGGCAGACTAGAAACAGACCTGTGTGTGGGTGTCAGACTAGAAACAGACGTGTGTGGGGTTAGACTAGAAACAGACCTGTGTGTGGGGCAGACTAGAAACAGACATGTGTGTGGGGCAGACTAGAAACAGACCTGTGTGTGGGGAGGCAGACTAGAAACAGACCTGTGTGTGGGGGTCAGACCAGAAACAGACCTGTGTGTGGGGCAGACTAGAAACAGACCTGTGTGTGTGTTGCAGACTAGAAACAGACCTGTGTGTGTGTTGGGCAGACTAGAAACAGACCTGTGTGTGTGTTGGGCAGACTAGAAACAGACCTGTTTGTGTGGGACAGACTAGAAACAGACATGTGTGTGTGGGGGCAGACTAGAAACAGACATGTGTGTGTGGGGCAGACTAGAAGCAGACCTTTGTGTGGGGCAGACCAGAAACAGACCTGTGTGTGGGGCAGACTAGAAACAGACCTGTGTGTGTGTGTGGGGGGGGGGGGGGGGTGCAGACTAGAAACAGACCTGTGTGTGTGTTGGGCAGACTAGAAACAGACCTGTTTGTGGGGGGCAGACTAGAAACAGACCTGTGTGTGTGTGGGGGGGGGGGGGGGGCAGACTAGAAACAGACCTGTTTGTGTGGGACAGACTAGAAACAGACATGTGTGTGTGGGGGCAGACTAGAAACAGACATGTGTGTGTGGAGCAGACTAGAAACAGACCTGTGTGTGGGGCAGACTAGAAACAGACCTGTGTGTGGGGGTCAGACCAGAAACAGACCTGTGTGTGTGGGGCAGACTAGAAACAGACCTGTGTGTGGGAAAGACTAGAAACAGACCTGTGTGTGGGGGTCAGACTAGAAACAGACCTGTGTGTGTGTTGGGCAGACTAGAAACAGACCTTTTTGTGTGGGACAGACTAGAAACAGACATGTGTGTGTGGGGGCAGACTAGAAACAGACATGTGTGTGTGGGGCAGACTAGAAACAGACCTGTGTGTGTGGGGGGTCAGACTACAAACAGACCTGTGTGTGTGGGACAGACTAGAAACAGACATGTGTGTGTGGGGGTCAGACTAGAAACAGACCTGTGTGTGTGTGGGGCAGACAAGAAACAGCCCTGTGTGTGGGGGGCAGACTAGAAACAGACCTTTGTGTGTGGGGGGGGGGGGGGCAGACTAGAAACAGACCTGTGTGTGTGTTGGGCAGACTAGAAACAGACCTGTTTGTGTGGGACAGACTAGAAACAGACATGTGTGTGTGGGGGCAGACTAGAAACAGACATGTGTGTGTGGGGCAGACTAGAAGCAGACCTTTGTGTGGGGCAGACTAGAAACAGACCTGTGTGTGGGTGTCAGACTAGAAACAGACGTGTGTGGGGTTAGACTAGAAACAGACCTGTGTGTGGGGCAGACTAGAAACAGACATGTGTGTGGGGCAGACTAGAAACAGACCTGTGTGTGGGTAGGCAGACTAGAAACAGACCTGTGTGTGGGGGTCAGACCAGAAACAGACCTGTGTGGGGGGCAGACTAGAAACAGACCTGTGTGTGTGGGGGGCAGACTAGAAACAGACCTGTGTGTGTGTTGCAGACTAGAAACAGACCTGTGTGTGTGTTGGGCAGACTAGAAACAGACCTGTGTGTGTGTTGGGCAGACTAGAAACAGACCTGTTTGTGTGGGACAGACTAGAAACAGACATGTGTGTGTGGGGGCAGACTAGAAACAGACATGTGTGTGTGGGGCAGACTAGAAGCAGACCTTTGTGTGGGGCAGACCAGAAACAGACCTGTGTGTGGGGCAGACTAGAAACAGACCTGTGTGTGTGTGGGGGGGGGGGGGGGGGTGCAGACTAGAAACAGACCTGTGTGTGTGTTGGGCAGACTAGAAACAGACCTGTTTGTGGGGGGCAGACTAGAAACAGACCTGTGTGTGTGTGGGGGGGGGGGGGGGGGCAGACTAGAAACAGACCTGTTTGTGTGGGACAGACTAGAAACAGACATGTGTGTGTGGGGGCAGACTAGAAACAGACATGTGTGTGTGGGGCAGACTAGAAACAGACCTGTGTGTGGGGCAGACTAGAAACAGACCTGTGTGTGGGTGTCAGACTAGAAACAGACATGTGTGTGGGGTTAGACTAGAAACAGACCTGTGTGTGGGACAGACTAGAAACAGACCTGTGTGTGGGGCAGACTAGAAACAGACCTGTGTGTGGGGGTCAGACCAGAGACAAACCTGTGTGTGTGGGGCAGACTAGAAACAGACCTGTGAGTGGGGCAGACTAGAAACAGACCTGTGTGTGGGGGTCAGACTAGAAACAGACCTGTTTGTGTGGGACAGACTAGAAACAGACATGTGTGTGTGGGGGCAGACTAGAAACAGACATGTGTGTGTGGGGCAGACTAGAAACAGACCTGTGTGTGGGGCAGACTAGAAACAGACCTGTGTGTGGGTGTCAGACTAGAAACAGACATGTGTGTGGGGTTAGACTAGAAACAGACCTGTGTGTGGGACAGACTAGAAACAGACCTGTGTGTGGGGCAGACTAGAAACAGACCTGTGTGTGGGGGTCAGACCAGAAACAGACCTGTGTGTGTGGGGCAGACTAGAAACAGACCTGTGTGTGGGAAAGACTAGAAACAGACCTGTGTGTGGGGGTCAGACTAGAAACAGACCTGTGTGTGTGTTGGGCAGACTAGAAACAGACCTTTTTGTGTGGGACAGACTAGAAACAGACATGTGTGTGTGGGGGCAGACTAGAAACAGACATGTGTGTGTGGGGCAGACTAGAAACAGACCTGTGTGTGGGGCAGACTAGAAACAGACCTGTGTGTGGGTGTCAGACTAGAAACAGACATGTGTGTGTGTGGGGCAGACTAGAAACAGACTTTTGAGTGTGGGGGGCAGACTAGAAACAGACCTGTGTGTGTGGGGGGTCAGACTACAAACAGACCTGTGTGTGTGGGACAGACTAGAAACAGACATGTGTGTGTGGGGGTCAGACTAGAAACAGACCTGTGTGTGTGTGGGGCAGACTACAAACAGCCCTGTGTGTGGGGGGCAGACTAGAAACAGACCTTTGTGTGTGTGGGGGGGGGGGCAGACTAGAAACAGACCTGTGTGTGTGTTGGGCAGACTAGAAACAGACCTGTTTGTGTGGGACAGACTAGAAACAGACATGTGTGTGTGGGGGCAGACTAGAAACAGACATGTGTGTGTGGGGCAGACTAGAAGCAGACCTTTGTGTGGGGCAGACTAGAAACAGACCTGTGTGTGGGTGTCAGACTAGAAACAGACGTGTGTGGGGTTAGACTAGAAACAGACCTGTGTGTGGGGCAGACTAGAAACAGACATGTGTGTGGGGCAGACTAGAAACAGACCTGTGTGTGGGGAGGCAGACTAGAAACAGACCTGTGTGTGGGGGTCAGACCAGAAACAGACCTGTGTGTGGGGCAGACTAGAAACAGACCTGTGTGTGTGTTGCAGACTAGAAACAGACCTGTGTGTGTGTTGGGCAGACTAGAAACAGACCTGTGTGTGTGTTGGGCAGACTAGAAACAGACCTGTTTGTGTGGGACAGACTAGAAACAGACATGTGTGTGTGGGGGCAGACTAGAAACAGACATGTGTGTGTGGGGCAGACTAGAAGCAGACCTTTGTGTGGGGCAGACCAGAAACAGACCTGTGTGTGGGGCAGACTAGAAACAGACCTGTGTGTGTGTGGGGGGGGGGGGGGGGGGTGCAGACTAGAAACAGACCTGTGTGTGTGTTGGGCAGACTAGAAACAGACCTGTTTGTGGGGGGCAGACTAGAAACAGACCTGTGTGTGTGTGGGGGGGGGGGGGCAGACTAGAAACAGACCTGTTTGTGTGGGACAGACTAGAAACAGACATGTGTGTGTGGGGGCAGACTAGAAACAGACATGTGTGTGTGGGGCAGACTAGAAACAGACCTGTGTGTGGGGCAGACTAGAAACAGACCTGTGTGTGGGTGTCAGACTAGAAACAGACATGTGTGTGGGGTTAGACTAGAAACAGACCTGTGTGTGGGACAGACTAGAAACAGACCTGTGTGTGGGGCAGACTAGAAACAGACCTGTGTGTGGGGGTCAGACCAGAAACAGACCTGTGTGTGTGGGGCAGACTAGAAACAGACCTGTGTGTGGGAAAGACTAGAAACAGACCTGTGTGTGGGGGTCAGACTAGAAACAGACCTGTGTGTGTGTTGGGCAGACTAGAAACAGACCTTTTTGTGTGGGACAGACTAGAAACAGACATGTGTGTGTGGGGGCAGACTAGAAACAGACATGTGTGTGTGGGGCAGACTAGAAACAGACCTGTGTGTGGGGCAGACTAGAAACAGACCTGTGTGTGGGTGTCAGACTAGAAACAGACGTGTGTGTGTGGGGCAGACTAGAAACAGACTTTTGAGTGTGGGGGGCAGACTAGAAACAGACCTGTGTGTGTGGGGGGTCAGACTACAAACAGACCTGTGTGTGTGGGACAGACTAGAAACAGACATGTGTGTGTGGGGGTCAGACTAGAAACAGACCTGTGTGTGTGTGGGGCAGACTACAAACAGCCCTGTGTGTGGGGGGCAGACTAGAAACAGACCTTTGTGTGTGTGGGGGGGGGGCAGACTAGAAACAGACCTGTGTGTGTGTTGGGCAGACTAGAAACAGACCTGTTTGTGTGGGACAGACTAGAAACAGACATGTGTGTGTGGGGGCAGACTAGAAACAGACATGTGTGTGTGGGGCAGACTAGAAGCAGACCTTTGTGTGGGGCAGACTAGAAACAGACCTGTGTGTGGGTGTCAGACTAGAAACAGACGTGTGTGGGGTTAGACTAGAAACAGACCTGTGTGTGGGGCAGACTAGAAACAGACATGTGTGTGGGGCAGACTAGAAACAGACCTGTGTGTGGGGGGGCAGACTAGAAACAGACCTGTGTGTGGGGGTCAGACCAGAAACAGACCTGTGTGTGGGGCAGACTAGAAACAGACCTGTGTGTGTGTTGCAGACTAGAAACAGACCTGTGTGTGTGTTGGGCAGACTAGAAACAGATCTGTGTGTGTGTTGGGCAGACTAGAAACAGACCTGTTTGTGTGGGACAGACTAGAAACAGACATGTGTGTGTGGGGGCAGACTAGAAACAGACATGTGTGTGTGGGGCAGACTAGAAGCAGACCTTTGTGTGGGGCAGACTAGAAACAGACCTGTGTGTGGGTGTCAGACTAGAAACAGACGTGTGTGGGGTTAGACTAGAAACAGACCTGTGTGTGGGGCAGACTAGAAACAGACATGTGTGTGGGGCAGACTAGAAACAGACCTGTGTGTGGGGGGGCAGACTAGAAACAGACCTGTGTGTGGGGGTCAGACCAGAAACAGACCTGTGTGTGGGGCAGACTAGAAACAGACCTGTGTGTGTGTGGGGGGGGGGGGGGGGTGCAGACTAGAAACAGACCTGTGTGTGTGTTGGGCAGACTAGAAACAGACCTGTTTGTGGGGGGCAGACTAGAAACAGACCTGTGTGTGTGTGTGGGGGGGGGGGGGGGGCAGACTAGAAACAGACCTGTTTGTGTGGGACAGACTAGAAACAGACATGTGTGTGTGGGGGCAGACTAGAAACAGACATGTGTGTGTGGGGCAGACTAGAAACAGACCTGTGTGTGGGGCAGACTAGAAACAGACCTGTGTGTGGGTGTCAGACTAGAAACAGACATGTGTGTGGGGTTAGACTAGAAACAGACCTGTGTGTGGGACAGACTAGAAACAGACCTGTGTGTGGGGCAGACTAGAAACAGACCTGTGTGTGGGGGTCAGACCAGAAACAGACCTGTGTGTGTGGGGCAGACTAGAAACAGACCTGTGAGTGGGGCAGACTAGAAACAGACCTGTGTGTGGGGGTCAGACTAGAAACAGACCTGTGTGTGTGGGACAGACTAGAAACAGACATGTGTGTGGGGGGGTCAGACTAGAAACAGAGCTGTGTGTGTGGGGGGCAGACTAGAAACAGACCTGTGTGTGGGGCAGACTAGAAACAGACCTGTGTGTGTGTGGGGCAGACTAGAAACAGACTTTTGTGTCTGGGGGGCAGACTAGAAACAGACCTGTGTCTGGGGGGGCAGAATAGAAACAGACCTGTGTTTGGGGGCAGACTAGAAACAGACCTGTGTGTGTGTGGGTCAGACTAGAAACAGGCCGGTGTGTGGGGGCAGACTAGAAACAGACCTGTGTGTGTGTGGGTCAGACTAGAAACAGACCTGTGTGTGGGGGCAGACTAGAAACACACTTGTGTGTTTGGGGCAGACTAGAAACAGACCTGTGTGTGGGGGTTAGACCAGAAACAGACCTGTGTGTGGGGGTAGACAAGAAACAGACCTGTGTGTGGGGGTCAGACTAGAAACAGACCTGTGTGTGGGGCAGACTAGAAACAGACCTGTGTGTGGGGGTCAGACTAGAAACAGGCCTGTGTGTGGGGGTAGACTAGAAACAGACCTGTGTGTGGGGGTAGACTAGAAACAGACCTGTGTGTGGGGGGGGCTGACTAGAAACAGACCTGTGTGTGGGGGGGGCAGACTAGAAACAGACCTGTGTGTGGGGGTCAGACCAGAAACAGACCTGTGTGTGGGGGTCAGACCAGAAACAGACCTGTGTGTGTGGGGCAGACTAGAAACAGACCTGTGTGTGGGGCAGACTAGAAACAGACCTGTGTGTGGGGGTCAGACTAGAAACAGACCTGTGTGTGTGGGGGGCAGACTAGAAACAGACATGTGTGTGTGGGGGTCAGACTAGAAACAGACCTGTGTGTGTGGGGGGCAGACTAGAAACAGACCTGTGTGTGGGGCAGACTAGAAACAGACCTGTGTGTGTGTGGGGCAGACAAGAAACAGACTTTTGAGTGTGGGGGGCAGACTAGAAACAGACCTGTGTGTGTGGGGGGTCAGACTACAAACAGACCTGTGTGTGTGGGACAGACTAGAAACAGACATGTGTGTGTGGGGGTCAGACTAGAAACAGACCTGTGTGTGTGTGGGGCAGACTAGAAACAGCCCTGTGTGTGGGGGGCAGACTAGAAACAGACCTTTGTGTGTGTGGGGGGGGGCAGACTAGAAACAGACCTGTGTGTGTGTTGGGCAGACTAGAAACAGACCTGTTTGTGTGGGACAGACTAGAAACAGACATGTGTGTGTGGGGGCAGACTAGAAACAGACATGTGTGTGTGGGGCAGACTAGAAGCAGACCTTTGTGTGGGGCAGACTAGTAACAGACCTGTGTGTGGGTGTCAGACTAGAAACAGACGTGTGTGGGGTTAGACTAGAAACAGACCTGTGTGTGGGGCAGACTAGAAACAGACATGTGTGTGGGGCAGACTAGAAACAGACCTGTGTGTGGGGGGGCAGACTAGAAACAGACCTGTGTGTGGGGGGGCAGACTAGAAACAGACCTGTGTGTGGGGGTCAGACCAGAAACAGACCTGTGTGTGGGGCAGACTAGAAACAGACCTGTGTGTGTGTGGGGGGGGGGGGGGGGGTGCAGACTAGAAACAGACCTGTGTGTGTGTTGGGCAGACTAGAAACAGACCTGTTTGTGGGGGGCAGACTAGAAACAGACCTGTGTGTGTGTGGGGGGGGGGGGGGCAGACTAGAAACAGACCTGTTTGTGTGGGACAGACTAGAAACAGACATGTGTGTGTGGGGGCAGACTAGAAACAGACATGTGTGTGTGGGGCAGACTAGAAACAGACCTGTGTGTGGGGGTCAGACCAGAAACAGACCTGTGTGTGGGGCAGACTAGAAACAGACCTGTGTGTGTGTTGCAGACTAGAAACAGACCTGTGTGTGTGTTGGGCAGACTAGAAACAGATCTGTGTGTGTGTTGGGCAGACTAGAAACAGACCTGTTTGTGTGGGACAGACTAGAAACAGACATGTGTGTGTGGGGGCAGACTAGAAACAGACATGTGTGTGTGGGGCAGACTAGAAGCAGACCTTTGTGTGGGGCAGACTAGAAACAGACCTGTGTGTGGGTGTCAGACTAGAAACAGACGTGTGTGGGGTTAGACTAGAAACAGACCTGTGTGTGGGGCAGACTAGAAACAGACATGTGTGTGGGGCAGACTAGAAACAGACCTGTGTGTGGGGGGGCAGACTAGAAACAGACCTGTGTGTGGGGGTCAGACCAGAAACAGACCTGTGTGTGGGGCAGACTAGAAACAGACCTGTGTGTGTGTGTGTGGGGGGGGGGGGGGTGCAGACTAGAAACAGACCTGTGTGTGTGTTGGGCAGACTAGAAACAGACCTGTTTGTGGGGGGCAGACTAGAAACAGACCTGTGTGTGTGTGGGGGGGGGGGGGGGCAGACTAGAAACAGACCTGTTTGTGTGGGACAGACTAGAAACAGACATGTGTGTGTGGGGGCAGACTAGAAACAGACATGTGTGTGTGGGGCAGACTAGAAACAGACCTGTGTGTGGGGCAGACTAGAAACAGACCTGTGTGTGGGTGTCAGACTAGAAACAGACATGTGTGTGGGGTTAGACTAGAAACAGACCTGTGTGTGGGACAGACTAGAAACAGACCTGTGTGTGGGGCAGACTAGAAACAGACCTGTGTGTGGGGGTCAGACCAGAAACAGACCTGTGTGTGTGGGGCAGACTAGAAACAGACCTGTGAGTGGGGCAGACTAGAAACAGACCTGTGTGTGGGGGTCAGACTAGAAACAGACCTGTGTGTGTGGGACAGACTAGAAACAGACATGTGTGTGGGGGGGTCAGACTAGAAACAGAGCTGTGTGTGTGGGGGGCAGACTAGAAACAGACCTGTGTGTGGGGCAGACTAGAAACAGACCTGTGTGTGTGTGGGGCAGACTAGAAACAGACTTTTGTGTGTGGGGGGCAGACTAGAAACAGACCTGTGTCTGGGGGGGCAGAATAGAAACAGACCTGTGTTTGGGGGCAGACTAGAAACAGACCTGTGTGTGTGTGGGTCAGACTAGAAACAGGCCGGTGTGTGGGGGCAGACTAGAAACAGACCTGTGTGTGTGTGGGTCAGACTAGAAACAGACCTGTGTGTGGGGGCAGACTAGAAACACACTTGTGTGTTTGGGGCAGACTAGAAACAGACCTGTGTGTGGGGGTTAGACCAGAAACAGACCTGTGTGTGGGGGTAGACAAGAAACAGACCTGTGTGTGGGGGTCAGACTAGAAACAGACCTGTGTGTGGGGCAGACTAGAAACAGACCTGTGTGTGGGGGTCAGACTAGAAACAGGCCTGTGTGTGGGGGTAGACTAGAAACAGACCTGTGTGTGGGGGTAGACTAGAAACAGACCTGTGTGTGGGGGGGGCTGACTAGAAACAGACCTGTGTGTGGGGGGGGCAGACTAGAAACAGACCTGTGTGTGGGGGTCAGACCAGAAACAGACCTGTGTGTGGGGGTCAGACCAGAAACAGACCTGTGTGTGTGGGGCAGACTAGAAACAGACCTGTGTGTGGGGCAGACTAGAAACAGACCTGTGTGTGGGGGTCAGACTAGAAACAGACCTGTGTGTGTGGGGGGCAGACTAGAAACAGACATGTGTGTGTGGGGGTCAGACTAGAAACAGACCTGTGTGTGTGGGGGGCAGACTAGAAACAGACCTGTGTGTGGGGCAGACTAGAAACAGACCTGTGTGTGTGTGGGGCAGACAAGAAACAGACTTTTGAGTGTGGGGGGCAGACTAGAAACAGACCTGTGTGTGTGGGGGGTCAGACTACAAACAGACCTGTGTGTGTGGGACAGACTAGAAACAGACATGTGTGTGTGGGGGTCAGACTAGAAACAGACCTGTGTGTGTGTGGGGCAGACTAGAAACAGCCCTGTGTGTGGTGGGCAGACTAGAAACAGACCTTTGTGTGTGTGGGGGGGGGCAGACTAGAAACAGACCTGTGTGTGTGTTGGGCAGACTAGAAACAGACCTGTTTGTGTGGGACAGACTAGAAACAGACATGTGTGTGTGGGGGCAGACTAGAAACAGACATGTGTGTGTGGGGCAGACTAGAAGCAGACCTTTGTGTGGGGCAGACTAGTAACAGACCTGTGTGTGGGTGTCAGACTAGAAACAGACGTGTGTGGGGTTAGACTAGAAACAGACCTGTGTGTGGGGCAGACTAGAAACAGACATGTGTGTGGGGCAGACTAGAAACAGACCTGTGTGTGGGGGGGCAGACTAGAAACAGACCTGTGTGTGGGGGGGCAGACTAGAAACAGACCTGTGTGTGGGGGTCAGACCAGAAACAGACCTGTGTGTGGGGCAGACTAGAAACAGACCTGTGTGTGTGTGGGGGGGGGGGGGGGTGCAGACTAGAAACAGACCTGTGTGTGTGTTGGGCAGACTAGAAACAGACCTGTTTGTGGGGGGCAGACTAGAAACAGACCTGTGTGTGTGTGGGGGGGGGGGGGCAGACTAGAAACAGACCTGTTTGTGTGGGACAGACTAGAAACAGACATGTGTGTGTGGGGGCAGACTAGAAACAGACATGTGTGTGTGGGGCAGACTAGAAACAGACCTGTGTGTGGGGCAGACTAGAAACAGACCTGTGTGTGGGTGTCAGACTAGAAACAGACATGTGTGTGGGGTTAGACTAGAAACAGACCTGTGTGTGGGACAGACTAGAAACAGACCTGTGTGTGGGGCAGACTAGAAACAGACCTGTGTGTGGGGGTCAGACCAGAAACAGACCTGTGTGTGTGGGGCAGACTAGAAACAGACCTGTGAGTGGGGCAGACTAGAAACAGACCTGTGTGTGGGGGTCAGACTAGAAACAGACCTGTGTGTGTGGGACAGACTAGAAACAGACATGTGTGTGGGGGGGTCAGACTAGAAACAGAGCTGTGTGTGTGGGGGGCAGACTAGAAACAGACCTGTGTGTGGGGCAGACTAGAAACAGACCTGTGTGTGTGTGGGGCAGACTAGAAACAGACTTTTGTGTGTGGGGGGCAGACTAGAAACAGACCTGTGTCTGGGGGGGCAGAATAGAAACAGACCTGTGTTTGGGGGCAGACTAGAAACAGACCTGTGTGTGTGTGGGTCAGACTAGAAACAGGCCGGTGTGTGGGGGCAGACTAGAAACAGACCTGTGTGTGTGTGGGTCAGACTAGAAACAGACCTGTGTGTGGGGGCAGACTAGAAACACACTTGTGTGTTTGGGGCAGACTAGAAACAGACCTGTGTGTGGGGGTTAGACCAGAAACAGACCTGTGTGTGGGGGTAGACAAGAAACAGACCTGTGTGTGGGGGTCAGACTAGAAACAGACCTGTGTGTGGGGCAGACTAGAAACAGACCTGTGTGTGGGGGTCAGACTAGAAACAGGCCTGTGTGTGGGGGTAGACTAGAAACAGACCTGTGTGTGGGGGTAGACTAGAAACAGACCTGTGTGTGTGGGGGGCTGACTAGAAACAGACCTGTGTGTGGGGGGGGCAGACTAGAAACAGACCTGTGTGTGGGGGTCAGACCAGAAACAGACCTGTGTGTGGGGGTCAGACCAGAAACAGACCTGTGTGTGTGGGGCAGACTAGAAACAGACCTGTGTGTGGGGCAGACTAGAAACAGACCTGTGTGTGGGGGTCAGACTAGAAACAGACCTGTGTGTGGGGCAGACTAGAAACAGACCTGTGTGTGTGTGGGGCAGACTAGAAACAGACTTTTGAGTGTGGGGGGCAGACTAGAAACAGACCTGTGTGTGTGGGGGGTCAGACTACAAACAGACCTGTGTGTGTGGGACAGACTAGAAACAGACATGTGTGTGTGGGGGTCAGACTAGAAACAGACCTGTGTGTGTGGGGGGCAGACTAGAAACAGACCTGTGTGTGGGGCAGACTAGAAACAGACCTGTGTGTGTGTGGGGCAGACTAGAAACAGACTTTTGAGTGTGGGGGGCAGACTAGAAACAGACCTGTGTGTGTGGGGGGTCAGACTACAAACAGACCTGTGTGTGTGGGACAGACTAGAAACAGACATGTGTGTGTGGGGGTCAGACTAGAAACAGACCTGTGTGTGTGTGGGGCAGACTAGAAACAGCCCTGTGTGTGGGGGGCAGACTAGAAACAGACCTTTGTGTGTGTGGGGGGGGGCAGACTAGAAACAGACCTGTGTGTGTGTTGGGCAGACTAGAAACAGACCTGTTTGTGTGGGACAGACTAGAAACAGACATGTGTGTGTGGGGGCAGACTAGAAACAGACATGTGTGTGTGGGGCAGACTAGAAGCAGACCTTTGTGTGGGGCAGACTAGTAACAGACCTGTGTGTGGGTGTCAGACTAGAAACAGACGTGTGTGGGGTTAGACTAGAAACAGACCTGTGTGTGGGGCAGACTAGAAACAGACATGTGTGTGGGGCAGACTAGAAACAGACCTGTGTGTGGGGGGGCAGACTAGAAACAGACCTGTGTGTGGGGGTCAGACCAGAAACAGACCTGTGTGTGGGGCAGACTAGAAACAGACCTGTGTGTGGGACAGACTAGAAACAGACATGTGTGTGTGGGGGCAGACTAGAAACAGACATGTGTGTGTGGGGCAGACTAGAAACAGACCTGTGTGTGGGGCAGACTAGAAACAGACCTGTGTGTGGGTGTCAGACTAGAAACAGACATGTGTGTGGGGTTAGACTAGAAACAGACCTGTGTGTGGGACAGACTAGAAACAGACCTGTGTGTGGGGCAGACTAGAAACAGACCTGTGTGTGGGGGTCAGACCAGAAACAGACCTGTGTGTGTGGGGCAGACTAGAAACAGACCTGTGTGTGGGAAAGACTAGAAACAGACCTGTGTGTGGGGGTCAGACTAGAAAGAGACCTGTGTGTGTGTTGGGCAGACTAGAAACAGACCTTTTTGTGTGGGACAGACTAGAAACAGACATGTGTGTGTGGGGGCAGACTAGAAACAGACGTGTGTGTGGGGCAGACTAGAAACAGACCTGTGTGTGGGGCAGACTAGAAACAGACCTGTGTGTGGGTGTCAGACTAGAAACAGACATGTGTGTGTGTGGGGCAGACTAGAAACAGACTTTTGAGTGTGGGGGGCAGACTAGAAACAGACCTGTGTGTGTGGGGGGTCAGACAACAAACAGACCTGTGTGTGTGGGACAGACTAGAAACAGACATGTGTGTGTGGGGGTCAGACTAGAAACAGACCTGTGTGTGTGTGGGGCAGACTAGAAACAGCCCTGTGTGTGGGGGGCAGACTAGAAACAGACCTTTGTGTGTGTGGGGGGGGGCAGACTAGAAACAGACCTGTGTGTGTGTTGGGCAGACTAGAAACAGACCTGTTTGTGTGGGACAGACTAGAAACAGACATGTGTGTGTGGGGGCAGACTAGAAACAGACATGTGTGTGTGGGGCAGACTAGAAGCAGACCTTTGTGTGGGGCAGACTAGAAACAGACCTGTGTGTGGGTGTCAGACTAGAAACAGACGTGTGTGGGGTTAGACTAGAAACAGACCTGTGTGTGGGGCAGACTAGAAACAGACATGTGTGTGGGGCAGACTAGAAACAGACCTGTGTGTGGGGGGGCAGACTAGAAACAGACCTGTGTGTGGGGCAGACTAGAAACAGACCTGTGTGTGGGGGTCAGACTAGAAACAGGCCTGTGTGTGGGGGTAGACTAGAAACAGACCTGTGTGTGGGGGTAGACTAGAAACAGACCTGTGTGTGTGGGGGGCTGACTAGAAACAGACCTGTGTGTGGGGGGGGCAGACTAGAAACAGACCTGTGTGTGGGGGTCAGACCAGAAACAGACCTGTGTGTGGGGGTCAGACCAGAAACAGACCTGTGTGTGTGGGGCAGACTAGAAACAGACCTGTGTGTGGGGCAGACTAGAAACAGACCTGTGTGTGGGGGTCAGACTAGAAACAGACCTGTGTGTGTGGGACAGACTAGAAACAGACATGTGTGTGTGGGGGTCAGACTAGAAACAGACCTGTGTGTGTGGGGGGCAGACTAGAAACAGACCTGTGTGTGGGGCAGACTAGAAACAGACCTGTGTGTGGGGGTCAGACTAGAAACAGGCCTGTGTGTGGGGGTAGACTAGAAACAGACCTGTGTGTGGGGGTAGACTAGAAACAGACCTGTGTGTGTGGGGGGCTGACTAGAAACAGACCTGTGTGTGGGGGGGGCAGACTAGAAACAGACCTGTGTGTGGGGGTCAGACCAGAAACAGACCTGTGTGTGGGGGTCAGACCAGAAACAGACCTGTGTGTGTGGGGCAGACTAGAAACAGACCTGTGTGTGGGGCAGACTAGAAACAGACCTGTGTGTGGGGGTCAGACTAGAAACAGACCTGTGTGTGTGGGACAGACTAGAAACAGACATGTGTGTGTGGGGGTCAGACTAGAAACAGACCTGTGTGTGTGGGGGGCAGACTAGAAACAGACCTGTGTGTGGGGCAGACTAGAAACAGACCTGTGTGTGTGTGGGGCAGACTAGAAACAGACTTTTGAGTGTGGGGGGCAGACTAGAAACAGACCTGTGTGTGTGGGGGGTCAGACTACAAACAGACCTGTGTGTGTGGGACAGACTAGAAACAGACATGTGTGTGTGGGGGTCAGACTAGAAACAGACCTGTGTGTGTGTGGGGCAGACTAGAAACAGCCCTGTGTGTGGGGGGCAGACTAGAAACAGACCTTTGTGTGTGTGGGGGGGGGGCAGACTAGAAACAGACCTGTGTGTGTGTTGGGCAGACTAGAAACAGACCTGTTTGTGTGGGACAGACTAGAAACAGACATGTGTGTGTGGGGGCAGACTAGAAACAGACATGTGTGTGTGGGGCAGACTAGAAGCAGACCTTTGTGTGGGGCAGACTAGAAACAGACCTGTGTGTGGGTGTCAGACTAGAAACAGACGTGTGTGGGGTTAGACTAGAAACAGACCTGTGTGTGGGGCAGACTAGAAACAGACATGTGTGTGGGGCAGACTAGAAACAGACCTGTGTGTGGGGGGGCAGACTAGAAACAGACCTGTGTGTGGGGGTCAGACCAGAAACAGACCTGTGTGTGGGGCAGACTAGAAACAGACCTGTGTGTGGGGGGGGGGGGGGGGGGGTGCAGACTAGAAACAGACCTGTGTGTGTGTTGGGCAGACTAGAAACAGACCTGTTTGTTTGGGACAGACTAGAAACAGACATGTGTGTGTGTGGGCAGACTAGAAACAGACGTGTGTGGGGTTAGACTAGAAACAGACCTGTGTGTGGGGCAGACTAGAAACAGACATGTGTGTGGGGCAGACTAGAAACAGACCTGTGTGTGGGGGGGCAGACTAGAAACAGACCTGTGTGTGGGGGTCAGACCAGAAACAGACCTGTGTGTGGGGCAGACTAGAAACAGACCTGTGTGTGTGTGGGGGGGGGGGGGTGCAGACTAGAAAAAGACCTGTGTGTGTGTTGGGCAGACTAGAAACAGACCTGTTTGTGGGGGGCAGACTAGAAACAGACCTGTGTGTGTGTGTGGGGGGGGGGGGGGGGCAGACTAGAAACAGACCTGTTTGTGTGGGACAGACTAGAAACAGACATGTGTGTGTGGGAGCAGACTAGAAACAGACATGTGTGTGTGGGGCAGACTAGAAACAGACCTGTGTGTGGGGCAGACTAGAAACAGACCTGTGTGTGGGTGTCAGACTAGAAACAGACATGTGTGTGGGGTTAGACTAGAAACAGACCTGTGTGTGGGACAGACTAGAAACAGACCTGTGTGTGGGGCAGACTAGAAACAGACCTGTGTGTGGGGGTCAGACCAGAAACAGACCTGTGTGTGTGGGGCAGACTAGAAACAGACCTGTGAGTGGGGCAGACTAGAAACAGACCTGTGTGTGGGGGTCAGACTAGAAACAGACCTGTTTGTGTGGGACAGACTAGAAACAGACATGTGTGTGTGGGGGCAGACTAGAAACAGACATGTGTGTGTGGGGCAGACTAGAAACAGACCTGTGTGTGGGGCAGACTAGAAACAGACCTGTGTGTGGGTGTCAGACTAGAAACAGACATGTGTGTGGGGTTAGACTAGAAACAGACCTGTGTGTGGGACAGACTAGAAACAGACCTGTGTGTGGGGCAGACTAGAAACAGACCTGTGTGTGGGGGTCAGACCAGAAACAGACCTGTGTGTGTGGGGCAGACTAGAAACAGACCTGTGTGTGGGAAAGACTAGAAACAGACCTGTGTGTGGGGGTCAGACTAGAAACAGACCTGTGTGTGTGTTGGGCAGACTAGAAACAGACCTTTTTGTGTGGGACAGACTAGAAACAGACATGTGTGTGTGGGGGCAGACTAGAAACAGACATGTGTGTGTGGGGCAGACTAGAAACAGACCTGTGTGTGGGGCAGACTAGAAACAGACCTGTGTGTGGGTGTCAGACTAGAAACAGACATGTGTGTGTGTGGGGCAGACTAGAAACAGACTTTTGAGTGTGGGGGGCAGACTAGAAACAGACCTGTGTGTGTGGGGGGTCAGACTAAAACAGACCTGTGTGTGTGGGACAGACTAGAAACAGACATGTGTGTGTGGGGGTCAGACTAGAAACAGACCTGTGTGTGTGTGGGGCAGACTAAAAACAGCCCTGTGTGTGGGGGGCAGACTAGAAACAGACCTTTGTGTGTGTGGGGGGGGGGGGGCAGACTAGAAACAGACCTGTGTGTGTGTTGGGCAGACTAGAAACAGACCTGTTTGTGTGGGACAGACTAGAAACAGACATGTGTGTGTGGGGGCAGACTAGAAACAGACATGTGTGTGTGGGGCAGACTAGAAGCAGACCTTTGTGTGGGGCAGACTAGAAACAGACCTGTGTGTGGGTGTCAGACTAGAAACAGACGTGTGTGGGGTTAGACTAGAAACAGACCTGTGTGTGGGGCAGACTAGAAACAGACATGTGTGTGGGGCAGACTAGAAACAGACCTGTGTGTGGGGGGGCAGACTAGAAACAGACCTGTGTGTGGGGGTCAGACCAGAAACAGACCTGTGTGTGGGGCAGACTAGAAACAGACCTGTGTGTGTGTTGCAGACTAGAAACAGACCTGTGTGTGTGTTGGGCAGACTAGAAACAGACCTGTGTGTGTGTTGGGCAGACTAGAAACAGACCTGTTTGTGTGGGACAGACTAGAAACAGACATGTGTGTGTGGGGGCAGACTAGAAACAGACATGTGTGTGTGGGGCAGACTAGAAGCAGACCTTTGTGTGGGGCAGACTAGAAACAGACCTGTGTGTGGGTGTCAGACTAGAAACAGACTGTGTGTGGGGTTAGACTAGAAACAGACCTGTGTGTGGGGCAGACTAGAAACAGACATGTGTGTGGGGCAGACTAGAAACAGACCTGTGTGTGGGGGGGCAGACTAGAAACAGACCTGTGTGTGGGGGTCAGACCAGAAACAGACCTGTGTGTGGGGCAGACTAGAAACAGACCTGTGTGTGTGTGGGGGGGGGGGGGGGGGTGCAGACTAGAAACAGACCTGTGTGTGTGTTGGGCAGACTAGAAACAGACCTGTTTGTGGGGGGCAGACTAGAAACAGACCTGTGTGTGTGTGGGGGGGGGGGGGCAGACTAGAAACAGACCTGTTTGTGTGGGACAGACTAGAAACAGACATGTGTGTGTGGGGGCAGACTAGAAACAGACATGTGTGTGTGGGGCAGACTAGAAACAGACCTGTGTGTGGGGCAGACTAGAAACAGACCTGTGTGTGGGTGTCAGACTAGAAACAGACATGTGTGTGGGGTTAGACTAGAAACAGACCTGTGTGTGGGACAGACTAGAAACAGACCTGTGTGTGGGGCAGACTAGAAACAGACCTGTGTGTGGGGGTCAGACCAGAAACAGACCTGTGTGTGTGGGGCAGACTAGAAACAGACCTGTGAGTGGGGCAGACTAGAAACAGACCTGTGTGTGGGGGTCAGACTAGAAACAGACCTGTGTGTGTGGGGGGCAGACTAGAAACAGACCTGTGTGTGGGGCAGACTAGAAACAGACCTGTGTGTGTGTGGGGCAGACTAGAAACAGACTTTTGTGTGTGGGGGGCAGACTAGAAACAGACCTGTGTCTGGGGGGGCAGAATAGAAACAGACCTGTGTTTGGGGGCAGACTAGAAACAGACCTGTGTGTGTGTGGGTCAGACTAGAAACAGGCCGGTGTGTGGGGGCAGACTAGAAACAGACCTGTGTGTGTGTGGGTCAGACTAGAAACAGACCTGTGTGTGGGGGCAGACTAGAAACAGACTTGTGTGTTTGGGGCAGACTAGAAACAGACCTGTGTGTGGGGGTTAGACCAGAAACAGACCTGTGTGTGGGGGTAGACAAGAAACAGACCTGTGTGTGGGGGTCAGACTAGAAACAGACCTGTGTGTGGGGCAGACTAGAAACAGACCTGTGTGTGGGGGTCAGACTAGAAACAGGCCTGTGTGTGGGGGTAGACTAGAAACAGACCTGTGTGTGGGGGTAGACTAGAAACAGACCTGTGTGTGTGGGGGGCTGACTAGAAACAGACCTGTGTGTGGGGGGGGCAGACTAGAAACAGACCTGTGTGTGGGGGTCAGACCAGAAACAGACCTGTGTGTGGGGGTCAGACCAGAAACAGACCTGTGTGTGTGGGGCAGACTAGAAACAGACCTGTGTGTGGGGCAGACTAGAAACAGACCTGTGTGTGGGGGTCAGACTAGAAACAGACCTGTGTGTGTGGGACAGACTAGAAACAGACATGTGTGTGTGGGGGTCAGACTAGAAACAGACCTGTGTGTGTGGGGGGCAGACTAGAAACAGACCTGTGTGTGGGGCAGACTAGAAACAGACCTGTGTGTGTGTGGGGCAGACTAGAAACAGACTTTTGAGTGTGGGGGGCAGACTAGAAACAGACCTGTGTGTGTGGGGGGTCAGACTACAAACAGACCTGTGTGTGTGGGACAGACTAGAAACAGACATGTGTGTGTGGGGGTCAGACTAGAAACAGACCTGTGTGTGTGTGGGGCAGACTAGAAACAGCCCTGTGTGTGGGGGGCAGACTAGAAACAGACCTTTGTGTGTGTGGGGGGGGCAGACTAGAAACAGACCTGTGTGTGTGTTGGGCAGACTAGAAACAGACCTGTTTGTGTGGGACAGACTAGAAACAGACATGTGTGTGTGGGGGCAGCCTAGAAACAAACATGTGTGTGTGGGGCAGACTAGAAGCAGACCTTTGTGTGGGGCAGACTAGAAACAGACCTGTGTGTGGGTGTCAGACTAGAAACAGACGTGTGTGGGGTTAGACTAGAATCAGACCTGTGTGTGGGGCAGACTAGAAACAGACATGTGTGTGGGGCAGACTAGAAACAGACCTGTGTGTGGGGGGGCAGACTAGAAACAGACCTGTGTGTGGGGGTCAGACCAGAAACAGACCTGTGTGTGGGGCAGACTAGAAACAGACCTGTGTGTGTGTTGCAGACTAGAAACAGACCTGTGTGTGTGTTGGGCAGACTAGAAACAGACCTGTGTGTGTGTTGGGCAGACTAGAAACAGACCTGTTTGTGTGGGACAGACTAGAAACAGACATGTGTGTGTGGGGGCAGACTAGAAACAGACATGTGTGTGTGGGGCAGACTAGAAGCAGACCTTTGTGTGGGGCAGACTAGAAACAGACCTGTGTGTGGGTGTCAGACTAGAAACAGACGTGTGTGGGGTTAGACTAGAAACAGACCTGTGTGTGGGGCAGACTAGAAACAGACATGTGTGTGGGGCAGACTAGAAACAGACCTGTGTGTGGGGGGGCAGACTAGAAACAGACCTGTGTGTGGGGGTCAGACCAGAAACAGACCTGTGTGTGGGACAGACTAGAAACAGACATGTGTGTGTGGGGGCAGACTAGAAACAGACATGTGTGTGTGGGGCAGACTAGAAACAGACATGTGTGTGTGGGGGCAGACTAGAAACAGACATGTGTGTGTGGGGCAGACTAGAAACAGACCTGTGTGTGGGGCAGACTAGAAACAGACCTGTGTGTGGGTGTCAGACTAGAAACAGACCTGTGTGTGGGGTTAGACTAGAAACAGACCTGTGTGTGGGGCAGACTAGAAACAGACATGTGTGTGGGGCAGACTAGAAACAGACCTGTGTGTGGGGGGGCAGACTAGAAACAGACCTGTGTGTGGGGCAGACTAGAAACAGACTTTTGAGTGTGTGGGGCAGACTAGAAACAGACCTGTGTGTGGGTGTCAGACTAGAAACAGACATGTGTGTGTGTGGGGCAGACTAGAAACAGACCTTTGAGTGTGGGGGGCAGACTAGAAACAGACCTGTGTGTGTGGGGGGTCAGACTAGAAACAGACCTGTGTGTGTGGGACAGACTAGAAACAGACATGTGTGTGTGGGGGTCAGACTAGAAACAGACCTGTGTGTGTGTGGGGCAGACTAGAAACAGACCTGTGTGTGGGGGGCAGACTAGAAACAGACCTTTGTGTGTGTGGGGGGGGCAGACTAGAAACAGACCTGTGTGTGTGTTGGGCAGACTAGAAACAGACCTGTTTGTGTGGGACAGACTAGAAACAGACATGTGTGTGTGGGGGCAGACTAGAAACAGACATGTGTGTGTGGGGCAGACTAGAAGCAGACCTGTGTGTGGGGCAGACTAGAAACAGACCTGTGTGTGGGTGTCAGACTAGAAACAGACGTGTGTGGGGTTAGACTAGAAACAGACCTGTGTGTGGGGCAGACTAGAAACAGACATGTGTGTGGGGCAGACTAGAAACAGACCTGTGTGTGGGGGGGCAGACTAGAAACAGACCTGTGTGTGGGGGTCAGACCAGAAACAGACCTGTGTGTGGGGCAGACTAGAAACAGACCTGTGTGTGTGTGGCAGACTAGAAACAGACCTGTGTGTGTGTTGGGCAGACTAGAAACAGACCTGTGTGTGTGTTGGGCAGACTAGAAACAGACCTGTTTGTGTGGGACAGACTAGAAACAGACATGTGTGTGTGGGGGCAGACTAGAAACAGACATGTGTGTGTGGGGCAGACTAGAAGCAGACCTTTGTGTGGGGCAGACTAGAAACAGACCTGTGTGTGGGTGTCAGACTAGAAACAGACTGTGTGTGGGGTTAGACTAGAAACAGACCTGTGTGTGGGGCAGACTAGAAACAGACATGTGTGTGGGGCAGACTAGAAACAGACCTGTGTGTGGGGGGGCAGACTAGAAACAGACCTGTGTGTGGGGGTCAGACCAGAAACAGACCTGTGTGTGGGGCAGACTAGAAACAGACCTGTGTGTGTGTGTGGGGGGGGGGGGGGGTGCAGACTAGAAACAGACCTGTGTGTGTGTTGGGCAGACTAGAAACAGACCTGTTTGTGGGGGGCAGACTAGAAACTGACCTGTGTGTGTGTGGGGGGGGGGGGGGGGCAGACTACAAACAGACCTGTGTGTGTGTTGGGCAGACTAGAAACAGACCTGTTTGTGTGGGACAGACTAGAAACAGACATGTGTGTGTGGGGGCAGACTAGAAACAGACATGTGTGTGTGGGGCAGACTAGAAACAGACCTGTGTGTGGGGCAGACTAGAAACAGACCTGTGTGTGGGTGTCAGACTAGAAACAGACATGTGTGTGGGGTTAGACTAGAAACAGACCTGTGTGTGGGACAGACTAGAAACAGACCTGTGTGTGGGGCAGACTAGAAACAGACCTGTGTGTGGGGGTCAGACCAGAAACAGACCTGTGTGTGTGGGGCAGACTAGAAACAGACCTGTGTGTGGGAAAGACTAGAAACAGACCTGTGTGTGGGGGTCAGACTAGAAACAGACCTGTGTGTGTGGGGCAGACTAGAAACAGACCTGTGTGTGTGGGACAGACTAGAAACAGACATGTGTGTGTGGGGGCAGACTAGAAACAGACATGTGTGTGTGGGGCAGACTAGAAACAGACCTGTGTGTGGGGCAGACTAGAAACAGACCTGTGTGTGGGTGTCAGACTAGAAACAGACATGTGTGTGTGTGGGGCAGACTAGAAACAGACCTGTGTGTGTGGGGGGCAGACTAGAAACAGACCTGTGTGTGTGGGGGGTCAGACTAGAAACAGACCTGTGTGTGTGGGACAGACTAGAAACAGACATGTGTGTGTGGGGGTCAGACTAGAAACAGACCTGTGTGTGTGTGGGGCAGACTAGAAACAGACCTGTGTGTGGGGGGCAGACTAGAAACAGACCTTTGTGTGTGTGGGGGGGGGCAGACTAGAAACAGACCTGTGTGTGTGTTGGGCAGACTAGAAACAGACCTGTTTGTGTGGGACAGACTAGAAACAGACATGTGTGTGTGGGGGCAGACTAGAAACAGACATGTGTGTGTGGGGCAGACTAGAAGCAGACCTTTGTGTGGGGCAGACTAGAAACAGACCTGTGTGTGGGTGTCAGACTAGAAACAGACGTGTGTGGGGTTAGACTAGAAACAGACCTGTGTGTGGGGCAGACTAGAAACATACATGTGTGTGGGGCAGACTAGAAACAGACCTGTGTGTGGGGGGGCAGACTAGAAACAGACCTGTGTGTGGGGGTCAGACCAGAAACAGACCTGTGTGTGGGGGCAGACTAGAAACAGACCTGTGTGTGGGTTGCAGACTAGAAACAGACCTGTGTGTGTGGGGCAGACTAGAAACAGACCTGTGTGTGTGTTGGGCAGACTAGAAACAGACCTGTGTGTGTGGGACAGACTAGAAACAGACCTGTGTGTGTGGGGGCAGACTAGAAACAGACATGTGTGTGTGGGGCAGACTAGAAACAGACCTGTGTGTGGGGCAGACTAGAAACAGACCTGTGTGTGGGTGTCAGACTAGAAACAGACCGTGTGTGGGGGTAGACTAGAAACAGACCTGTGTGTGGGGCAGACTAGAAACAGACATGTGTGTGGGGCAGACTAGAAACAGACCTGTGTGTGGGGGGGCAGACTAGAAACAGACCTGTGTGTGGGGGTCAGACCAGAAACAGACCTGTGTGTGGGGCAGACTAGAAACAGACCTGTGTGTGTGGGGGGGGGGGGGGGGGTGCAGACTAGAAACAGACCTGTGTGTGTGTTGGGCAGACTAGAAACAGACCTGTTTGTGGGGGGCAGACTAGAAACTGACCTGTGTGTGTGTGGGGGGGGGGGGGGGGGGGCAGACTACAAACAGACCTGTGTGTGTGTTGGGCAGACTAGAAACAGACCTGTTTGTGTGGGACAGACTAGAAACAGACATGTGTGTGTGGGGGCAGACTAGAAACAGACATGTGTGTGTGGGGCAGACTAGAAACAGACCTGTGTGTGGGGCAGACTAGAAACAGACCTGTGTGTGGGTGTCAGACTAGAAACAGACATGTGTGTGGGGTTAGACTAGAAACAGACCTGTGTGTGGGGCAGACTAGAAACAGACCTGTGTGTGGGGCAGACTAGAAACAGACCTGTGTGTGGGGGTCAGACCAGAAACAGACCTGTGTGTGTGGGGCAGACTAGAAACAGACCTGTGTGTGGGGAAGACTAGAAACAGACCTGTGTGTGGGGGTCAGACTAGAAACAGACCTGTGTGTGTGGGGCAGACTAGAAACAGACCTGTGTGTGTGGGACAGACTAGAAACAGACATGTGTGTGTGGGGGCAGACTAGAAACAGACATGTGTGTGTGGGGCAGACTAGAAACAGACCTGTGTGTGGGGCAGACTAGAAACAGACCTGTGTGTGGGTGTCAGACTAGAAACAGACATGTGTGTGTGTGGGGCAGACTAGAAACAGACTTTTGAGTGTGGGGGGCAGACTAGAAACAGACCTGTGTGTGTGGGGGGTCAGACTACAAACAGACCTGTGTGTGTGGGACAGACTAGAAACAGACATGTGTGTGTGGGGGCAGACTAGAAACAGACCTGTGTGTGTGTGGGGCAGACTAGAAACAGACCTGTGTGTGGGGGGCAGACTAGAAACAGACCTGTGTGTGTGGGGGTCAGACTAGAAACAGACCTGTGTGTGTGGGGGGCAGACTAGAAACAGACCTGTGTGTGGGGGGCAGACTAGAAACAGACCTGTGTGTGGGGGGCAGACTAGAAACAGACCTGTGTGTGTGGGGCAGACTAGAAACAGACCTGCTGTGTGGGGCAGACTAGAAACAGACCTGTGTGTGGGGGTCAGACTAGAAACAGACCTGTGTGTGGGGGTAGACTAGAAACAGACCTGTGTGTGGGGCAGACTAGAAACAACATGTGTGTGGGGCAGACTAGAAACAGACCTGTGTGTGGGGGGGCAGACTAGAAACAGACCTGTGTGTGGGGGTCAGACTAGAAACAGACCTGTGTGTGTGGGGCAGACTAGAAACAGACCTGTGTGTGGGGGAGACTAGAAACAGACCTGTGTGTGGGGGTCAGACTAGAAACAGACCTGTGTGTGTGGGGGCAGACTAGAAACAGACCTGTGTGTGTGGGACAGACTAGAAACAGACATGTGTGTGTGGGGGCACACTAGAAACAGACATGTGTGTGTGGGGCAGACTAGAAACAGACCTGTGTGTGGGGCAGACTAGAAACAGACCTGTGTGTGGGGGTCAGACTAGAAACAGACATGTGTGTGTGTGGGGCAGACTAGAAACAGACCTTTGAGTGTGGGGGGCAGACTAGAAACAGACCTGTGTGTGTGGGGGGTCAGACTAGAAACAGACCTGTGTGTGTGGGACAGACTAGAAACAGACATGTGTGTGTGGGGGTCAGACTAGAAACAGACCTGTGTGTGTGTGGGGCAGACTAGAAACAGACCTGTGTGTGGGGGGCAGACTAGAAACAGACCTGTGTGTGTGGGGGGCAGACTAGAAACAGACCTGTGTGTGGGGGGGCAGACTAGAAACAGACCTGTGTGTAGGGCAGACTAGAAACAGACCTGTGTGTGGGGGTCAGACTAGAAACAGACCTGTGTGTGGGGGCAGACTAGAAACAGACCTGTGTGTGGGGGTCAGACTAGAAACAGACCTGTGTGTGGGGCAGACTAGAAACAGACCTGTGTGTGGGGGTCAGACTAGAAACAGACCTGTGTGTGTGTGGGCAGACTAGAAACAGACCTGTGTGTGTGGGGCAGACTAGAAACAGACCTGTGTGTGTGGGGGCAGACTAGAAACAGACCTGTGTGTGTGTTGGGCAGACTAGAAACAGACCTGTTTGTGTGGGACAGACTAGAAACAGACATGTGTGTGTGGGGGCAGACTAGAAACAGACATGTGTGTGTGGGGCAGACTAGAAACAGACCTGTGTGTGGGGGCAGACTAGAAACAGACCTGTGTGTGGGTGTCAGACTAGAAACAGACCTGTGTGTGTGGGGGGCAGACTAGAAACAGACCTGTGTGTGGGGGGCAGACTAGAAACAGACCTGTGTGTGGGGGTCAGACCAGAAACAGACCTGTGTGTGTGGGGCAGACTAGAAACAGACCTGCTGTGTGGGGCAGACTAGAAACAGACCTGTGTGTGGGGGTCAGACTAGAAACAGACCTGTGTGTGTGTGGGCAGACTAGAAACAGACCTGTGTGTGTGGGGCAGACTAGAAACAGACCTGTGTGTGGGGCAGACTAGAAACAGACCTGTGTGTGGGGGTCAGACTAGAAACAGACCTGTGTGTGGGCAGACTAGAAACAGACCTGTGTGTGGGCAGACTAGAAACAGACCTGTGTGTGGGGCAGACTAGAAACAGACCTGTGTGTGGGGGTCAGACCAGAAACAGACCTGTGTGTGTGGGGCAGACTAGAAACAGACCTGTGTGTGGGGCAGACTAGAAACAGACCTGTGTGTGGGGGTCAGACTAGAAACAGACCTGTGTGTGTGGGGGGGGGGGGGGCAGACTAGAAACAGACCTGTGTGTGGGGGGGCAGACTAGAAACAGACCTGTGTGTGGGGGCAGACTAGAAACAGACCTGTGTGTGTGTGGGGCAGACTAGAAACAGACCTGTGTGTGTGGGGGGCAGACTAGAAACAGACCTGTGTGTGTGGGGGGTCAGACTAGAAACAGACCTGTGTGTGTGGGACAGACTAGAAACAGACCTGTGTGTGTGGGGGTCAGACTAGAAACAGACCTGTGTGTGTGTGGGGCAGACTAGAAACAGACCTGTGTGTGGGGGGGCAGACTAGAAACAGACCTGTGTGTGGGGGTCAGACTAGAAACAGACCTGTGTGTGTGGGGGCAGACTAGAAACAGACCTGCTGTGTGGGGCAGACTAGAAACAGACCTGTGTGTGTGGGGGCAGACTAGAAACAGACCTGTGTGTGGGGGCAGACTAGAAACAGACCTGTGTGTGTGGGGGGCAGACTAGAAACAGACCTGTGTGTGGGGGGGCAGACTAGAAACAGACCTGTGTGTAGGGCAGACTAGAAACAGACCTGTGTGTGGGGGTCAGACTAGAAACAGACCTGTGTGTGGGGGTCAGACTAGAAACAGACCTGTGTGTAGGGCAGACTAGAAACAGACCTGTGTGTGGGGGTCAGACTAGAAACAGACCTGTGTGTGGGGGCAGACTAGAAACAGACCTGTGTGTGGGGGTCAGACTAGAAACAGACGTGTGTGTGGGGGCACACTAGAAACAGACCTGTGTGTGGGGGTCAGACTAGAAACAGACATGTGTGTGTGGGGGCACACTAGAAACAGACATGTGTGTGTGGGGCAGACTAGAAACAGACCTGTGTGTGGGGGGGGGCAGACTAGAAACAGACCTGTGTGTGTGGGCAGACTAGAAACAGACCTGTGTGTGGGGGTCAGACTAGAAACAGACCTGTGTGTGGGGCAGACTAGAAACAGACCTGTGTGTGGGGGTCAGACTAGAAACAGACCTGTGTGTGGGGGTAGACTAGAAACAGACCTGTGTGTGTGGGGGGCAGACTAGAAACAGACCTGTGTGTGGGGGGGCAGACTAGAAACAGACCTGTGTGTGGGGGTCAGACCAGAAACAGACCTGTGTGTGTGGGGCAGACTAGAAACAGACCTGCTGTGTGGGGCAGACTAGAAACAGACCTGTGTGTGGGGGTCAGACTAGAAACAGACCTGTGTGTGGGGGTCAGACTAGAAACAGACCTGTGTGTGTGGGGGTCAGACTAGAAACAGACCTGTGTGTGTGGGGGGCAGACTAGAAACAGACCTGTGTGTGGGGCAGACTAGAAACAGACCTGTGTGTGTGTGGGGCAGACTAGAAACAGACTTTTGAGTGTGGGGGGCAGACTAGAAACAGACCTGTGTGTGTGGGGGGCAGACTAGAAACAGACCTGTGTGTGTGGGACAGACTAGAAACAGACCTGTGTGTGTGGGGGTCAGACTAGAAACAGACCTGTGTGTGTGTGGGGCAGACTAGAAACAGACCTGTGTGTGGGGGGGCAGACTAGAAACAGACCTGTGTGTGTGGGGGGGGGGGGGCAGACTAGAAACAGACCTGTTTGTGTGGGACAGACTAGAAACAGACATGTGTGTGTGGGGGCAGACTAGAAACAGACCTGTGTGTGTGGGGCAGACTAGAAACAGACCTGTGTGTGGGGGTCAGACTAGAAACAGAGTGTGTGGGGTTAGACTAGAAACAGACCTGTGTGTGGGGCAGACTAGAAACAGACATGTGTGTGGGGCAGACTAGAAACAGACCTGTGTGTGGGGGGGCAGACTAGAAACAGACCTGTGTGTGGGGGTCAGACCAGAAACAGACCTGTGTGTGGGGCAGACTAGAAACAGACCTGTGTGTGTGTGTGGGGGGGGGGGGGGCAGACTAGAAACAGACCTGTGTGTGTGTGGGGCAGACTAGAAACAGACCTGTGTGTGTGGGACAGACTAGAAACAGACATGTGTGTGTGGGGGCAGACTAGAAACAGACATGTGTGTGTGGGGCAGACTAGAAACAGACCTGTGTGTGGGGCAGACTAGAAACAGACCTGTGTGTGGGTGTCAGACTAGAAACAGACATGTGTGTGGGGTTAGACTAGAAACAGACCTGTGTGTGGGACAGACTAGAAACAGACCTGTGTGTGGGGCAGACTAGAAACAGACCTGTGTGTGGGGGTCAGACCAGAAACAGACCTGTGTGTGTGGGGCAGACTAGAAACAGACCTGTGTGTGGGAAAGACTAGAAACAGACCTGTGTGTGGGGGTCAGACTAGAAACAGACCTGTGTGTGTGTTGGGCAGACTAGAAACAGACCTGTTTGTGTGGGACAGACTAGAAACAGACATGTGTGTGTGGGGGCAGACTAGAAACAGACATGTGTGTGTGGGGCAGACTAGAAACAGACCTGTGTGTGGGGCAGACTAGAAACAGACCTGTGTGTGGGGGTCAGACTAGAAACAGACATGTGTGTGGGGTTAGACTAGAAACAGACCTGTGTGTGGGACAGACTAGAAACAGACCTGTGTGTGGGGCAGACTAGAAACAGACCTGTGTGTGGGGGTCAGACCAGAAACAGACCTGTGTGTGTGGGGCAGACTAGAAACAGACCTGTGTGTGGGAAAGACTAGAAACAGACCTGTGTGTGGGGGTCAGACTAGAAACAGACCTGTGTGTGGGGGGCAGACTAGAAACAGACCTGTGTGTGTGGCACAGACTGGAAACAGACATGTGTGAGTGGGGGTCAGACTAGAAACAGGCCTGTGTGTGGGGGGGCAGACTAGAAACAGACCTGTGTGTGGGGCAGACAAGAAACAGACCTGTGTGTGTGTGGGGCAGACTAGAAACAGACCTGTGTGTGTGGGGGGCAGACTAGAAACAGACCTGTGTGGGGGGGTGGGGCAGACTAGAAACAGACCTGTGTGTGGGGGTAGACTATAAACAGACCTGTGTGTGTGTGGGGGCAGACTAGAAACAGACCTGTGTGTGGGGGTAGACTATAAACAGACCTGTGGGTGTTGGGGGAAGACTAGAAACAGACCTGTGTGTGGGGCAGACTAGAAACAGACCTGTGTGTGTGGGGGGCAGACTAGAAACAGACCTGTGTGTTTGGGGGCAGACTAGAAACAGACCTGTGTGTTGGGCAGACTAGAAACAGACCTGTGTGTGGGGTTAGACTAGAAACAGACCTGTGTGTGGGGGGCCAGACTAGAAACAGACCTGTGTGTTTGGGGCAGACTAGAAACAGACCTGTGTGGGGGGCAGACTAGAAACAGGTCTGTGTGTGTGGGGGCAGACTAGAAACAGACCTGTGTGTGGAGGGCAGACTAGAAACAGACCTGTGTGGGAAGGGGGGGCAGACTAATAACAGACCTGTGTGTGGGGGTCAGACCAGAAACAGACCTGTTTGTTTGGGGGCAGACTAGAAACAGACCTGTGTGTGTTGTGGCAGACTAGAAACAGACCTGTGTCTGGGGGGGGGGCAGAATAGAAACAGACCTGTGTTTGGGGGCAGACTAGAAACAGACCTGTGTGTGTGTGGGTCAGACTAGAAACAGACCGGTGTGTGGGGGCAGACTAGAAACAGACCTGTGTGTGTGTGGGTCAGACTAGAAACAGACCTGTGTGTGGGGGCAGACTAGAAACAGACTTGTGTGTTTGGGGCAGACTAGAAACAGACCTGTGTGTGGGGGTCAGACCAGAAACAGACCTGTGTGTGGGGGTAGACAAGAAACAGACCTGTGTGTGGGGGTCAGACTAGAAACAGACCTGTTGTGGGGCAGACTAGAAACAGACCTGTGTGTGGGGGTCAGACTAGAAACAGACCTGTGTGTGGGGGTAGACTAGAAACAGACCTGTGTGTGGGGGTAGACTAGAAACAGACCTGTGTGTGTGGGGGGCAGACTAGAAACAGACCTGTGTGTGGGGGGGCAGACTAGAAACAGACCTGTGTGTGGGGGTCAGACAAGAAACAGACCTGTGTGTGTGGGGCAGACTAGAAACAGTCCTGTGTGTTGGGGTCAGACCAGAAACAGACCTGTGTGTGTGGGGCAGACTAGAAACAGACCTGTGTGTGGGGCAGACTAGAAACAGACCTGTGTGTTGGGTCAGACTTGAAACAGACCTGTGTGTGTGTGGGCAGACTATAAACAGACCTGTGTGTGGGGCAGACTAGAAACAGACCTGTGTGTGGGGGGGGCAGACTAGAAACAGACCTGTGTGTGGAAGTAGACTAGAAACAGACCTGTGTGTGGGGCAGACTAGAAACAGACCTGTGTGTGGGGGGGGGGGGGCAGACTAGAAACAGACCTGTGTGTGGGGGTAGACTATAAACAGACCTGTGTGTGTGTGGGGTCAGACTAGAAACAGACCTGTGTGTTGGGGGCAGACTAGAAACAGACCTGTGTGTGGGGCAGACTAGAAACAGACCTGTGTGTGTGGGGGGCAGACTAGAAACAGACCTGTGTGTTTGGGGGCAGACTAGAAAAAGACCTGTGTGTTGGGCAGACTAGAAACAGACCTGTGTGTGTGGGGGGCACACTAGAAACAGACCTATGTGTGTGGGGGTCAGACTAGAAACAGACCTGTGTGTGGGGGGGCAGACTAGAAACAGACCTGTGTGTGGGGGGGCAGACTAGAAACAGACCTGTGTGTTTGGGGCAGACTAGAAACAGACCTGTGTGGGGGGCAGACTAGAAACCGGTCTGTGTGTGTTGGGGCAGACTAGAAACAGACCTGTGTGTGGAGGGCAGACTAGAAACAGACCTGTGTGGGAAGGGGGGGCAGACTAATAACAGACCTGTGTGTGGGGGTCAGACTAGAAACAGACCTGTGTGTGGGGGTCAGACCAGAAACAGACCTGTTTGTTTGGGGGCAGACTAGAAACAGACCTGTGTGTGTTGTGGCAGACTAGAAACAGACCTGTGTCTGGGGGGGGGGGGCAGAATAGAAACAGACCTGTGTTTGGGGGCAGACTAGAAACAGACCTGTGTGTGTGGGGCAGACTAGAAACAGTCCTGTGTGTGGGGGTCAGACCAGAAACAGACCTGTGTGTGTGGGGCAGACTAGAAACAGTCCTGTGTGTGAGGGTCAGACCAGAAACAGACCTGTGTGTGTGGGGCAGACTAGAAACAGACCTGTGTGTGGGGCAGACTAGAAACAGACCTGTGTGTGGGGGTCAGACTAGAAACAGACCTGTGTGTGTGGGACAGACTAGAAACAGACATGTGTGTGGGGGGGTCAGACTAGAAACAGACCTGTGTGTGTGGGGGGCAGACTAGAAACAGACCTGTGTGTGGGGCAGACTAGAAACAGACCTGTGTGTGTGTGGGGCAGACTAGAAACAGACTTTTGTGTGTGGGAGGCAGACTAGAAACAGACCTTTGTCTGGGGGGGCAGAATAGAAACAGACCTGTGTTTGGGGGCAGACTAGAAACAGACCTGTGTGTGTGTGGGTCAGACTAGAAACAGGCCGGTGTGTGGGGGCAGACTAGAAACAGACCTGTGTGTGTGTGGGTCAGACTAGAAACAGACCTGTGTGTGGGGGCAGACTAGAAACAGACTTGTCTGTTTGGGGCAGACTAGAAACAGACCTGTGTGTGGGGGTTAGACCAGAAACAGACCTGTGTGTGGGGGTAGACAAGAAACAGACCTGTGTGTGGGGGTCAGACTAGAAACAGACCTGTGTGTGGGGTAGACTAGAAACAGGCCTGTGTGTGGGGGTAGACTAGAAACAGACCTGTGTGTGGGGGTAGACTAGAAACAGACCTGTGTGTGTGGGGGGCAGACTAGAAACAGACCTGTGTGTGGGGGGGGCAGACTAGAAACAGACCTGTGTGTGGGGGTCAGACCAGAAACAGACCTGTGTGTGGGGGTCAGACCAGAAACAGACCTGTGTGTGTGGGGCAGACTAGAAACAGACCTGTGTGTGGGGCAGACTAGAAACAGACCTGTGTTTGGGGGTCAGACTAGAAACAGACCTGTGTGTGTGGGACAGACTAGAAAAAGACATGTGTGTGTGGGGGTCAGACTAGAAACAGACCTGTGTGTGTGGGGGGCAGACTAGAAACAGACCTGTGTGTGGGGCAGACTAGAAACAGACCTGTGTGTGTGTGGGGCAGACTAGAAACAGACTTTTGAGTGTGGGGGGCAGACTAGAAACAGACCTGTGTGTGTGGGGGTCAGACTAGAAACAGACCTGTGTGTGTGTGGGACAGACTAGAAACAGACCTGTGTGTGGGGCAGACTAGAAACAGACCTGTGTGTGTGTGGGGCAGACTAGAAACAGACTTTTGTGTGTGGGAGGCAGACTAGAAACAGACCTTTGTCTGGGGGGGCAGAATAGAAACAGACCTGTGTTTGGGGGCAGACTAGAAACAGACCTGTGTGTGTGTGGGTCAGACTAGAAACAGGCCGGTGTGTGGGGGCAGACTAGAAACAGACCTGTGTGTGTGTGGGTCAGACTAGAAACAGACCTGTGTGTGGGGGCAGACTAGAAACAGACTTGTCTGTTTGGGGCAGACTAGAAACAGACCTGTGTGTGGGGGTTAGACCAGAAACAGACCTGTGTGTGGGGGTAGACAAGAAACAGACCTGTGTGTGGGGGTCAGACTAGAAACAGACCTGTGTGTGGGGTAGACTAGAAACAGGCCTGTGTGTGGGGGTAGACTAGAAACAGACCTGTGTGTGGGGGTAGACTAGAAACAGACCTGTGTGTGTGGGGGGCAGACTAGAAACAGACCTGTGTGTGGGGGGGGCAGACTAGAAACAGACCTGTGTGTGGGGGTCAGACCAGAAACAGACCTGTGTGTGGGGGTCAGACCAGAAACAGACCTGTGTGTGTGGGGCAGACTAGAAACAGACCTGTGTGTGGGGCAGACTAGAAACAGACCTGTGTTTGGGGGTCAGACTAGAAACAGACCTGTGTGTGTGGGACAGACTAGAAAAAGACATGTGTGTGTGGGGGTCAGACTAGAAACAGACCTGTGTGTGTGGGGGGCAGACTAGAAACAGACCTGTGTGTGGGGCAGACTAGAAACAGACCTGTGTGTGTGTGGGGCAGACTAGAAACAGACTTTTGAGTGTGGGGGGCAGACTAGAAACAGACCTGTGTGTGTGGGGGTCAGACTAGAAACAGACCTGTGTGTGTGTGGGACAGACTAGAAACAGACCTGTGTGTGGGGCAGACTAGAAACAGACCTGTGTGTGTGGGACAGACTAGAAACAGACCTGTTTGTGTGGGACAGACTAGAAACAGACATGTGTGTGTGGGGGCAGACTAGAAACAGACATGTGTGTGTGGGGCAGACTAGAAGCAGACCTTTGTGTGGGGCAGACTAGAAACAGACCTGTGTGTGGGTGTCAGACTAGAAACAGACGTATGTGGGGTTAGACTAGAAACAGACCTGTGTGTGGGACAGACTAGAAACAGACCTGTGTGTGGGGCAGACTAGAAACAGACATGTGTGTGGGGCAGACTAGAAACAGACCTGTGTGTGGGGGTGCAGACTAGAAACAGACCTGTGTGTGGGGGTCAGACCAGAAACAGACCTGTGTGTGGGGCAGACTAGAAACAGACCTGTGTGTGTGTGGGGGGGGGGGGGGGGGGTGCAGACTAGAAACAGACCTGTGTGTGTGTTGGGCAGACTAGAAACAGACCTGTTTGTGGGGGGCAGACTAGAAACAGACCTGTGTGTGTGGGGCAGACTAGAAACAGACCTGTGTGTGGGAAAGACTAGAAACAGACCTGTGTGTGGGGGTCAGACTAGAAACAGACCTGTGTGTGTGTTGGGCAGACTAGAAACAGACCTGTTTGTGTGGGACAGACTAGAAACAGACATGTGTGTGTGGGGGCAGACTAGAAACAGACATGTGTGTGTGGGGCAGACTAGAAACAGACCTGTGTGTGGGGCAGACTAGAAACAGACCTGTGTGTGGGTGTCAGACTAGAAACAGACATGTGTGTGGGGTTAGACTAGAAACAGACCTGTGTGTGGGACAGACTAGAAACAGACCTGTGTGTGGGGCAGACTAGAAACAGACCTGTGTGTGGGGGTCAGACCAGAAACAGACCTGTGTGTGTGGGGCAGACTAGAAACAGACCTGTGTGTGGGAAAGACTAGAAACAGACCTGTGTGTGGGGGTCAGACTAGAAACAGACCTGTGTGTGGGGGGCAGACTAGAAACAGACCTGTGTGTGTGGCACAGACTGGAAACAGACATGTGTGAGTGGGGGTCAGACTAGAAACAGACCTGTGTGTGGGGGGGCAGACTAGAAACAGACCTGTGTGTGGGGCAGACTAGAAACAGACCTGTGTGTGTGTGGGGCAGACTAGAAACAGACCTGTGTGTGTGGGGGGCAGACTAGAAACAGACCTGTGTGTGTGGGGGGTCAGACTAGAAACAGACCTGTGTGTGTGGGACAGACTAGAAACAGACATGTGTGTGTGGGGGTCAGACTAGAAACAGACCTGTGTGTGTGTGGGGCAGACTAGAAACAGACCTGTGTGTGTTTTTGGGGGTGGGGGGGGGGTTGCAGACTAGAAACAGACCTGTGTGTGTGTTGGGCAGACTAGAAACAGACCTGTTTGTGTGGGACAGACTAGAAACAGACATGTGTGTGTGTGGCAGACTAGAAACAGACCTGTGTGTGGGGCAGACTAGAAACAGACCTGTGTGTGGGTGTCAGACTAGAAACAGACATGTGTGTGGGGTTAGACTAGAAACAGACCTGTGTGTGTGGGGGGCAGACTAGAAACAGACCTGTGTGTGGGGCAGACTAGAAACAGACCTGTGTGTGTGTGGGGCAGACTAGAAACAGACTTTTGAGTGTGTGGGACAGACTAGAAACAGACATGTGTGTGTGGGGGTCAGACTAGAAACAGACCTGTGTGTGTGTGGGGCAGACTAGAAACAGACCTGTGTGTGGGGGGCAGACTAGAAACAGACCTTTGTGTGTGTGGGGGGGGGGGGCAGACTAGAAACAGACCTGTGTGTGTGTTGGGCAGACTAGAAACAGACCTGTTTGTGTGGGACAGACTAGAAACAGACATGTGTGTGTGGGGGCAGACTAGAAACAGACATGTGTGTGTGGGGCAGACTAGAAGCAGACCTTTGTGTGGGGCAGACTAGAAACAGACCTGTGTGTGGGTGTCAGACTAGAAACAGACGTGTGTGGGGTTAGACTAGAAACAGACCTGTGTGTGGGACAGACTAGAAACAGACCTGTGTGTGGGGCAGACTAGAAACAGACATGTGTGTGGGGCAGACTAGAAACAGACCTGTGTGTGGGGGTGCAGACTAGAAACAGACCTGTGTGTGGGGGTCAGACCAGAAACAGACCTGTGTGTGGGGCAGACTAGAAACAGACCTGTGTGTGTGTGGGGGGGGGGGGGGGGGGGGTGCAGACTAGAAACAGACCTGTGTGTGTGTTGGGCAGACTAGAAACAGACCTGTTTGTGGGGGGCAGACTAGAAACAGACCTGTGTGTGTGGGGCAGACTAGAAACAGACCTGTGTGTGGGAAAGACTAGAAACAGACCTGTGTGTGGGGGTCAGACTAGAAACAGACCTGTGTGTGTGTTGGGCAGACTAGAAACAGACCTGTTTGTGTGGGACAGACTAGAAACAGACATGTGTGTGTGGGGGCAGACTAGAAACAGACATGTGTGTGTGGGGCAGACTAGAAACAGACCTGTGTGTGGGGCAGACTAGAAACAGACCTGTGTGTGGGTGTCAGACTAGAAACAGACATGTGTGTGGGGTTAGACTAGAAACAGACCTGTGTGTGGGACAGACTAGAAACAGACCTGTGTGTGGGGCAGACTAGAAACAGACCTGTGTGTGGGGGTCAGACCAGAAACAGACCTGTGTGTGTGGGGCAGACTAGAAACAGACCTGTGTGTGGGAAAGACTAGAAACAGACCTGTGTGTGGGGGTCAGACTAGAAACAGACCTGTGTGTGGGGGGCAGACTAGAAACAGACCTGTGTGTGTGGCACAGACTGGAAACAGACATGTGTGAGTGGGGGTCAGACTAGAAACAGACCTGTGTGTGGGGGGGCAGACTAGAAACAGACCTGTGTGTGGGGCAGACTAGAAACAGACCTGTGTGTGTGTGGGGCAGACTAGAAACAGACCTGTGTGTGTGGGGGGCAGACTAGAAACAGACCTGTGTGTGTGGGGGGTCAGACTAGAAACAGACCTGTGTGTGTGGGACAGACTAGAAACAGACATGTGTGTGTGGGGGTCAGACTAGAAACAGACCTGTGTGTGTGTGGGGCAGACTAGAAACAGACCTGTGTGTGTTTTTGGGGGTGGGGGGGGGTTGCAGACTAGAAACAGACCTGTGTGTGTGTTGGGCAGACTAGAAACAGACCTGTTTGTGTGGGACAGACTAGAAACAGACATGTGTGTGTGTGGCAGACTAGAAACAGACCTGTGTGTGGGGCAGACTAGAAACAGACCTGTGTGTGGGTGTCAGACTAGAAACAGACATGTGTGTGGGGTTAGACTAGAAACAGAGCTGTGTGTGGGGCAGACTAGAAACAGACCTGTGTGTGGGGCAGACTAGAAACAGACCTGTGTGTGGGTGTCAGACTAGAAACAGACATGTGTGTGGGGTTAGACTAGAAACAGACCTGTTTGTGGGGGGCAGACTAGAAACAGACCTGTGTGTGTGGGGCAGACTAGAAACAGACCTGTGTGTGGGAAAGACTAGAAACAGACCTGTGTGTGGGGGTCAGACTAGAAACAGACCTGTGTGTGTGTTGGGCAGACTAGAAACAGACCTGTTTGTGTGGGACAGACTAGAAACAGACATGTGTGTGTGGGGGCAGACTAGAAACAGACATGTGTGTGTGGGGCAGACTAGAAACAGACCTGTGTGTGGGGCAGACTAGAAACAGACCTGTGTGTGGGTGTCAGACTAGAAACAGACATGTGTGTGGGGTTAGACTAGAAACAGACCTGTGTGTGGGACAGACTAGAAACAGACCTGTGTGTGGGGCAGACTAGAAACAGACCTGTGTGTGGGGGTCAGACCAGAAACAGACCTGTGTGTGTGGGGCAGACTAGAAACAGACCTGTGTGTGGGAAAGACTAGAAACAGACCTGTGTGTGGGGGTCAGACTAGAAACAGACCTGTGTGTGGGGGGCAGACTAGAAACAGACCTGTGTGTGTGGCACAGACTGGAAACAGACATGTGTGAGTGGGGGTCAGACTAGAAACAGACCTGTGTGTGGGGGGGCAGACTAGAAACAGACCTGTGTGTGGGGCAGACTAGAAACAGACCTGTGTGTGTGTGGGGCAGACTAGAAACAGACCTGTGTGTGTGGGGGGCAGACTAGAAACAGACCTGTGTGTGTGGGGGGTCAGACTAGAAACAGACCTGTGTGTGTGGGACAGACTAGAAACAGACATGTGTGTGTGGGGGTCAGACTAGAAACAGACCTGTGTGTGTGTGGGGCAGACTAGAAACAGACCTGTGTGTGTTTTTGGGGGTGGGGGGGGGTTGCAGACTAGAAACAGACCTGTGTGTGTGTTGGGCAGACTAGAAACAGACCTGTTTGTGTGGGACAGACTAGAAACAGACATGTGTGTGTGTGGCAGACTAGAAACAGACCTGTGTGTGGGGCAGACTAGAAACAGACCTGTGTGTGGGTGTCAGACTAGAAACAGACATGTGTGTGGGGTTAGACTAGAAACAGAGCTGTGTGTGGGGCAGACTAGAAACAGACCTGTGTGTGGGTGTCAGACTAGAAACAGACATGTGTGTGGGGTTAGACTAGAAACAGACCTGTGTGTGGGGCAGACTAGAAACAGACCTGTGTGTGGGGGGGCAGACTAGAAACAGACCTGTGTGTGGGGTCAGAACAGAAACAGACCTGTGTGTGTGGGGCAGACTAGAAACAGACCTGTGTGTGGGGCAGACTAGAAACAGACCTGTGTGTGGGGCAGACTAGAAACAGACCTGTGTGTGGGGGTCGGACTAGAAACAGACCTGTGTGTGGGGGTAGACTAGAAACAGACCTGTGTGTGTGGGGGCAGACTAGAAACAGACCTGTGTGTGGGGGGGCAGACTAGAAACAGACCTGTGTGTGGGGGGGGCAGACTAGAAACAGACCTGTGTGTGGGGGGGGGGGGCAGACGAGAAACAGACCTGTGTGTGTGGGGGGCAGACTAGAAACAGACCTGTGTGTGTGGGGGCAGACTAGAAACAGACCTGTTTGTGGGGGTCAGACCAGAAACAGACCTGTGTGTGTGTGGGGCAGACAAGAAACAGACCTGTGTGTGGGGGTCAGACCAGAAACAGACCTGTGTTTGGGGCAGACTAGAAACAGACCTGTGTGTGTGTGTGGGGGGGGGGCAGACTAGAAACAGACCTGTGTGTGTGTTGGGCAGACTAGAAACATACCTGTTTGTGTGGGACAGACTAGAAACAGACGTGTGTGTGGGGGCAGACTAGAAACAGACATGTGTGTGTGGGGCAGACTAGAAACAGACCTGTGTGTGGGGCAGACTAGAAACAGACCTGTGTGTGGGTGTCAGACTAGAAACAGACATGTGTGTGGGGTTAGACTAGAAACAGACCTGTGTGTGGGACAGACTAGAAACAGACCTGTGTGTGGGGCAGACTAGAAACAGACCTGTGTGTGGGGGTCAGACCAGAAACAGACCTGTGTGTGTGGGGCAGACTAGAAACAGA